>NC_091987.1:126966660-127287196 GCF_044704955.1 Pristiophorus japonicus
TAGCTGAGCAGTACTCGGGACAGGCGGGTTTGGAGTGAGCCTTCTGTGACTCGTTTAAGGCTCTGTTTGAATGTTTGTACTGCCCGCTCTGCCTGCCCATTGGAGGCTGGTTTAAACGGGGCCAAGGTGACATGTTTGATCCCATTGCGGGTCATGAATTCTTTAAATTCGGCACGGGTAAAACATGGCCTGTTGTCACTGACCAGTATGTCAGGCAGGCCGTGGGTGACAAACATGGCCCTCAGGCTTTCAATGGTGGCGGTGGCGGTGCTTCCCGACATTATTTCACATTTAATCCATTTTGAAAAAGCATCCACCACCACCAGGAACATTTTACCGAGAAACGGGCCCACATAGTCAACATGGATCCTCGACCATGGTCTGGAGGGCCAGGACCACAAACTTAGTGGTGCCTCTCTGGGCACGTTGCTCAACTGAGCACACACGCTGCATTGCCGTACACAGGACTCTAAGTCAGAGTCGGTACCGGGCCACCACACTGGGATCTGGCTATCGCTTTCATCATTACTATACCCGGGTGTGTGATGTGGAGATCCGAGATGAACGTCTCCCTGCCCTTTTTGGGTAGCACTACGTGGTTACCCCACAACAGGCAGTCTGCCTGAATGGACAGCTCGTCCTTTCGCCTCTGGAACGGCTTGATTAGCTCTTGCATTTCAACGGGGATGCTGGCCCAGTTCCCATGCAGTATACAGTTTTTTACTAGGGACAGCAGAGGATCTTGGCTGATCCAAATCCTAATCTGGCGGGCCGTGACAAGTGATTTATCATTTTCAAACGCTTCCATAACCATCAACAAGTCTGCGGGCTGCGCCATCATCAACAAGTTTGCAGGCTGTGCCATTTCCACCCCTGTGGTGGGCAATGGTAGCCGACTGAGAGCATCCGCACAGTTCTCGGTGTCTGGTCTGTGGTGGATGGTATAGTTATACGCTGATAGCAAGTGCCCACCTTTGTATGCGGGCTGAGGCATTTGTATTTATCCTCTTGTTTTCAGAAATTCAGGATGTGAGAGGCTTGTGATCGGTTTCCAGCTCAAATTTGAGGCCAAACAGGTACTGATGCATTTTCTTTACCCCGAACACACACGCTAATGCCTCTTTCTCAATCATACTGTAGGCCCTCTCGGCCTTAGACAAGCTCCTGGAGGCATAGGCGACAGGTTGTAACTTCCCCACAACGTTAGCTTGTTGTAATACACACCCGACTCCGTACGACGACGCATCACATGCTAGCATGAGTCTTTTACACGGGTTATACAATACAAGCAGCTTGTTGGAGCACAAAATGTTTCTGGCTTTCTCAAAAGCAATTATTTGTTTTTTTTCCCCTATACCCAGTTCTCGCCTTTACGCAATAACACATGTAGGGGCTCTAAGAGGGTGCTTAACATCAGTAGGAAGTTACCAAAATAGTTGAGGAGTCCCAGGAATGACCGCAGCTCCGTGACGTTCTGTGGCCTGGGCGCGTTCCAGATAGCCTCTGTCTTGGCATCTGTGGGCCGAATGCCATCCACCGCGATCTTTCTCCCCAAAAACTCCACTTCTGTTGCCATGAAGACGCATTTCAACCTCTTCAGCCACAGCCCTACGCGATCCAGTCGCTGGAGGACCTCCTCCAGGTTTTGTAGGTGCTTGACAGTGTCCCGACCGTGATCAATATGTCGTCCTGAAAAACCACCGTGCGTGGTACCGACTTGAGTAGGCTCTCCATGTTTCTCTGGAAGATCGCTGCAGCCGACCGAATTCCAAATGGGCATCTGTTGTAGATGAACAGTCCCTTGTGCGTGTTGATGCAAGTGAGGCCCTTCAAAGTCTCCTCCAGCTCCTGCGTCATGTAGGCCGAAGTCAGGTCGAGCTTGGTGAACATCTTGCCTCCTGCCAACGTCGCAAATAGGTCGTCTGCCTTAGGTGGCGGGTATTGGTCCTGTCGCAAGAAACGATTAATAGTTACTTTATAATCGCCGCAAATCCTGACCGTGCCATCACTTTTGAGTACTGGAACAATCGGGCTGGCCCACTCACTGAATTCCACTGGGGAAATGATGCCCTCGCATTGCAGCCTGTCCAGCTCAATTTCCACTCTCTCCCTCATCATGTGAGATACTGTTCGCGCCTTGTGGTGAATGGGTCATGCCTCTGGGACCAAGTGGATCCGCACCTTCGCCCCGGAAAAGTTTCCAATGCCAGGCTCAAAAAGGGAAGGAAATTTGTTAAGAACCTGGGTACATGAGGCCTCATCGACATGTGATAGCGCTCGGATGTCGTCCCAGTTCCAGCGGATTTTGCCCAGCCAGCTCCTTCCAAGCAGTGTGGGGCCATCGCCTGGGACAATCCAGAGTGGCAGTTCATGCACCATGTCCTCGTAGGTGACCTTGACCATGGTGCTGCCCAGGACAGTGGTAAGCTCTTTGGTGTACATTCTCAGTTTCATGTGGATGGGGCTCAGGGCTGATCTGAATGCCTTGTTGCACCAAAGTCTCTCAAACATCTTTTCACTCATGGTAGATTGGCTAGCGCCAGTGCCCAGTTCCATGGCTATGGGTAAGCCATTCAATTTTACATTTAGCATCATAGGTGGACATTTCATCGAAAATGTGTGCACCCCATGGACTTCAGCATCTGCCTCCTCTCTCTGAGACTCAAAATTGCTTTGAGCCACCATGGACCGATCTTCCTCTACCATGTGATGGTTAGCAGGTTTTGCAGAGCTTGCAGCTCGTCTGCAAGCTCGTTGGAGGTGCCCCATTGTTCCACAGCTCTTGCAAACATACCCTTTCAAGCGGCATGAAAAGCCTGAATGGAAGCCTCCACAACACCAACGAGGTGCGAATTGCCTTGCATTCATCCTTTGTTGCGGACTCTGAGTCATCTGGGTCACCTGAGGCCTGCTGGCAGTTGCAGACTCGTGGGTTCTGCCCTATACATTTCTGCTCGCAAACACAGTTCCAGTTAATTTATGAACATTGCTAGCACTTGTGTGCTGAGAGATTTGTTTGGTGTTATCAGTGGTGGACATAAACGCTTGGGCTATCGCAAAGGCCTTACTGAGGCTCAGTGTCTCTACAGTCAAAAGTTTTCGTAGGATGATCTCGTGGCCAATGCCCAGTACAAAACATCTCTGTGCATTTGCTCCAGGTAGCCATCAAACTCACATTGTCCTGCAAGTCGCCTTAGCCCGGTGACGTAGCTCGCCACTTCCTGACCTTCAGATCACTGGCACGTGTAGAATCGATACCTTGCCATCAGCATGCTCTCCCTCGGGTTAAGATGCTCCAGAACCAATGTACACAGCTCCTCATACGACTTATCTGTGGGTTTCACCGGAGCCAGAAGATTCTTAATGAGGCTGTAGGTCGGTGCTCCGCAGACTGTGAGGAGGACCGTTCTCCTTTTTGCAGCGCTTCCTTCTCCGTCCAGCTCGTTGGCTACAAAGTACTGGTCTAGCCGTTCAACATAGGCTTCCCAGTCTTCACCCTCCGAGAACTTGTCCAGGATGCCCACAGTTTGCTGCATCTTTGCGATGGATTCGTATACTCATCGCCATTTGTTGCGTTCCTGACACAGATGAGACTGCACACAGGGAGGTTAAAGTAACAGTGACCTCAGTCTTTATGAAGACACTCCAGAGTGAGGAACAGGCCTTTGGGGCCGGATTATATAAGGTGCTCCCAAGGGATACTGGGATCCCTTAGGACTTCAGGGGATGGTCTCCCTGGTGGCGGAACATGTGAGTGCATGCTTTACAGATACACAACAGTCTGAATACTGTGTGTGTAGGACTGTGTGAACACTGTGTGTGTGATTGTGTGAACAGTGTGTGTGGCACTGTGTGAAAACTGTGTGTGGGACTGTGAACAGTGTGTGTGGGACTGTGTGAACAGAGTGTGGGACTAACACGGCGTGTGGGACTGTGTGAACACAGTGCGTGGGACTATGCGAACACTGTGCGTGGGACTGTGCGAACAGTATGTGTGCGACTGTCTGAATTATTGTGTGTGTAGGACTGAGCAAAAACTGCGTGTGGGACTGCGTGAGCAGTGTGTGCGGTACTTTGTGAGCAGTGTGTGAGGGACTGTATGAACAAAGTATGTGTGGGACTGTGTGAACGGTGTGTATGGGACTGTCTGAACATTGTGCGTGAGACTGTGTGAACACTGTGTTTGGGACTGTGTTATCAGTTTGTGTGGGACTGTCTGAACAGTATGTGTGGGACTGTGTGAGCACTGTGTGTTTGACTGTGTGAACAGTGTGTGTGGGACTGTGTGAACTGTGTATGTGGGACTGTGTGAACAGTGTGTGTGGGACTGTGTGAACAGTGTGTGTGGGATTGTGTGAACAGTGTTTGTGGGACTGTGTGAACAGTGTGTGTGCGACTGTGTGAACAGTGTGTGTGGGACTGTGTGAACAGTGTGTGTGGGACTTTGGGAACAGTGTGTGTTTCACTGTGTGAACAGTGTGTGTGGGACTGTGTGAACAGTGTGCGTGGAAGTGAGTGAACAGTGTGTGTTTGACTGTGTGAACAGTGTATGTACGACTGTGTGAACGGTGTGTGTCGGACTGTGCGAACAGTGTGTGTGGGAACTGTGTGAACAGTGTGTGTTTGACTGTGTGAACAGTGTGTGTGAGACTGTGTGAACAGTGTGTGTGGGCCTGTGTGAACAGTGTGTGTTTGACTGTGTGAACAGTGTGTGTGAGACTGTGTGAACAGTGTGTGTGGGTCTGTGTGAACAGTGTGTCTGGGACTGTGTGAACAATGTGTGTGGGACTTTGTGAACACTGTGTGTGGGACTGTGTGAACACTGTGTGTGGGACTGTGCGAACAGTGTGTGTGCGACTGTGTGAATGGTGTATGTGGGACTGTGTGAACAGTGTGTGTGGGACTGTGTGAACACTTTGTGTGTGACTGTGTGAACAGTGTGTGTGGGACTTTGTGAACAGTGTGTGTGGGCCTGTGTGAACAGTGTGTGTTTGACTGTGTAAACAGTGTGTGTGAGACTGTGTAAACAGTGTGTGTGGGCCTGTGTGAACAGGTGTGTGTTTGACTGTGTAAACACTGTGTGTGGGCCTGTGTGAACAGTGTGTCTGGGACTGTGTGAACAGTGTGTGTGGGACTGTCTGAACAGAATGTGTGGGACTGTGTGAGCACTGTGTGTTTGACTGTGTGAACAGTGTGTGTGGGACTGTGTGAACAGTGTGTGTGGGACTGTGTGAACTGTGTATGTGGGACTGTGTGAACAGTGTGTGTGGGACTGTCTGAACAGTATGTGTGGGACTGTGTGAGCACTGTGTGTTTGACTGTGTGAACAGTGTGTGTGGGACTGTGTGAACAGTGTGTGTGGGACAGTGTGAACTGTGTATGTGGGACTGTGTGAACAGTGTGTGTGGGACTGTGTGAACAGTGTGTGTGGGACTGTGTGAACAGTGTGTGTGGGACTTTGGGAACAGTGTGTGTTTCACTGTATGAACAGTGTGTGTGGGACTGTGTGAACAGTGTGCGTGGAAGTGAGTGAACAGTGTGTGTTTGACTGTGTGAACAGTGTATGTACGACTGTGTGAACGGTGTGTGTCGGACTGTGCGAACAGTGTGTGTGGGAACTGTGTGAACAGTGTGTGTTTGACTGTGTGAACAGTGTGTGTGAGACTGTGTGAACAGTGTGTGTGGGCCTGTGTGAACAGTGTGTGTTTGACTGTGTGAACAGTGTGTGTGAGACTGTGTGAACAGTGTGTGTGGGTCTGTGTGAACAGTGTGTCTGGGACTGTGTGAACAATGTGTGTGGGACTTTGTGAACACTGTGTGTGGGACTGTGTGAACACTGTGTGTGGGACTGTGCGAACAGTGTGTGTGCGACTGTGTGAATGGTGTATGTGGGACTGTGTGAACAGTGTGTGTGGGACTGTGTGAACACTTTGTGTGTGACTGTGTGAACAGTGTGTGTGGGACTTTGTGAACAGTGTGTGTGGGCCTGTGTGAACAGTGTGTGTTTGACTGTGTAAACAGTGTGTGTGAGACTGTGTAAACAGTGTGTGTGGGCCTGTGTGAACAGGTGTGTGTTTGACTGTGTAAACACTGTGTGTGGGCCTGTGTGAACAGTGTGTCTGGGACTGTGTGAACAGTGTGTGTGGGACTGTCTGAACAGTATGTGTGGGACTGTGTGAGCACTGTGTGTTTGACTGTGTGAACAGTGTGTGTGGGACTGTGTGAACAGTGTGTGTGGGACTGTGTGAACTGTGTATGTGGGACTGTGTGAACAGTGTGTGTGGGACTGTCTGAACAGTATGTGTGGGACTGTGTGAGCACTGTGTGTTTGACTGTGTGAACAGTGTGTGTGGGACTGTGTGAACAGTGTGTGTGGGACTGTGTGAACTGTGTATGTGGGACTGTGTGAACAGTGTGTGTGGGACTGTGTGAACAGTGTGTGTGGGACTGTGTGAACAGTGTTTGTGGGACTGTGTGAACAGTGTGTGTGCGACTGTGTGAACAGTGTGTGTGGGACTGTGTGAACAGTGTGTGTGGGACTTTGGGAACAGTGTGTGTTTGACTGTGTGAACAGTGTGTGTGAGACTGTGTGAACAGTGTGTGTGGGTCTGTGTGAACAGTGTGTCTGGGACTGTGTGAACAATGTGTGTGGGACTTTGTGAACACTGTGTGTGGGACTGTGTGAACACTGTGTGTGGGACTGTGCGAACAGTGTGTGTGCGACTGTGTGAATGGTGTATGTGGGACTGTGTGAACAGTGTGTGTGGGACTGTGTGAACACTTTGTGTGTGACTGTGTGAACAGTGTGTGTGGGACTTTGTGAACAGTGTGTGTGGGCCTGTGTGAACAGTGTGTGTCTGACTGTGTAAACAGTGTGTGTGAGACTGTGTGAACAGTGTGTATGGGCCTGTGTGAACAGGTGTGTGTTTGACTGTGTAAACACTGTGTGTGGGCCTGTGTGAACAGTGTGTCTGGGACTGTGTGAACAGTGTGTGTGGGACTGTGTGAACAGTGTGTGTCGGACTGTGTGAACAATGTGTGTTTGACTATGTGAACAGTGTGTGTGGGACTGTGTGAACAGTGTGTGTGGGACTGTGTGAACAGTGTGTGTTTGACTGTGTGAACAGTGTGTGTGGGACTGCGTGAACAGTGTGTGTGGGCCTGTGTGAACAGTGTGTGTGGGCCTGTGTGAACAGTGTGTCTCGGACTGTGTGAACAGTGTGTTTCGGACTGTGTGAACAATTTGTGTGTGACTGTGTGAACAGTGTGTGTGGAATGTGTGAACAGTGTGTTTGCGACTGTCTGAACATTATGCTGCGACTGTGTGAACACTGTGTGTGACTCTGTGAAAAGTATGTGTAGGACAGTGTGAACACGGTGTATGGGATTGTGTGAACACTGTGTGTGGGACTGTGTGAACATTTTGTGTGGGCCTCTGTGAGCACTGTGTGTGGGCCTTTGTGAACACTGAGTGTGGGTCTGTGAACACTGTGTGGGACTGTGTTAACAGTGTGTGTGGGACAGTGTGAACACTGTGTGTGGGACTGTGCGAACACTGTGTGTGGGACTGTGCGAACACTGTGTATGGAACCATACAAAGACTATGTGTGGGACTGTGCAAACACTGTGTGTTCGACTGTGTGAACAGTGTGTGTGGGACTGTGTGAACAGTGTGTGGGACTGAGTGAACAGTGTGTGTGGGACTGTATGAACACTGTGTATGGGACTGTGTAAACAGTATGTGTCGGACTGTGTGAACGTGTATGCAAGACTGTGTAAACACTGTTTGTGTGTGTGTGTGTGTGGGACTGTGTGAGCAATGTGTGTGGGACTGTGTGAACAGTTTGTGTGGGACAGTGTGAACCATATGTGTGGGAATGTGTGAACAGTATGCATGGGACTGTGTGAACTGTGCGTGGGACTGTGTGAACTGTAGGTGGGATTGTGTGAACACTGTGTGTGGGACTGTGTGAACAATGTGTGTGGGACTGTGTGTACACTGTGTGGGACTGTGTGAACACTGTGTATGTGGGATTGCATGAACAGTGTGTGTGGCACTGTGTGAAAACTGTGTGTGGGATTGTGTGAACAATGTGTGTGGGACTGTGAACAGTGTGTGTGTGTGGGACTGTGTGAACAGTATATGTGGGACTGTGTGAACAGTGTGTGGGACTGTGTGAACAGTGTGTGGGACTGTGTGAACAATGTGTGTGGGACAGTGTGAACAGTGTGTGTGGAATTTTGAACATTGTGTGTGGGACAGTGTGAAAACTGTGCGTTTGGGACTGTGTGAACACAGTGTGTGTGGAACTGTGTGAACAATGTGTGTGGGACTGTATGAACAGTGCTTGTGGGACTGTGTGAACATTGTGTGTGGGACTGTGTGAAGAGTGCTTGTGGTACTGTGTGAACATTGAGTGTGGGACTGTGTGAAAACTGCGTGTGTGGGACTGTGTGAACAGTGTGTGTGGTTCTGTGTGAAAACTGTGTGTGGGACTGTGTGAACCACGCATGTGGGAATGTGTGAACAGTGTGCGTGGGACAGTGTGATCTATGTGTGGGACTGTGTGCACAGTGTGTGTGGGACTGTGTGTACACTGTGTGGGACTGTGTGAACACTGTGTATGTGGGATTGCATGAACAGTGTGTGTGGCACTGTGTGAAAACTGTGTGTGGGATTGTGTGAACAATGTGTGTGGGACTGTGAACAGTGTGTGTGTGTGGGACTGTGTGAACAGTATATGTGGGACTGTGTGAACAGTGTGTGGGACTGTGTGAACAGTGTGTGGGACTGTGTGAACAATGTGTGTGGGACAGTGTGAACAGTGTGTGTGGAATTTTGAACATTGTGTGTGGGACAGTGTGAAAACTGTGTGTTTGGGACTGTGTGAACACAGTGTGTGTGGAACTGTGTGAACAATGTGTGTGGGACTGTATGAACAGTGCTTGTGGGACTGTGTGAACATTGTGTGTGGGACAGTGTGAAGAGTGCTTGTGGTACTGTGTGAACATTGAGTGTGGGACTGTGTGAAAACTGTGTGTGGGACTGTGTGAACCACGCATGTGGGAATGTGTGAACAGTGTGCGTGGGACAGTGTGATCTATGTGTGGGACTGTGTGCACAGTGTGTGTGGGACTGTGTGCAAATTGTGTGTGGGACTGTGTGCACAGTGTGTGTGAGACTGTGTGAACACTGTGTTTGGGACTGTGTGAACAGTGTATGTGCGACTATGTGAATAGTGTGTGTGGGACCGTGTGAACATTGTGTGTGTGGGACTGTGCGAACGGTGTGTGTGAGAATTGTGTGAACAGTGTGTGTGCGACTGTGTGAACAGTGTGTTTGGGACTGTGTGAACAGTGTATGTGCGACTATGTGAACAGTGTGTGTGGGACCGTGTGAACATTGTGTGTGGGACAGTGAGAACATTGTGTGTGCGACTGTGTGATCACTGTGTATATGTGGGCCTGTGTGAACACTATGTGTGGGACTGCGTGAACAGTGCGTGTGAGACTGTGTGAATAGTGCTTGTGGGACTGTGTGAACACTGTGTGTGGGACTGTATGAGCAGTGTGTGTGGGACTGTGTGAACAGTGTGTGTTTGACTGTGTGAACAGTGTGTGTTTGACTATGTGAACAGTGTGTGTGCGACTATGTGAACAGTGTGTGTGCGACTATGTGAACGGTGTGTGTGGGACTGTGCGAACAGAGTACGTGGGAATTGTGTGAACAGTGTGTGTGCGACTGTGTGAACAGTGTGTGTTTGACTGTGTGAACAGTGTGTTTGGGACTGTGTGAACAGTGTATGTGCGACTATGTGAACAGTGTATGTGGGACTGTGTGAACAGTGTGTGTGGGACAGTGAGAACAGTGTGTGTGGGACTGTGCGAACAGAGTGTGTGTCGAATTGTGTGAACAGTGTGTGTGCGACTGTGTGAACAGTGTGTGTGGGACTGTGTGAACAGTGTGTGTGGGCCTGTGTGAACAGTGTGTCTCGGACTGTGTGAACAGTGTGTTTGGGACTGTGTGAACAATTTGTGTGTGACTGTGTGAACAGTGTGTGTGGAATGTGTGAACAGTGTGTTTGCGACTGTCTGAACATTATGCTGCGACTGTGTGAACACTGTGTGTGACTCTGTGAAAAGTATGTATGGGATTGTGTGAACACGGTGTATGGGATTGTGTGAACACTGTGTGTGGGACTGTGTGAACATTTTGTGTGGGCCTCTGTGAGCACTGTGTGTGGGCCTTTGTGAACACTGTGTGTGGGTCTGTGAACACTGTGTGTGGGACTGTGCGAACACTGTGTGTGGGACTGTGCGAACACTGTGTATGGAACCATACAAAGACTATGTGTGGGACTGTGCGAACACTGTGTGGGACTGAGTGAACAGTGTGTGTGGGACTGTATGAACACTGTGTGTGGGACTGTGTAAACAGTATGTGTCAGACTGTGTGAACAGTGTATGCAAGACTGTGTAAACACTGTGTGTGTGTGTGTGTGTGTGTGTGTGTGTGTGTGTGTGGGACTGTGTGAGCAATGTGTGTGGGACTGTGTGAACAGTGTGTGTGGGACAGTGTGAACCACATGTGTGGGAATGTGTGAACAGTATGCATGGGACTGTGTGAACTGTGCGTGGGACTGTGTGAACTGTAGGTGGGATTGTGTGAACACTGTGTGTGGGACTGTGTGAACAGTGTGTGTGGGACTGTGTGTACACTGTGTGGGACTGTGTGAACACTGTGTATGTGGGATAGCATGAACAGTGTGTGTGGCACTGTGTGAAAACTGTGTGTGGGATTGTGTGAACAATGTGTGTGGGACTGTGAACAGTGTGTGTGTGGGACTGTGTGAACAGTATGTGTGGGACTGTGTGAACAGTGTGTGGGACTGTGTGAACAGTGTGTGGGACTGTGTGAACAATGTGTGTGGGACAGTGTGAACAGTGTGTGTGCAACTTTGAACATTGTGTGTGGGACTGTGTGAAAACTGTGTGTTTGGGACTGTGTGAACACAGTGTGTGTGGAACTGTGTGAACAATGTGTGTGGGACTGTATGAACAGTGCTTGTGGGACTGTGTGAACATTGAGTGTGGGACTGTGTGAAGAGTGCTTGTGGTACTGTGTGAACATTGAGTGTGGGACTGTGTGAAAACTGTGTGTGTGGGACTGTGTGAACAGTGTGTGTGGTTCTGTGTGAACCACGCGTGTGGAAATGTGTGAACAGTGTGCGTGGGACAGTGTGATCTGTGTGTGGGACTGTGTGCACAGTGTGTGTGGGACTGTGTGCAAATTGTGTGTGCGACTATGTGAATAGTGTGTGTGGGACCATGTGAACATTGTGTGTGGGACAGTGAGAACAGTGCGTGTGCGACTGTGTGAACAGTGTGTTTGGGACTGTGTGAACAGTGTATGTGGGACTGCGTGAACAGTGTGTGTGAAACTGTGTGAATAGTGCTTGTGGGACTGTGTGAACAGTGTGTGTTTGACTGTGTGAACACTGTGTGTTTGACTATGTGAACAGTGTGTGTGCGACTATGTGAACGGTGTGTGTGGGACTGTGCGAACAGAGTATGTGGGAATTGTGTGAACAGTGTGTGTGCGACTGTGTGAACAGTGTGTGTTTGACTGTGTGAACAGTGTGTTTGGGACTGTGTGAACAGTGTATGTGCGACTATGTGAACAGTGTGTGTGGGACCGTGTGAACATTGTGTGTGGGACAGTGAGAACAGTGTGTGTGGGACTGTGCGAATAGAGTGTGTGTCGAATTGTGTGAACAGTGTGTGTGCGACTGTGTGAACAGTGTGTGTTTGACTGTGTGAACCGTGTGTGTGGGACTGTGTGAACAGTGTGTGTGGGACTGTGTGAACAATGTGTGTTTGACTGTGTGAACAGTGTGTGTGGGACTGTGTGAACAATGTGTGTGGGCCTGTGTGAACAGTGTGTCTCGGACTGTGTGAACAGTGTGTTTGGGACTGTGTGAACAATTTGTGTGTGACTGTGTGAACAGTGTGTGTGGAATGTGTGAACAGTGTGTTTGCGACTGTCTGAACATTATGCTGCGACTGTGTGAACACTGTGTGTGACTCTGTGAAAAGTATGTATGGGACAGTGTGAACACGGTGTATGGGATTGTGTGAACACTGTGTGTGGGACTGTGTGAACATTTTGTGTGGGCCTCTGTGAGCACTGTGTGTGGGCCTTTGTGAACACTGTGTGTGGGTCTGTGAACACTGTGTGGGACTGTGTGAACAGTGTGTGTGGGACTGTGTGAACACTGTGTGTGGGACTGTGCGAACACTGTGTGTGGGACTGTGCGAACACTGTGTATGGAACCATACAAAGACTATGTGTGGGACTGTGCGAACACTGTGTGGGACTGAGTGAACAGTGTGTGTGGGACTGTATGAACACTGTGTGTGGGACTGTGTAAACAGTATGTGTCGGACTGTGTGAACAGTGTATGCAAGACTGTGTAAACACTGTGTGTGTGTGTGTGTGTGTGTGTGGGACTGTGTGAGCAATGTGTGTGGGACTGAGTGAACAGTGTGTGTGGGACAGTGTGAACCACATGTGTGGGAATGTGTGAACAGTATGCATGGGACTGTGTGAACTGTGCGTGGGACTGTGTGAACTGTAGGTGGGATTGTGTGAACACTGTGTGTGGGACTGTGTGAACAGTGTGTGTGGGACTGTGAACAGTGTGTGTGGGACTGTGTGAACACTGTGTGTGGGACTGTGCGAACACTGTGTGTGGGACTGTGCGAACACTGTGTATGGAACCATACAAAGACTATGTGTGGGACTGTGCGAACACTGTGTGTTCGACTGTGTGAACAGTGTGTGTGGGACTGTGTGAACAGTGTGTGGGACTGAGTGAACAGTGTGTGTGGGACTGTATGAACACTGTGTGTGGGACTGTGTAAACAGTATGTGTCGGACTGTGTGAACCGTTTATGCAAGACTGTGTAAACACTGTATGTGTGTGTGTGTGTGTGTGCGTGTGTGGGACTGTGTGAGCAATGTGTGTGGGACTGTGTGAACAGTGTGTGTGGGACAGTGTGAACCACATGTGTGGGAATGTGTGAACAGTATGCTTGGGACTGTGTGAACTGTGCGTGGGACTGTGTGAACTGTAGGTGGGATTGTGTGAACACTGTGTGTGGGACTGTGTGAACAGTGTGTGTGGGACTGTGAACACTGTGTGTGGGACTGTGTGAACACTGTGTGTGGGACTGTGTGAACACTGTGTATGGGCCTTTGTGAACACTGTGTGTGTGACTGTGAACACTGTGTTTGGGACTGTGTGAATATTGTGTGTGGGACTGTGTGAACATTAATGTGTGTTAGACTGTGTGAACACTGTGTGTGGGACAGTGTGAACAGTGTGTGTGCGACTGTGTGATCACTGTGTATGTGTGGGACTGTGTGAACACTATGTGTGGGACTGCGTGAACAGTGCGTGTGAGACTGTGTGAACAGTGTATGTGGGACTGTGTAAACAGTGTGTGTGAGACTGTGTGAACAGTGTATGTGGGACTGTGTGAACAGTGTGTGTGAGACTGTGTGAACAGTGTGTGTGGGACTGTATGACCACGTGTGTGGGAATGTGTGAACAGTGTGCGTGGGACAGTGTGACCTGTGTGTGGGACTGTGTGCACAGTGTGTGTGGAACTGTGTGCAAATTGTGTGTGGGACTGTGTGCACAGTGTATGTGAGACTGTGTGAACAACTGTGTTTAAGACTGTGTGAACAGTGTATGTGCGAAAATGTGAACAGTGGGTGTGGGACCATGTGAACATTGTGTGTGGGACTGTGTGAACCGTGTGTGTGCGACTGTGTGATCACTGTGTATGTGTGGGCCTGTGTGAACATTATGTGTGGGACTGCATGAACAGTGCATGTGGGACTGTGTGAACAGTGTATGTGGGACTGTGTGAACAGTATGTGTCGGTCTGTGTGAACAGTGTGTGTGGGACTGTGTGAACAGTGTGTGTGGGACTGTGTGCAAATTGTGTGTGAGGCAGTGTGAACACTGTGTTTGGGACTGTGTGAACAGTGTCTGTGCGACTATATGGACAGTGTGAGTGGGACCGTGTGACCATTGTGTGTGGGACTGTGCGAACACTGTGTATGGAACCATACAAAGACTATGTGTGGGACTGTGCAAACACTGTGTGTTCGACTGTGTGAACAGTGTGTGTGGGACTGTGTGAAGTGTGTGGGACTGAGTGAACAGTGTGTGTGGGACTGCATGAACACTGTGTGTGGGACTGTGTAAACAGTATGTGTCGGACTGTGTGAACAGTGTATGCAAGACTGTGTAAACACTGTGTGTGTGTGTGTGTGTGTGTGTGGGACTGTGTGAGCAATGTGTGTGGGACTGTGTGAACAGTGTATGTGGGACAGTGTGAACCACATGTGTGGGAATGTGTGAACAGTATGCATGGGACTGTGTGAACTGTGCGTGGGACTGTGTGAACTGTAGGTGGGATTGTGTGAACACTGTGTATGGGACTGTGTGAACAGTGTGTATGGGACTGTGAACACTGTGTGTGGGACTGTGTGAACACTGTGTGTGGGACTGTGTGAACAGTGTGTGTGGGCCTGTGTGAACACTGTGTGTGGGCCTTTGTGAACACTGTGTGTGTGACTGTGAACACTGTGTTTGGGATTGTGTGAATATTGTGTGTGGGACTGTGTGAACATTAATGTGTGTTGGACTGTGTGAACACTGTGTGTGGGACAGTGTGAACAGTGTGTGTGCGACTGTGTGATCACTGTGTATGTGTGGGACTGTGTGAACACTATGTGTGGGACTGCATGAACAGTGCGTGTGAGACTGTGTGAACAGTGTATGTGGGACTGTGTGAACAGTGTGTGTGGGACTGCGTGAACAGTGCGCGTGAGACTGTGTGAACAGTGTGTGTGAGACTGTGTGAACAGTGTGCATGGGACTGTATGACCACGTGTGTGGGAATGTGTGAACAGTGTGCGTGGGACAGTGTGACCTGTGTGTGGGACTGTGTGCACAGTGTGTGTGGAACTGTGTGCAAATTGTGTGTGGGACTGTGTGCACAGTGTATGTGAGACTGTGTGAACAACTGTGTTTGGGACTGTGTGAACAGTGTATGTGCGAAAATGTGAACAGTGGGTGTGGGACCATGTGAACATTGTGTGTGGGACTGTGTGAACCGTGTGTGTGCGACTGTGTGATCACTGTGTATGTGTGGGCCTGTGTGAACATTATGTGTGGGACTGCGTGAACAGTGCGTGTGGGACTGTGTGAACAGTGTGTGTGGGACTGTGTGCAAATTGTGTGTGAGGCAGTGTGAACACTGTGTTTGGGACTGTGTGAACAGTGTCTGTGCGACTATGTGGACAGTGTGAGTGGGACTGTGTGACCATTGTGTGTGGGACAGTGTGAACAGTGTATGTGGGATTGTGAACAGTGTGTGTCGGTCTGTGTGAACAGTGTGTGTGGGACTGTGTGAACATTATGTGTCGGACAGTGTGAAAAGTGTGATTGGAACTTTGTGAACACTGTGTGTTGAACTGTATGAACAGTGTTTGTGGGACTGTGTGAACAGTGTGGATGGGACTGTGTGAACAGTGAGTGGGAGCCTGCGTGAACACTGTGTGTGGGTCTGTGTGAACAGTGTGTGTGGGACTGTGTGAACATTCTCTGTGGGACAGTGTGAACAGTGTGTGTGCGACTATGTGAACGCTGTGTATGTGTGGGACTGTGTGAACACAGTGTGTGGGTCTGTGTGAGCAGTGTGTTTGGGACTTTGTGAACACTGTGTGTCGGACTGTGTGAACAGTGTGTGTGGGACTGCGTGAACAGTGCGTGTGAGACTGTGTGAACAGTGTGTGTGAGACTGTGTGAACAGTGTGCGTGGGACTGTATGACCACGTGTGTGGGAATGTGTGAACAGTGTGCGTGGGACAGTGTGACCTGTGTGTGGGACTGTGTGCACAGTGTGTGTGGAACTGTGTGCAAATTGTGTGTGGGACTGTGTGCACAGTGTATGTGAGACTGTGTGAACAACTGTGTTTGGGACTGTGTGAACAGTGTATGTGCGAAAATGTGAACAGTGGGTGTGGGACCATGTGAACATTGTGTGTGGGACTGTGTGAACCGTGTGTGTGCGACTGTGTGATCACTGTGTATGTGTGGGCCTGTGTGAACATTATGTGTGGGACTGCGTGAACAGTGCGTGTGGGACTGTGTGAACAGTGTGTGTGGGACTGTGTGCAAATTGTGTGTGAGGCAGTGTGAACACTGTGTTTGGGACTGTGTGAACAGTGTCTGTGCGACTATGTGGACAGTGTGAGTGGGACTGTGTGACCATTGTGTGTGGGACAGTGTGAACAGTGTATGTGGGATTGTGAACAGTGTGTGTCGGTCTGTGTGAACAGTGTGTGTGGGACTGTGTGAACATTATGTGTCGGACAGTGTGAAAAGTGTGATTGGAACTTTGTGAACACTGTGTGTTGAACTGTATGAACAGTGTTTGTGGGACTGTGTGAACAGTGTGGATGGGACTGTGTGAACAGTGAGTGGGAGCCTGCGTGAACACTGTGTGTGGGTCTGTGTGAACAGTGTGTGTGGGACTGTGTGAACATTCTCTGTGGGACAGTGTGAACAGTGTGTGTGCGACTATGTGAACGCTGTGTATGTGTGGGACTGTGTGAACACAGTGTGTGGGTCTGTGTGAGCAGTGTGTTTGGGACTTTGTGAACACTGTGTGTCGGACTGTGTGAACAGTGTGTGTACGACTGTGTAAACACTCTGTGTGTATGTGGGTCTGTGTGAACAGTGTGTGTGGGTCTGTGTGAACAGTGTGTGTGGGTTTATGTGAACACTGTGTGTGTGGGACAGTGTGATTATTGCTTGTGGGCCCATGTGAACTCTGTGTGTGGGCCCATGTGAACCATGTGTGTGGGGCTGTGTGAACAGTGTGTGTGTGGGACTGTGTGAGCACAGTGTGTAGGAATGTGTGAACAGTATGCGTGGGACTGTTTGTACTGTGCCTGGGACTGTATGAACTGTGGGTGGGACTGTGTGAACCCTGTGTGTGGGACTGTGTGAACAGTGTATGCGCGACTATGTGAACAGTGTGTATGGAACTATGTGAACAGTGTGTGTCTGGGACTGTGTGGACATTGTGTGTAGGACTGTCTGAACATTGTGTGTAGAACTGTGTGTACACAGGATGTGGGACTGTGTGAATACTGTGTGTAGGACTGTGTGAACACTGTGTGTGTGGGATTGCGTGAACAGTGTGTGTGGGACTGTGTGAACAGTGTGTGTGGGACTGTGTGAACAGTGTGTGTGGGACTGTGTGAACTGTATGTGGGACTGTGTGAACACAGTGTGTGGGACTGTCTGAATTACTGTGTGTGTAGGACTGAATGAACACTGCGTGTGGGACTGTGTGAGCAGTGTGTGTGGGACTGTGTAAACGGTGTGTGTGGGACTGTGCGAACACTGTGTGTTCGACTCTTTGAACTGTGTGTGTAGGACTGCCTGAACAGTATGTGTGGGACTGTGTGAACATTGTGTGTGGGACTGTGTGAGCACTGTTTGTGTGTGGGATTGTGTGAACAATGTGTGAGGGACTGTGTGAACATTTTTTGTGTGTGGGACTTTGTGAACAGTGTGTGTGGGACTGTGTGAACAGCGTGTGTGGGACTGTGTGAACACTATGTGTGGGACTGTGTGAACAATGTTTGTGGGACTGTGTGAACAGTGTGTGTGGGACTGTGTGAACACTGTTTGTGGGACTGTGTGAATACTGTTTGTGGGACTGTGTAAACAGTGTGTGTGGAACTGTGTGAACATTCTCTGTGGGACAGTGTGAACAGTGTGTGTGCGACTATGTGAACGCTGTGTATGTGTGGGACTGTGTGAACACTGTGTGTGGGTCTGTGTGAGCAGTGTGTGTGGGACTGTGTGAACACTGTGGGACTGTGTGAACACTGTTTGTGGGACTGTGTGAACAGTGTGTGTGGGACTGTGTGAACAGTGTGTATAGGACTGTGTGAACAGTGTGTATGGGATTGTGTGCACAGTGTTTGTGGTACTGTATGAACAGTGTTTGTGAGAATGTGTGAACGCTGTGTGAGTCGGGAAGCGGCATTGTCGAGGAGAGGCTCCGGAGTTCGGAGGAGAAGCCTATAAAGGGCCAGCAGTCAGTCGGGGAGCGGGAGTTCGAGGGGGAGGCTCCGGAGTTCGGAGGAGAAGCCTATAAAGGGCCAGCAGTCAGTCGGGGAGCGGGAGTTCGAGGAGGAGGCCAGCCGGTGCAGCTGCAGCGGGGAGAAAAGGCAAAAAAGAAGTAGAAAGAAATCGAAAGGTGAGGTCTCAGCCAAGGGGGTAAGTGATTGGCTGGTGATTGGTAAGTAGTTTTTCTTTTTCCTTTTTCTTTTCTTTATCAGTAAATAGCCTTTCAGCATTGTTGTTGCCAAATCCAGTTAATCTAAGGGTTAAGTCATGGCAGGAGAGCTCGCATACATGTTATGCTTCACCTGTAATATGTGGGAAGTCAGGGGCGCTTCCGGTGTCCCTGACGACTACGAGTGCGGGAAGTGCATCCGCATGCAGCTCCTGACAGACCGCATTGCGGCACTGCAGCTGTGGGTGGATTTACTCTGGAGCATCCACGATGCTGAGAATGACATGAATACCACATTTAACGAGTTATTCTTACCACAGGTAAAGGGTACACAGCCAGATAGGGAATGGGTGACCATCAGGAAGGGCAGTGCAAGGAAGGTAATGCAGGGGTCCCCTGCGGTCATCCCCCTGCAAAACAGATACACCGCTTTGGGTACTGTTGCGGGGGATGAATCATCAGGGGAGGGCAGCAGCAGCCATGGCACCATGCGTGGCTCTGCTGCACAGGAGGGCAGGAAAGAGAGTGGGAGAGCTATAGTGATAGGGGATTCAATTGTAAGGGGAATAGATGGGCATTTCTGCGGCCGCAACTGAGACTCCAGGATGGTATGTTGCCTCCCTGGTGCAAGGGTCAAGGATGTCTTGGAGCGGGTGCAGGGCATTCTGAAAAAGGAGGGTGAACAACCAGTTGTCGTGGTGCATATAGGTACCAACAATATCGGTAAAAAACGGGATGAGGTCCTACGAGACGAGTTTAGGGAACTAGGAACTAAATTAACAAGCAGGGCCTCAAAAGTAGTAATCTCAGGATTGCTACCAGTGCCACGTGCTAGTCAGAGTAGGAATTGCAGGATAGCTCAGATGAATACGTGGCTTGAGGAGTGGTGCAAAAGGGAGGGATTCAAATTCCTGGGACATTGGAACCGGTTCTGGGGGAGGTGGGACCAGTACAAACCGGACGGTCTGCACCTGGGCAGGAGCGGAACCAATGTCCTAGGGCGAGTGTTTGCTAGTGCTGTTGGGGAGGAGTTAAACTAATATGGCAAGGGGATGGGAACCTATACAGGGAGATAGAGGGAAGTAGAATGGGGGCAGAAGCAAAAGATAGAAAGAAGAAAAGTAAAAGTGGAGCGCAGAAAAACCTAAGGCAAAAAGCAAAAAGGGCAACATTACAGCAAAATTCTAAAGGGGCAAAGTGTGTTAGAAAGACAAGCCTGAAGGCTCTGTGCCTCAATGCGAGGAGTATTCGGAATAAGGTAGATGAATTAACTGCGCAGATAGCAGTTAACGGGTATGATGTAATTGGCATCACGAAGACATGGCTCCAGGGTGACCAAGGCTGGGAACTCAACATCCAGGGGTATTCAACATTTAGGAAGGATAGACAGAAAGGAAAAGGAGGCGGAGTGGCATTGCTGGTTAAAGAGAAAATTTATGCAATAGTAAGAAAGGACATTAGCTTGGATGATGTGGAATCGGTATGGGTGGAGCTACGGAATACCAAAGGGCAGAAAGCGCTAGTGGGAGTTATGTACAGACCACCAAACAGTAGTACTGATGTTGGGGACAGCATCAAACAAGAAATTAGGAATGCATGCAATAAAGGTACAGCAGTTATCATGGATGACTTTAATCTACATATTGATTGGGCTAACCAAACTGGTAGCAATGCGGTGGAGGAGGATTTCCTGAAGTGTATTAGGGATGGTTTTCTAGACCAATATGTCGAGGAACCAACTAGGGAGCTGGCCAACCTAGACTGGGTGATGTGTAATGAGAAAGGACTAATTAGCAATCTTGTTGTGCGAGGCCCCTTGGGGAAGAGTGACCATAACATGGTAGAATTCTTTATTAAGATGGAGAGTGACACAGTTAATTCAGAAACCAGGGTCCTGAACTTAAGGAAGGGTAACTTCGATGATTTGAGGTGTGAATTGGCTAGAATAGACTGGCAAATGATACTTAAAAGGTTGACGGTGGATAGGGCATATGGCAAACATTTAACGATCACACGGATGAACTTCAGCAATTGTACATCCCTGTCTGGAGTAAAAATAAAACGAGGAAGGTGGCTCAACCGTGGCTAACAAGGAAAATTAAGGATAATGTTAAATCCAAGGAAGAGGCATATAAATTGGCCAGAAAAAGCAGCAAATCTGAGGACTGGGAGAAATTTAGAATTCAGCAGAGGAGGACAAAGGGTTTAATTAAGAGAGGGAAAACAGAGTACGAGAAGAAGCTTGCCGGGAACATAAAAACTGACTGGAAAAATTTCTATAGATATGTGAAGAGAAAAAGATTAGTGAAGACAAACGTAGGTCCCTTGCAGTCGGATTCAGGTGAATGTATAATGGGGAACAAAGAAATGGCAGACCAATTGAACAAATACTTTGGTTCTGTCTTCACAAAGGAAGACACAAATAACCTTCCAGAAGTACTAGGGGACTGAGGGTCTAGTGAGAAGGAGGAATTGAAGGATATCATTATTAGGCGGGAAAATGTGTTCGGGAAATTGATGGGATTGACGGCCGATAAATCCCCGGGGCCTGATAGTCTGCATCCCAGAGTACTTAAGGAAGTGGCCCTCGAAATAGTGGATGCATTGATGATCATTTTCCAACAATCATTCGACTCTGGATCAGTTCCTGTGGACTAGTGGGTAGCTAATGTAACACCACTTTTTAAAAAGGGAGGGAGAGAGAAAGCCTGACATCAGTAGTGGGGAAAATGTTGGAATCAATTATTAAGGATGAAATAGCAGCGCATTTGGAAAGCAGTGACAGGATCGGTCCAAGTCAGCATGGATTTATGATGGCGAAATCATGCTTGACAAATCTTCTGGAATTTTTTGAGGATGTAATTAGTAGAGTGGACTAGGGAGAACCAGTGGATGTGGTGTATTTGGACTTTCAAAAGGCTTTTGACAAGGTCCCACACAAGAGATTGGTGTGCAAAATCAAAGCACATTGTATTGGGGGTACTATACTGACGTGGATAGATAACTGGTTGGCAGACAGGAAGCAGAGAGTCGGGATAAATGGGTCTTTTCAGAATGGCAGGCAGTGACTAGTGGAGTGCTGCAGAGCTCAGTGCTGGGACCCCAGCTCTTTACAATATACATCAATGATTTAGATGAAGGAATTGAGTGCAATATCTCCAAGTTTTCAGATGACACTAAACTGGGTGGCGGTGTGAGCTATGAGGGGGACGCAAAGAGGCTGCAGGATGACTTGGACAGGTTAGGTGAGTGGGCAAATGCATGGCAGATGCAGTATAATGTAGATAAATGTGAGGTTATCCACTTTGGGGGCAAAAACGCAAAGACTGAATATTATCTGAATGGCAGCAGATTAGGAAAAGGGGACCTGGGTGTTATGGTTCATCAGTCATTGAAAGTTGGCATGCAGGTACAGCAGGCACTGAAGAAGGCAAATGGCCTTCATAGTTAAGGGATTTGAGTATAGGAGCAGAGAGGTCTTTCTGCAGTTGTACAGGGCCTTAGTGAGGCCTCACCTGGAATATTATGTTCAGTTTTGGTCTCCTAATCTGAGGAAGGACGTTCTTGCTATTGAGGGAGTGCAGCGAAGGTTCACCAGACTGATTCCCGGGATGGCGGGACTGACATATGAGGAGAGACTGGATCAACTGGGCCTTTATACACTGGAGTTTAGAAGGATGAGAGGGAATCTCATAGAAACATATAAGATTCTGACGGGACGGGACAGGTTAGATACAGGAAGAATGTTCCCGATGTTGGGGAAGTCCAGAACCAGGAGACACAATCTTAGGATAAGGGGTAGACCATTTAGGACTGAGATGAGGAGAAACTTCTTCACTCAGAGAGTTGTTAACCTGTGGAATTCCGTGCCGCAGAGAGTTGTTGATGCCAATTCATTGAATATATTCAAGAGGGAGTTAGATATGGCCCTTATGGCTAAGGGGATCAAGGGGTATGGAGAGAAAGCAGGAAAGGGGTACTGAGAGAATGCTCAGCCATGATCTTATTGAATGGTGGTGCAGGCTCGAAGGGCCGAATGGCCGACTCCTGCACCTATTTTCTATGTTTTTATGTTTCCATGTGTTTGGGACTGTGTGAACAGTGTGTGTGGGACAATGTGAATACTGTGGGCTAGATGTTCCACTTTTGTACTTATCGCTGAAAAATGGGCGTTATTTCCAGCGTGGTCGGTAAAAACGGTTTTCAGAGCGCCAGCTTCTCGCCCATTTTCAATGCACCTATTCTCCATTTTTGAAAATGTGCATTACCACGAGCGAAATGGGCGGTAGCGTTAAAACTTGTTGTCCTTCTGCCGTAATGTGTCGCCGTCCTTAGCAACGGCATGGCAACACTCGATTCCTGCGATTCAGGAGGTCAAAGTTCATCATGACATGCGCAGAAGAGGAGACAGAGAGAGAGGGAGCTCAGAGGCACTGAAAGCGTGTGTGGCTGTGGTGTGTGCTTGTCTGGCTGTTGTGGGAGGCACAAGAGAGGTTCACCAGCAGCAAAAAGCCCACTAAGCACCAAGAACATAGTTGGCACCGAGTTTTTATCCAACAAATAAGATATGACATGGAATGGATGGAGGAGGCCCTGGAGTTGTTAGCCAGGAACACTGGTGGTAGAGGGCTCCCAGTGGTCCCGGAGCACAACGCTGCACCCCAAGGTGCCGCAACCCCATTGCCAACGACACATGAGAGCCAACAGCAGCATCTTGCTTCTGGCTTGGCGCACGTTCCCACCTCAGGGCCATCCTCTCCCATATCCATCCAAGCAGCGTTTCGACGTCACCCCCCACCCCCCCCACCCAATGAAGCAGCGCCTGAGGACCTCTTCGGCCAGGTGGCTTGGTGTCAGGGGGGGAAGGGGAAGGGGTAGAGGTGGGGAGGAGAAGCGGGGGACGAGGGCGGAAGGATTGTTTTTTTAAAGAAATGCTGATGATTTCAGACAAATGTTCGTTTTAAATGTTTTTTATTTAACAAAACCTTGTTGCGCATTGGCTCAGATAGCTGCACCGTTGCACTCTTGTGATTCCTTAACATCATAGGGTATAATTACACTTAACTTCAATCAACTTAAACGTTAACTGTCACCAAGGTGATGCCCACCATTGATGTATCACCTGCACGCCCATCAGTGTGTCAGCCTTGTAAATAACACCAACGTTCTTTCAGGCAATACAATCATTGATGAGCTCCTGACGTAAGGCTCTTGCAGCTATCATGTCACCACGGGCCCTTTCATGCAGTCTACAGGGGGTGGGGGCATGGCTTGATTGTCTGGGCCGATGTCAGCGTCCGCCTCCTCATCCTCCTCTTCCTCTCTCTGGTGAGGTGGACTGTCAGACTCATCAGGCAATTCTCATCCTTCCTGATAGCCAAGTTGTGTAGCATGGAGCACACCACTACGAATTGAACTACCTGCTCAGGGTGGTATTGGAGCTCGCCTCTTGAGTGGTCCAGATATCTAAAGCGCTGCTTAAGCACTCCAATAGTTTTCTCCACGATTTTGCGAGTGGCTCTGTGGCTCTCGTTGTATCACCTCTCGGCTTCGGTGTGGGTGTCACGCAGGGGGGGGTCATCAGCCAGGTGGCGACGCCATATCCTTTGTCACCAACCATCCAGCATTGACCTTGTGGCTGATTGTTAAACAAGTCAGATGCAGTGCTCTCACACAGGATGTGAGCATTATGGATGCTGCCCGGAAATTGCGCATTCACTGCCAGTATAATTTGCTGGTGGTCGACAACGAGTTGGACATTCAGGGAGTGGAATCCCTTGCGGTTCCTGAAAACCTCAGCATCCTGAAAAGGTGCCCGCAGCGCGATGTGCATACAGTCTATTGCTCCCTGCACCTTGGGGAAGTATGCAATTCTGGGGAATCCTAGAGCCCTCTCACTCTGTGGCTTCCTGGTCATAGAGAAGTTGATCAAGTCCCTCCTGTGTGGGTACAGAGCTTCAGTGACCTGTCTAATGCAGCAATGTGTGGCATGCTGAGAAAGTCAGCAAATGTCGGCAGCTGTGGCCTGAAAAGAACCCGAGGGCGTAGAAGGACAGTGCTGCGGTGACATTAACCTCGACAGACAGTGCAGTTCTGATGGTGCTGGCAGGCTGCAGATCCCCCCTTATCAGCTGGCATACCTCAGTGATAACCTTTTTGTGAAAGCGCAGTCTCCGAAGGCAGGTGGTGTCGGGCAATTCAAAGTAAGACTGCTTCTCCTTGTACTTGTTGGGGGTGTAACATCTGGTCCTCTTCGTCAGTCTGTCACGTCTTACATTGGGCACATAATGCTGTGGAGCGTACCTTCGGCGATCTCGAGTCTGCTGCATGCAATTGGTCACCAAGAGAGGGTGAGAAAGGACAGGCCCCATTGCAGTAGCTTTCTGGTTTCCAACGATTGGTCACAAACAATGAATGCCCAGACGAAGGCACCTATTTAAATCCAATCGGTCGCAGTATGGACAAGATGTGCACATCAACTCCAATGACCTCCAAAATACATCCGAACTCCCCCGAGGTTGAAGCTCAGCAGCCTTTTAAAGGATGCGACATGTGATGTACAACATGGCATCCATAATGCTGAGATTATTTCCGGTTCGTTCCACTTTATCTGTGCGTTTTTTTGGACAAGCGATATTGTGGACGATAAGTGTGCGAGGTGGTGAAAGTGCCGCTGGGCGATCTCATGGCCGCTAGTTTCAGTAAATATGTTCTTTCTGACAAAAAAAAGTGAGCGGGCGCTATTATTGAATCTTGGCATTTCGGTGCGGAAATTAACGCTGGGTGATATTATGGGCGTTGATTTCGCCCATTCTGATGATTCCGCCCAAAAAAAATGGGCGAGCAGTATTATTTTTTCCCGGCATTAAGCACATGGGGAAAGTAACGCTTGCCGATAAGTTTCTGAAAAATGCCCGTCAGTTTCCATTTTGTGGCTAAATGGCCGCTATCTGGCCGTTATACGACATTTCAGCGATAAAATGGGCGCTATGTGGGCGTTAAGCATGCAAAAAAAAAGGGAGGTTCTAGCCTGTGTGGGATTGTGTGAACATTAGGTTGTGTGTGGGACTGTGTGAACATTAGGGTGTGTGTGGGACTGTGTGAACTGTAGGGTGTGTGTGGGACTGTGTGAACTGTAGGGTGTGTGTGGGACTGTATGAACGGTAGAGTTTGTGTGGGACTGTGTGAATGGTAGGGTGTGTGTGGCACTGTGTGAACTGTCGGGTGTGTGTGGGACTGTGTGAACTGTAGGGTATGTGTGGGACTGTGTGAACAGTAGGGTGTGTGTGGGACTGTATGAACGGTAGGGTGTGTGTGGGACTGTGTGAACTTAGGTGCGTGTGGGACTGTGTGAACATCAGGGTGTGTGTGGGACTGTGTGAACTGTAGGGTGTGTGTGGGACTGTGTGAACTGTAGGGTGTGTGTGGGACTGTGTGAACATTAGGGTGTGTGTGGGACTGTGAACTGTAGGGTGTGTGTGGGACTGTGTGAACTGTAGGGTGTGTGTGGGACTGTGTGAACATTAGGGTGTGTGTGGGACTGTGAACATTAGGGTGTGTGTGGGACTGTGTGAACTGTAGGGTGTGTGTGGGACTGTGTGAACATTAGGGTGTGTGTGGGACTGTGTGAACTGTAGGGTGTGTGTGGGACTGTGTGAACTGTAGGGTATGTGTGGGACTGTGTGAACATTAGGGTGTGTGTGACTCTTTGTGAACCAAAGAGTTTGCGTGTTTTGAAAAGACGTTCTGCTCTGAATGCCCTGCCCTATGCCTTTGCCTCCAGGCCATGGAACTGTGCTACACTCTGTTTTTATAATGGCACATCATTTTGCAACTTGTTGTTTGGTCTTGACCTCAGTTGGTAGCCCTATTACCTCTGAACCAGATGGTCATGGGTTCAACTGCATGGACATGCCAGCAACGCCCACATCCCATGACCGAATAAAAACTATGCCCCACATAATCAAAGCTGGTGCTTCAGTGGTAGGCTGAGGAAGAACCTCACTGTCGAATGTGCCCTCTTTTTGATGAGACATAAAACTGAAGTCTGCTTATAAATTCTGTGATACTATTCAGACGGCAGCAGAGAGTTGCCCTGTTTAATTTCATTGGGATCTTGCTTTGTGTAAATTGACTGCCACGTCTCCCTGTGCAAAACAACTGTGACTACATTTCAAAAGTATTTCATTGGCTGTTGAACACTATGGGGAAGTCCCAGGGTGTGAAAGATGCAATATCAATGCAAATCTTTTCCTTCTTTTATCACAGCTATTAGTCCCGTGAGTGATTGGGACAATGAATGAGTGTACGCAGTTTTTCTGTGTCACTGCAACAGTGGAAGTAGAATTTCTATTTGCACCACTGTTCATCAGAACACCTTCTAAGGCATGTATCTCACCCTGGCTAATAGACGTTAACGTGGAATTTGGGATTTTTGCTTCGAAAACATGAGCTAGTGGAAAAACTAGAAATGTGTATTCTTCTGTGCCTAGTTTATAGGGTGTCAGTTATGACTGGTGTCCAAATCCTGTTGACAAGTCAAAGATTTCTGCTTGATTTTTAAAATTGATGAGTGCATTTGCCTCTGAGTCATATGCTATAATTGACCTGAGGCGCTGGTTTGAAAATGTCAGGTTTAGAGGGGTGTGCGATATGGGGATGTTATCTGTATTTGGGAGGAATCACTCCTGTGTTTGTGTGGGCTGCTCATCTCCTGATTAGAACTCTCTGCAATGTGAGTTCTGGTGTATGATACCAGACCAAAGTTTCTGTGACCTTTGTCGAAGATTGACTGCGAACCTATCTGACTCATAAGAGGAGCTGAACTATAGATTGGCGCACAAGATTAGCTTCAGGCAACAAGCCTGTACATTTATTTAACCCCTTCGCTACTGTAAAACCTACCACAAACCTTTGAACAAAATGCCTCCAGGTTTGATGCCACTGTCTTGCTGTTTTATGCAACCGATAGAATTTCATCTTTACATGGAAATCCTCTAGTGAAATACAGTCAGGACTTTAGTAAATAATTTTTGGTTTAAAGCGGCAGCACCTTCATGAAAAAGTGTCTGCCAAACTATTTTTGTTTTAATTTGTAAACACGCACAGGGGGTCGATTTAGACTTTTGGGCGTTTGTCCCCTGTTCCAACAGCAAAGAGGCCAACCTGATTTTAAGGCCCTCATTTAAATCTGGCAGACGAGCTGAAATCACCAAACAGACATCCAATGCAGCTCGATTGAGGCCTCAAGAGTGCACCGGAGTGACCGCCAGCAAGGTAGGTTGTGGGGGTGGGGTCACGATTACAAAACGTGGGGGTCCCACCAGCATCAGCCCAAATTATTTTTATGAGCTCTGGAGGAGGACTCCTGAGCCCTGAAAAGTAATTGAGCACTTATCTATGGCCGGGCCTCTTCTCTTTCATTACCTGTGGTCAGAGTGTTGATCAGTTCCGACCTAAAATGGCAATCAGGATCCTACTTACATCACAGGTCCCTGATTTCTATAGTAACAGAGGCCTGTCGCCTGAAACGGGCGGGTTCTTTGGATATCCGGAGGTAGGGCCCTTTCAAAATGGAGGCAGCCACATCGTCAGCGGTAACGGGGCGGTATGGCTACCGACCCCATTTTCAGGCTGTTACTTTACATGGGATTACATGGGGTATACAACACAGAAACAGGCCGTTCGGCCCAACCAGTCCATGCCAGCACTTATGCTCCACTCAAGCCTCCTCCCGTCTTTCCTCATCAAATTTATCAACATAACATGTTCTATCTTGGGATCAGTATGAGTATTAAGAACTGCCAGATCCTGCATAGTTCTGTTAGATGCAGAGTAAAACTTACTTTATTCTGCCTTAACATTGTGCCTCAGTTGCAATCTTTCAAATATATCCATGTATGCATTTTTCTCCATTTCCCATACCAGACAAGCTCTCATTCTTTCTGATTAAGATTGCTAATTAGTGCAAAATTGGGGATAGTTTTCCCTATGAGCTACTAGGAACTGGACTGTGACTACCTATATCATTCCACATAGGATCTCACAGTCACCGTCACCCCACAAAGGAAACTAGTAGTTAAACCAGTAGTTTAATCCCAGTAGTTTTGGCCAGTGGTCCGAGAGGTGAAAAATATATTTGTAATCCACTGCACCACCAAATGCCGGACAAGTATAGGGAAGCAGGTAGCATTGCATGCGAGTCAGTAATGCAGAAGGGTTTCCAATCCTGCGTACTTGCTGCAATGAAGGCAGAACTTGAAAATCTGCTGGAACTGGCAGGGTCGGGTGGGTGGGGACAGAGAGACTAATAAGTTCATTTAATTACCGCCCCGTTAACATCAGGCATGCGGCACTCAAGATCAAGCCCACATGTTGCATTGCGTTGAAACGTACGTTTCGGGTAAATTCACCGATCCCAGTCATGCTCGGAGGGAGCACAAAGTCGGAGTAGAAGCTTTCGAATGTGGCACTGATTGTGGGGGACGCACTGCCTTCGCATGCAGCTCCTCGCTGGGGCGCATGTGTGGCAAAGTTACCTCGCATCTTCTCATGGAAAACATCCCCCCACCACCCACCCCTGTTGTCACTTTTCACGAAAGCATTGCCCCTTTACTGAGGTAAGTAACGTCCATTTTAGTTGGTAGAAGTCAGAATTCTGGGCCATAAAGGACCCAAACTTCTCTCGGCTGTCACTTGTGTGTGCAACAAAGTTGACATTCGTGCCATTTTGTTTCCAGAAGAAAATCTAATTTGCAATGCGCCCACATCTCCAAAACAGGTTTGAAAATACCGCGGCAGGGTTGCAGAACCTGCAACTCGCTGACCACAGACAAACCAAAATTGAAGAAAAAGATTGGTCCCGATCCCCTCCTCCACTCTTTCAGTTACACTGAACCACAAGGGACTCTTCACTTGTGACAGTCATGGTGCTCTGGTAGGTATTCGCCAATAAACAACCAAAAGCTGCAAGCAGCAGTCTTTTCTGACAGGTCAATGCAAGCGAGACTGCACTGAGGTCACAGCGAGTTTCAGTACAGCTCAACGCAGACTGACTCTAAACCCAATCGCAACGACCTGATGGAGACAGGCCAATCTGTAGCAAAGTCTGCGAGTCACAGATAGCTTACCAACATCAGAAAATGAGCTGGTTAATTGGGTGTCAACTTGAACGTGACGTGCTTCTGAAAAAAAAAGCTCCATTGATTTTTGAATAAGATTGAAACAATTTCAGAATAAACGTCCTAACTGCTGGTGAAGCAGTGGAAATGAAAAGACTGTTACAAATTAGAGAGATTGGATCATTATCTTTGGCACCTTTTTTCTTGCCATTTTGGCCATTCAGGAGTAAAATCAGGGCACACATTCTCCACACAAAGGCTAGTGGAAATCTTGAATTCTCTCCCCCAAACGGCAGTGGGAACTGCTCATTTTCCATTGGATTGCACTTCTCGCCATCAAAATATATGGTTACATTAAATACCCCCACTCTCTGGAAGGAAGGGAGGCACACAAGGGAAGAAAAAATAAAGGGGCCCGAAATTCTAGGTGATGCCCGGCAGAAATAAACTGGAGCAAAACTGCCAGCTGCTCATGGACATCAGGAAAAGTCAAAGAGAAATGGATGGCAAATTGTTTTAATGCTCCTAAGGGGCTCTTGGCCATGTTTAGAGAGATAATTGGTCCCAGATCAATTACCATTCCTGGCAGAACTTTTCTGGGCCCTTAGTGAGGCCCAGTATAGGGTCCAAATAAGCATGTGTAGATCCCACTGGGACTATGGGAGGGAAACCAAGTTGGAATTCCTGGAATAGATTGAGAACAAGCCCAAATAAAGTCTCTGGCTATAGGGAGCATGGACAGAGGATTCGTCCATTTCCCTCATTCCAGAATTCAAACAGGATGGAAATGGATTAGAAATAGGGCTCCACCCCAATTCCCAGTTATCCCCAACGGGCAATCTGCCCACCCCCAACCACTGGAATTCTAGCCCCCAAACTAGTAAGCTGAGGAAGTCAACTCACTACCGATCCTCCTGAGCAGAATTCTATTTGGGCAAGTCAGCCTGTCAGTGAGTCTCCTGGGTGAAATTCTATGAAGTAGTCAGCCTATCAGTGAAGCTCCAAGAAGAAAAGCCAGTACATCAATAAGCTTCTTGGGAAGCCAGAACATTGGAGACAATGACAACCATTAATGGCCATCAACAATGGTATTCCTTCCAGACATGACATCAGTCTATTTTTTTTGCTTTATGATAGTCGTTCTGGACAATTAGTGGCAATTCGGTGAGTGTAAGAACGAGAGAAAAAAATGAGGATAACACTATTTCTGATTGGAAAAGATAAGTCTTGCAATAGTCTGCTTGCAAATAGTGGCTAAATAAAATAAATTGTAATTCCCCACGCCACCCCCGTGTTATTTATTCGAAAATAGGAATCTGGCCTAAATATTGTGTTGTAATTTACTGACGCAAAGTTTTGAAACTGCAACCAGTGAATTTTCTTTTATATAGATCCTTGATGGTGCACTAACCCTTTTCTGTATGAGAGGGACAAGGGTGCTACCATTTCACAAACTGGTGCCTGGACTAAGAGGGTGTGTCTGTCAGGGATCTCACATATGGATGAGCTTACCAAGCTTCTTATTTAAATGCCCCACAATTTTCTCCTCAAAAACACTAACGCGCAGCCACCCAAAATTTCTGCCTCTCCCCAGCTTTAATAAGAAAAACATCTCAGTACTGATCAACATTCATATGTGACATGCCTCAACTTACCAATCCTACTTTAGCATTTAGTAAACCACTATAAACGCTAGGCAAAAAAAATCAGCAATCTAACTTAAAACTATTTACCCAAATGGGGTTGAATGTTAACTCAACAATTCGGGGTGATTTGATTAAGAAAGAAAATAAATTGCATTGATTATAGTACTTCTCGTGATCTCAAGTCCCTTCACAGCCAATGAATTACTTATTTTTTGAAATGTTGTCAGTTAAATAGGCAAAAAGCAACCAATTTATAGCAAGGTTCCAGGCACAGCAAAATAAATGCCCAATTAATCAGTTTCGGTTGTGTTGGTTGATGGATCAATCTTGACCAAGACAGTGTCCTTTTCCAAATATTTATTAACAAAGTACATCAAACACAAAATACAAGCAACCAGCCAATGGATATGTAAGCAAAAGGGTCAGACCAAGCAAATGGACTATTAAAAACAAACATGGTAGGACTGGGATAATGCACTGGCCTTTCACCTCTGGGACCTAAGTGACATAGAAACATAGAAACATAGAAAATAGGTGCAGGAGTAGGCCAATCAGCCCTTCGAGCCTGCACCACCATTCAATGTGATCATGGCTGATCATGCAACTTCAGTACCCCATTCCTGCTTTCTCTCCATACCCCTTGATCCCTTTAGTCGTAAGGGTCACATCTAACTCCCTTTTGACTATATCTAACAAACTGGTCTCAACAACTTTCTGTGGTAGAGAATTCCACAGGTTCACAATTCTCTGAGTGAAGAAGTTTCTCCTCATCTCGGTCCTAAATGGCTTACCCCTTTATCCTTAGACTGTGACCCCTGGTTCTGGACTTCCCCAACATCGGGAACATTCTTCCTGCATCTAACCTGCCCAATCCCATTAGAATTTTATATGTTTCTATGAGATCCCCTCTCATTCTTCTAAATTCCAGTGAATATAAGCCTAGTTGATCCAGTCTTTCTTTATATGTCAGTCCTGCCATCCCGGGAACCAGTCTGGTGAACCTTCGCTGCACTCCCTCAAAAGCAAGAATGTCCTTCCTCAGATTAGGAGACCAAAACTGGACACAATATTCAAGTTGTGGCCTCACCAAGGCCCTGTACAACTGCAGTAAGACCTCCCTGCTCCTATACTCAAATCCTCTCGCTATGAAGGCCAACATGCCATTTGCCTTCTTCACCGTCCGCTGTGTCTGCATGCCACCTTTCAATGATTGATGTACCATGACACCCAGGTCTCGTTGCTACCCTCCAATCCATAGGAACTGATCCAGAGTCTATAGAATGTTGGAAAATGACCACCAATGCATCCACTATTTCTAGGGCCACTTCCTTAAGTACTCTGGGATGCAGACTATCAGGCCCTGGGGATTTATCGGCCTTCAAACCCATCAATTTCTCTGACATAATTTCTTGACTAATAAGGATTTCCTTCAGTTCCTCCTTCTCGCTCGACCCTCGGTCCCCTATTATTTTCGGGAGGTTAGTCGTGTCTTCCTTAGTAAAGACAGAACCAAAGTATTTGTTCAATTGGTCTGCCATTTCCTTGTTCCCCATTATGAATTCACCTGATTCTGACTGCAAGGGACCTACATTAGTTTTCACTAATCTTTTTCTTTTCACATATCTATAGAAGCTTTTGCAGTTAGTTTTTATGTTCCCTGGAAGCTTACTCTCATACTCTATTTTCCCCCTCCTAATTAAACCCTTAGTCCTCCTCTGCTGATTCTAAATTTCTCCCAGTCCTCAGGTTTGCTGCTTTTTCTGGCCAATTTATATGCCTCTTCCTTGGATTTAACACTATCCCTAATTTCCCTTGTTAGCCACGATTGAGTCACCTTCCCCTTTTTATTTTTATGCCAGACAGGGATGTACAATTGTTGTAGTTCATCCATGTGATCTTTAAATGTCTGCCATTGCCTATCCACCATCAGCTCTTTAAGTATCATTCGCCAGTCTATCCTTCTAGCCAATTCACTTCTCATACCATCGAAGTTACCTTTCTTTTTTACCGTAGTCTCTGAATTAACTGTGTCACTCTCCATCTTAATGAAGAATTCTACCATATTATGGTCACTTTTCCCCAAGGAGCCTCGCACGACCAGTTTGCTAATGAATCCTCTCTCATTACACAAAACCCAGTCTAGGATGGCCAGCCCTCTAGTTGGTTTCTCGACATATTGGTCGAGAAAACCATCCCTAATACACTCCAGGAAATCCTCCTCCACAGTACTGCTACCAGTTTGGTTATCCCAATCAATACGTAGATTAAAGTCACCCATGATAACTGCTGTACCCTTATTGCATGCATCCCTAATTTCCTGTTTGATGCCATCCCTAACCTCCCTACTACTGTTTGGTGGTCTGTACACAACTCCCACTAACATTTTCTGCCCTTTGGTGTTTCGCAGCTGTACCCATATAGATTCCAGATCATCCAAGCTAAAGTCCTTCCTTACTATTGCGTTAATCTCCTCTTTAACCAGTAACCCTATGCCACCCCCTTTTCCTTCCTATCTATCCTTCCTGAATATTGAAGTCCAGAATGATTGTACAAATGTCTGTCTGTTAGCAGTAAGGGTCTCAAGAGAATTTGGGTAGTCTCAGTCTTGTTCCTATAGGCACATGCCCAGAGCACAAAACCGACCAGTGACGTACTAATTGGCACTAACTTGTCAATCTCACTCAAGAGGCCAGAGCATGGTTGATGCTAGAAGTGGAAAAGACCCAGACTGGTACAGTAGCCAGCAGTATTCTGAGCTTGTGCTTAAACAAAAAGAATGACAGAACCTGCATTTATATAGCACCTTTCACAACCTCAGGATGTCCCAAATGCTTCACAGCCAATGAAGTGTAGTAATGTAATGACGGGAACGCAGCAGCCAATTGTAGGGGCAGAGTGGAGGGAGCTTGATTCTGCATCTAATTCTGCTGCACCTCATCTGGGAATGCGTGATATGGACACTGGGTGATCCGTATGAACATCCTTCAGCTTGATAAATAAAACACTCACTGAGAGAAAATAAACAATGGGTGACATTTTAACCTTAGGCATTGGTGTACAACGGGCGATATCGAATTGACCTCCCATTACACGTTTCACCTAATTTTGCCATCCATTGACTTCAATGCAGTGGACAATTGGACAGGGTGAATAATGGGCGGCCAATTCATTATCAGCTGTATTATACCACCTCCCAAAGTTAAAATTACCGCCAATATGTATAAATGTACAAATAGATATTAAAAAAAACACCATATATTTTTCGCTCTCTTTTTTTTCCGACTCCAGTACAAATTGCAAAAGTACAGATAATCCCTAGGAGTGTCGACCCACTTGATGGGCTCTCAACATATCTAATCCACATAGTATTTTGTTTTACTTTGCACAGCCTTTTCTAGTCGAAGATGATGGAACTGCAGAAAACTGCTGACATCTTTATAAGTGGGCCTGTAAATTATTTTCAAGTCTTTACATTCAGTGTTTAAGAAACAACATATGTTATAGTAAAGCTTCAAGGGATGTCTGTAAAGGTTTGAATTAGGTCTAGGTAATAAATTAGGTACTGTTCTTTTAAATGGAGTGGGCAAAACTATGGCAGATGGAGTTTAATGTAGGCAAGTGTGAAGTCATCCACTTCGAACCTAAAAAAGACAAATCGGAATATTTTCTCAATGGTGAGAAACTAGGAACTATAGAGGAGCAAAGAGATTTGGGGGTCCAAGTACACAAATCATTAAAGCTAGTAGACAGGTACAAAACTCAAATTAAAAAGGCTATTGGACTGTTGGCCTTTATCTTAAGGGGGCTGGGTTCAAAGGGGAGGAAGTTGTGCTTCAGTTGTACAGAACCTTTGTCAGGCCCCATCTGAGTACTGTGTTCAGTTCTGGGCACCACAGCTCAACAAGGATTTTATTGGCCTTAAAAGGGGTGCGGATTCACCAGAATTATACCTGGGCTTATAGGGTTAAATTATGAGATTAGGATGAATAAACTTGGCTTGTATTCCCTTGAGTTTAAAAGATTAAGGGATGATCTAGGTGTCAAGGTGTTTAAAATGTGAAAAGGATTCGATGGGGTGGTTACCAAGAAACTATTTCCTTTGTTGGGGGAATCAAAAACAAGGGGACAAAATCTTAAAATTCGAGCTAGACCATTTAGGAGGAAAATCAGGAAGATTTTCACACAGCAGTGAATTTGCACACAGCAAGATTCCACAAACAGCAATGTGATAATGACCCGATAATCATTTTTTAGTGGTGTTGGCTGAGAGCACTGTGGAGAACTACCCTGCTCTTTGAGATAGTTCCATGGGATCTTTTACGTGCACCTGAGAGAACAGATAGGGCCTCAGTTTGTCTCATCTGAAAGGCAGCACCTACAGCAATGCAGCACTCCCTCAGTACTGCACTGGAGAGGCCAGCCTAGATTTTGTGCTCAAGTTCCTGGAGTGGGATTTGAACCTATAAAATTCAGACAAAAGGCAAGAGTGCTACCACTGAGCCACAGTTGACATAGATGCAGTGTTGGGTGAATTTGAGCTTTCAAGACTGAGATCAATAGATTTTGGTTGGGTAAGGGTATTGAGGGATATGGAGCTCCGGCGAGTAAATTGAGTTGAGGTACAGATCAGCCATGATCTAATTGAATGGTGGAGCATGCTCAAGGGGCAGCATGGCCTCCTGTTCCTAAGTTCTTATATAACTGTAGTAGAGGCTTATTAAAGTTGCCTGAACGTGCAGACTTTTCAATGATTCTGTTTGATTATAGAACCAGTAAAGTCTAACAAAGTAATGACGTAAATTAATAGTTTCATTTCTTAATATGAAATCAATATGAAAGTGTCTTGGCAAACCTATGCTGATGGCTAATAGACAATGCGACAAGATACGTTCCCTTGCCCATGTAAACACATATAATGCAAGGCTCTTACATAGGACAACAGGCACATGCTGGACAGGAAAAGACCATCGCAGTTAAGCTGATCAGTTTCAGTGTTCAAAAGATAATATCGTCAGGAATTTCCTCAGGAGTTGTCCCAATCAGCCGCCCTGGGTAGATGCGTAAAGGGGGTCTCAGCCGATCTTCCGCCAAAGTTACAACAGCCGATCAGAAAAACCTCCATGGAAATTGCTAGAGCACATGTTACTCAGTTTTTTTTTAGCACTCCATTCCCACCCTAAAAAGTATACACTGCCCTCTAAAATTTTCCAGCACTATCCGCCTTCATTGTCTTTCTAAGCAGTCTGCTCCATACATTCACCACCCTAATTATATCGAAACTATCTGTCCCCTTCCATTATCTGAGATTGAGTCCATGGCCCGTACTTTGTGGTTGCATAAAACATGTTATTAGTGCTCAATTTATCTGTACCATCCTTGGAATCTATTAGGTCTCCCCAGAGCCAGTGTAAACGTTCTCATCTACCTTGGCCTCTTCTTCTGGTCAAATGCCTAATCACTGGTATGAGTTTAGTTGCTGGCCTCTGGAGGTTCCCATGTAAAGAATGTAAGAAAGCTACAGGCTAATGGGAGAATGAGAGAAAATGAGCAATAGACATAAATACCAATAAAAAGATTTTCTACGAGTGCAATAGTATGAAAAGGATTGTTAAGGTAGGTGTAAGGCTGCTAATAGGTGAGGAAAGGAGGAGAGCTTGTAGAGAGCGAATGAATGGCAGAGATACTAAATAAATAGTCACAGTTGTCACAGAAAAAATAGACATTAGGATTGTAGAACCACCAAAGGTGAATGTAGAATAGTTAGTGGAGGTTATTAAATGGTATTAAAGAAATTATTCAAACATAAGGAGGACATATCACAGAGATCTGATGACTTACATCCAAGGAACCTGAGAGAAGATATAGGTGAGGCTCTCATCATTATTCTCTAACATTCTATGGACAGAAAGATTGTGCCAGAGAACTGCCGGAGGTCAAATATGACTCACTACTCCAAAAATAAAGACAGGGATAAGCAAGGACATCTCAAAGTGCTTTACAGCCAATGAAATATTTTTGAAGTGTAGTCACTGTTGTAAGGTTAGTCTTAGTTCAGTTATTGGTAAACCATTAGACTCTATAATTCAGGATGAAATGATCAAGTACAAGTTAATCAGGGCTAGTCAGTGCAGATTTCTAAAAGGTAGGCCATGCTTGATGAATGTTATGAAATTCCTTTAACAAATAACACAGGATAGATAAGGGAAATGCAGTGGATGTGGTTTATATAGATTTTTTTTAAGCATTTGATAAGGTACCACATGAGAGACTTGTGGGAAAAAATCATGGTACATGGAATTAAGAGGAACGTGGTCATATTGATGGTTCCATTCCAGAAAACAATGGTTAGGTGTAACTGAGAACTTCTTAGGGTGGGAAGATGTAAGAGTGGTATTCCACAAGGGTCTGTTATTATTTATTATATTCATAAATGATCTGGACTTAGGACTTAAGGATTTGAGAGAGCAATATTTAACTTTGCTTGCTGATACCAAATTGGGTGTATGTCATATTGTGATGAAGACTGAAAGCCTACTTCAAAACATAGATCTGCAAATAAAAAGCTGCTCTCAGTAAAAGTGACCATAAAGCTGTCAGATTGTCGTAAAAAAACCAAATATTTCATGATGTTTTTTTTTCATTCACAGGATGTGGGCATCGCTGGCATTCCAGCATCTATTGCCCATCCCTAATTGCCACTGAGAAGGTGGTGGTGAATATACTCCCACAGTGCTGTTAGGGAGGGAGTGCTACGATTTTGACTCAGCGACGATGAACGAATGGCGATATATTTCCAAGTCAGGATGGTGTGTGACTTGGAGGGAACTTGCAGGTGATGGTGTTCCCATGCACCTGCTGCCCTTGTCCTTCTAGGTGGTAAAGGTTGCAGGTTTGGGAGGAGCTGTAAAAGAAGTCTTGGTGAGTCTTGTAGATGGTATACACTGCAGCCGCAGTGCGCCGGTGGTGGGGGCAATGAATGTTTAAGGTGATGGTTGAAGTTCTAATCAAGGGGGCTACTTTGCCCTGGATGGTATCGCGCTTATTGAGAGCTATTGGAGTTGCACTCATCCAGGCAAGTGGAGAGTATTCCATCACACTCCTAACTTGTGCCTTGTAGGTGATGGAAAGGCTTTGGGGAGTCAGAAGGTGAGTCACTTACCACAGAATACCAAGCATCTGACCTGGTCTTGTTGCCACAATATTTATAAGAAATAAGAGCAAGAGTAGGCCATTCGTCCCCTCGAGTCTGCTCCGCCATTCAATGAGATCATAGCTGATCTTCTACCTCAACTCCACTTTCCTGCACTATCCCCATATCCCTTGATTCCCTTAATATCCAAAAATCTATCGATCTCGGTTTTGAATATTCTCAAAGACTGATCCTCCACAGCCCTCTCGTGCAGAGAATTCCAAAGATTCACCACCCTCTGAGTGAAGAAGTTTCTCCTCCTCTCAGTCCTAAATGACCGACTCATATATGCTGGTCCAGTTAAGTTTCTACTCAGTGGTGACCCCCAGGATGTTGATGGTGGGGATTCGTTGATGGTAATGCCATTGAATGTCAAGGGTGGTGGTTAGATTCTCTCTTGCTGGAGATGGTCATTGCCTGGCACTTACATAGTGCGAATGTTACTTGCTACTTATCAGCCTTGTCTTCTATGCTCACGTGCAGGGTTCTGCCAGCATTGAGGATGGGGATGTTCATGAAGCCTCCTCCTCCTATTCGTTGTTTAATTGTCCACCACCATTCATATTTATCTGCATTGCACTGGATCTGCCACCTACCTGCCCATCGTGCTAGCGCATGGTTCTTCTTTATCCATCCGAAGGATGTGGGCCCCACTGGCAATTTATTTCCCACGCCATAATTGCCCTGAAAAGATGGTGGTAGGCTACTCCTTACCGACTGTATACCACTGTGACGTCACCTCTAGTGGGTCTGTCCTACCGATGGGACCTTTATGTGACTCCATTTCCACATCAACTTGACTCCTAACCATGTTCTGAAGTGACCTAGCAAGCCACTCAGTTATAAAACCGCTGCAAAGAATGCAACATGGATTACAGTGGTTCAAGAAGTTAGCCTACCACCACCTTTTCAGGGCAACTATGGCATGGGAAATAAATTGCCAGTGGGGCCCACATCCTTCGGATGGATAAAAAAGAACGATGCACTCGCACGATGGGCAAGTAGGTGACAGATCCAGTGTAATGCAGATAAATATGAAGTCAAATATTTTGGAAGTATGATTAGTTACACCTTAAATTTTAAGATTTTGAATAGAGTAGTGGAGCAGAGGGAGGTTGATGTGTCATTACATACTATAGATGGCAGAGCAAGAAGCTATGGCCCTAAAAAGGCAAATTGAATCCTTGGATTTGTAATTATGAGGTAAGAGAAAGGAGGTAATGTTGAACTTGTGCAAGACTTTAGTTAGGTCGCAGCTGGAGTATTGTGTGCATTTTTGGGCACCCCATTATAGGAAGGATATAAAAGCGATGGAAAAGTGAAGTGTAGACTCAGTAGGATATCGCCTGGGATTAGGGATTACAGTCATGAAGAGATAATTGAGAAGTTTGGGCATTAATTTAAAATAGTTACAAAATAAGAAATAATTTCTATACACAGATGGTGCTTTTGCAACAAAACATTGGCCATAAATTCTTTCAAAAGAGAATTTGACAGTTGTTTGTAAAAGAGGAATATTAACGAGTTTAGGAAGTGAATAGCAGAGTGGGATCAGACTAGGACTATGTTATATATGTAAACTTGTATATACCCTGTACAGCCACCAGAGGGCTCATCCCCTGGAGTCCTAAGGGATCCCATAATCCCTTGGGAGCACAGGTACTTAAGGAGGCCTTACAGGTTGGAGAGACACGCTGGAGACCTGCAATAAAAGACCACGGTCACACTTTATTTTGAGCTCACAGTATTCAGTCATACATACTTTTTCTTCATACATAACAACTGCCGATGAGATACAGATAGCGAACCCCACCGCAATGATGCAGAGAACAGTGGGTATCCTGGAGAAGTTTTCGGAGGGAGATGATTGGGAAACCTTCGTGGAGCGACTCGACCAATACTTCATGGCCAACCAGCTGGAAGGAGAAGCGAACACTGCCAAACGAAGGCCGATTCTCCTCACCGTCTGTGGGGCACCACGTATGGCCTCATGAAAAATCTGCTTGCTCCAGCGAAACCCACAGAGAGATTGTACGATGATTTGTGCACACTGATCCGGGAGCATCTGAACCTGAAGGAAAGCGTTCTGATGGCGAGGTACCGGTTCTACACCTACAAAAGGTCTGATGACCAGACAGTGGCGAGTTATGTCGCCGAGCTAAGACGCCTTGCAGGACATTGCGAATTTAAAGGACATTTGGAGCACATGCTCAGAGACTTTTTCGTACTTGGCATTGGCCATGAAATGATACTTCGTAAACTTTTTACTGTAGAGGCCCAACCTTGAGTAAGGCCATAGCGATAGCCGAGGCGTTCATTGCCACCAGTGACAATACGAAGCAAATCTCTCAGCACACGAGTGCTGCTACAAGTACTGTGAACAAAGTGATGTTGTTTTCAAATCGCAACATACAGGGCAGGTCCAATATGCCTGCAGCTGCAAATGTCTCAGAGTCCACCATCAAGCGTGATGAATGCAAGGCCATGAACAACTTGTTGGCGCTGCGGGGGTGATCATCGTTTCCATTCATGCAGCTCCAAAGAGTACATCTGCAAGGGCTGTGGAACAATGGCACACCTCCAACGTATGTGCAGGCGAGCTGCTAATCCTATTAATCTTGCAAACCACCATGTTGCAGAGGAGGACAGATCCACGGCGGATCACGACGAACCAGAGCCTCAGACCAAGGAGGCAGAGGTATATGGGATGCATACATTTACCACTAAGTGTCCCCCAATAATGCTGAAGGTTGAACTAAATGGACTCCCGGTATCAATGGAGTTGGACACGGGCACGAGCCAGTCCATTATGAGCAAAAAGACTTTCAAAAAACTGTGCTGCAGCAAGACCTCAAGGCCAGTCTTGACTCCAATCCACACAAAACTGAGAACTTACACGAAAGAACTGACTCCTGTAATCGGCAGTGCTACTGTAAAGGTCTCCTACGATGGATCGGTGCACAAGCTATCACTCTGGGTGATATCGGGCGATGGTCCCACTCTGCTCAGCAGGAGCTGTCTGGGAAAGATATGCTGGAACTGGGACGATGTCCGAGCGCTATCGCCCTCTGACGACGCTTCGTGTGCCCAGGTCTTAAACAAATTTCCTTCGCTTTCGAACCAGGCATCGGGAAATTCCAAGGAGCAAAAGTGCAGATCCACCTAATTCCGGGGGCGCGACCCATCCATCACAAGACGAGAGCAGTACCGTACATGATGAGAGAAAGGATAGAGATCGAGCTAGACCGGCTGCAAAGAGAGGGCATCATTTCACCGATCGAGTTCAGCGAGTGGACCAGTCCTATTGTCCCAGTCCACAAAGGAGACAGCACCATTAGAATCTGTGGCGATTACAAAGTAACTATCAATCGTTTCTCCCTGCAGGACCAATACCCACTACCAAAGGCCGACGAGCTCTTTGCAATGCTGACAGGAGGAAAGACGTTCACGAAGCTGCATCTGACTTCAGCCTACATGACGCAGGAACTGGAGGAATCATCAAAGGCCCTCACCTGCATCAACATGCACAAAGGCCTTTTTGTTTATAACAGATGCCCGTTTGGAATCCGATCAGCAGCGGCGATATTCCAGAGAAACATGGAAAGTTTACTGAAATCAGTCCCACACACCGTGGTCTCCCAGGACGACATCTTGGTCACAGGTCAGAACACAGTCGGGCACCTGCAGAACTTGGAGGAGGTTCTTAGTTGACTCAACCACGTAGGCTCAGGTTAAAATGCTCGAAATGCGTTTTCCTGGCGCCTGAAGTGGAGTTCTTGGGAAGGAGGATTGCGGCGGACGGTATCTGGCCCACCAACGCGAAGACGAAGGCAATCGAGAATGCACCGAGGCCACAGAATGTGACGGAACTGCAGTCGTTTCTGGGACTCTTGAACTACTTTGGTAACTTCTTACTGGGTCTCTGCTAGAGCCACGACATGTCTTACTACAAAAACGGGGCGAATGGGTTTGGGGCAAAAGCCAAGAAAATGCCTTTATAAAAGCGAGAAAATTGTTATGCTCATTGGATATATTCAAGAGGGAGTTAGATATGGCCCTTATGGTTAAGGGGATCAAGGAGTATGGAGAGAAAGCAGGAAAGGGGTACTGAAGAATGATCAGCCATGATCTTACTGAATGGCGGTGCAGGCTCGAAGGGCCGAATGGCCTACTCCTGCACCTATTTTCTATCTTTCTATGTTTGTGTTGTATGATCCATGTAAGCGTTTGGTACTAGCATGTGATACGGCGTCATATGGCGTCAGGTGTGTATTGCAACACGCTAATGATTTCGTGAAATTGCAACTGGTTGCTTATGCATCTAGGAGTCTGTCTAAGGCTGAGAGAGCCTACAGCATAATTGAAAAAGAAGCGTTAGCGTGTGTCTATGGGGTAAAGAAAATGCATCAATACCTGTTTGGGCTAAAATTCGAATTGGGAACTGACCATAAGCCACTTATATCCCTGTTTTCCGAGAGTAAAGGGATAAATATCAACACATCGGCCCGCCTCCAGAGATGGGTGCTCACGTTGTCCGCATACAACTACGCCATCCGCCACAGGCCAGGCACAGAAAACCATGCCGATGCTCTCAGTAGGCTGCCATTGCGCACCACGGGGGTGGAAATGGCGCAGCCCGCAGATCTATCCATGGTTATGGAAGCATTTGAGAGTGAGCAATCACCCGTCACTGCCCGGCCGATCAAAACCTGGACAAGCCAGGTTTAATGAAAGCGATAGCCAGATCCCACATGTGGTGGCCCGGTATCGATGTGGACTTAGAGTCCTGCGTTCACAGATGTAATACATGCTCGCAGTTAGGCAATGTACTCAAGGAGGCGACGCTAAGTTTATGGTCTTGGCCCTCCAAACCATGGTCTAGGGTACACGTCAACTATGCAGGCCCGTTCTTGGGTAAAATGTTCCTTGTGGTTGTAGGCGCGTACTCCAAGTGGATTGAATGTGAGATAATGTTGGCTAGCACGTCCACTACTGACAGCCTGCAGGCTATGGTTGCCACTCATGGCTTACCCGATGTCGTGGTGAGTGATAACGGGCCTTGTTTTACCAGTGCTGAGTTCAAAGAATTCATGACCTGTAATGGGATCAAACATGTCACATCTGTCCCATTTAAACCAGCATCCAATGGTCAGGCAGAGAGAGCAGTGCAAACCATCAAGCAAGGCTTGAAGAGGGTAACTGAAGGCTCACTGCAGACTCGCCTATCCCGAGTCCTGCTTAGCTACCGCACGAGACCCCACTCACTCACTGGGATCCCACCTGCTGAACTTCTTAAGAAAAGAGCACTTAAGACAAGGCTCTCGTTAGTTCACCCCGATCTTCATGAACAGGTAGAGAGTTGGCGGCTTCAACAAAGTGCATACCATGATAGCGCAAATGTGACACGCAAGATTGAAATCAATGATTCTGTATTTATATTAAATTATGGACAAGGTCCCAAGTGGCTTCCTGGCACAGTTGTGGCCAAAGAGGGGAGCAGGGTGTTTCTGGTCAAACTTTCAAATGGACTCATTCACCGGAAACACATGGACCAAATCAAACTCAGATTCACGGACTATCCTGAGCAACCCACCTTGGGCCCCACTTTTTTTGATCCCCCAACATACACACCTGTGGCAACCGGCACCAAGGTTGACCACGAAGCAGAACCCATCATCCACAGCAGCCCTGCAAGGCCCAACACACCAGATAGCCCAGCAAGGCTAGCTGCACAGCAGCCCAGTGAGGGCCCAACAAATGGTTCAACAACACCAGCTTTCACACCGAGACGATCAACCAGGGCAAGAAGGGCCCCAGATCAACTCACATTGTAAATAGTTACACTATTGACTTTGGGGGGGTGTGTTGTTATATATGTGAACTTGTATTTACTCTATACAGCCACCAGAGGGCTCATCCCCTAGAGTCCCAAGGGATCCCATAATCCCTTGGGAGCACAGGTATTTAAGGAGGCGTCACAGGTTGGAGAGGCACTCTGGAAACCTGCAATAAAAGACTACGGTCACACTTTACTTTGAGCTCACGGTGTTCAGTCTGACTCTTTCTCCATACACAACACAAGCGACCTGAATTTCTCCCCTATAGAATCATACAGCACAGATGGAGGCATTTTGGCCCATTGTGCCTGTGCTAGCTCTTTGAAAGAGCTATCCAATTAGTCCCACTCCCCATTCTTTTCCCATAGCTCTGCAATTTTTCCCCTTCAAGTATATATCGAATTCCTTTTTGAAAGTTACTGTTGAATCTGCTTCCACCACCCTTTCAGGCAGTGCATTCCAGATTACAACAATTTGCATTGCTACAGTATCTTTCACAACCTCAGAACAACAACAGCAACAACTTGAAACATCCTAAAGCGCTTCACAGCCAATTAAATACAGGCAACTCTCGACTATCCGTACACGGATCCAACGGGATTTAAAATTTTGTTGCTAACAAGTGAAAAGACAGCTCCAAATAACTTGGAAAAATCGCCTTCCAAACACTGTGCTCTTTGGATTTGCTCATTCTCTCTCTCTCTCACACTCGCACATTCTCTCTCTCACACACTCTCTCTCTCACCATAAAAATCACCCTCCTCTGCCCTTGCTTTGCTGGTGTGTGTGTGCGCGCGCTGTTGCAGCCGCTGTCTCTAGCGGCCGCCGCTGACGTTGGGAACGGGGTCAGTGCCAGCACAGGGTTCCAGGCACAGAACCTGTACATGCATGCTGGTAATGTCCATCTTTTGTTACTGCTTGTAGCTGATTGTATTGATTCATTAAAGTTTTAACTGATAAATGTAAACTCGCCCTAACGATTGTATTTATTCATTAAAGTGTTAACTTTAAAATGTAGACTCACCCTAACGGAAAAATCGTTTACCCGGAATAGCCCAATCCCCGAGGGACCTGGATAATCGAGAGTTGCCTGTATTATTGAACTGAAATCACTGTTGTAATATACAAAATCGTTGGCGCAGAGTGATCTTTGTTTGGGCGCAAGGTGACCTTTGGCGCTTATGATCTGACAAGTTGATCTGACAAAGAATTGGAAAGATTGGCAACGAATAAAATATTTAAAAAAATATAGGAAACGTGACAACCTACTTGTGCACAGCAAGATCCCACAAGCAGCAGTGTGATTATGGCCAAATAATGTGTTTTTTTAAGTGATGTTGGTTGCGGCACAAATATTGGCCAGCACACCGGGGAGAACGCCCTTGCTCTTCTTCGAAATAGTGCCATGGGATCTTTTTCATCCACTAGAGCGGGCAGACTCTTCAATGGGTAGCACTCTTGTCTCTAAGTCAGAAGGTTGTGGATTCAAGTTCCACTCCAGAGACTTGAGCACAAAAATTTAGGCTGACACTCCAGTGCAGTGCTGAAGAAAGGCTGCACTGTCAGAGGTGTTGTCTTTTGGATGAGATCCTATGGCACTATTTCGAAGAACAGCACGGTATTCCGCCCCGGTGTCCTAGCCAATATTTATCCCTCTACCAACATTAGTAAAGCAGATTATTTGGTCATTTATCTCATTCTTATTTGTGGGACTTTGCAGAGCGCAAATTAACCGTTAAGTTTCCTACATTGCAACAGTGACTACACTTCAAAAGTACTTCATCGGTTGTAAAGCGCTTTGGGATGTCCCGAGGTCGTGAAAGGTGCTATATAAATGCAAGTTATTTCTCTTTCTTTCCATCACATCCTCAACGTGTTTTCCGTTAATTATTTTTGAAGCGATCAGGAAAAAAATAAGCTCTGGTGAAGGATACATGTGAGGTTATCCACTTTGGGGGCAAAAACGCAAAGACAGAATATTATCTGAATGGCAGCAGACGAGGAAAAGGGGAGGTGCAACGAGACCTGGGTGTCATGGTTTATCAGTCATTGAAAGTTGGCATGCAGATACAGCAGGCGGTGAAGAAGGCAAATGGTATGTTGGCCTTCATAGCTAGGGGATTTGAGTATAGGAGCAGGGAGGTCTTACTGCAGTTGTACAGGGCCTTGGTGAGGCTTCACCTGGAATATTGTGTTCAATTTTAGTCTCCTAATCTGAGGAAGGACATTCTTGCTATTGAGGAAGTGCAGCAAAGGTTCACCAGACTGATTCCTGGGATGGCTTGACTGACATATGAGGAGAGACTGGATCAACTGGGCCTTTATACATTGGGGTTTAGGAGGATGAGAGGGGATCTCATCGAAACATATAAGATTCTGACGGGACGGGACAGGTTAGATGCGGGTAGAATGTTCCCAATGTTGGGGAAGTCCAGAACCAGGGGACACAGTCTTAGGATAAGGGGTAGGCCATTTAGGACTGAGATGAGGAGAAACTTCTTCACTCAGAGAATTGTTATCCTGTGGAATTCCCTGCCGCAGAGAGTTGTTGATGCCAGTTCATTGGATATATTCAAGAGGGAGTTAGATATGGCCCTTACGGCTAAGGGGATCAAGGGGTATGGAGAGAAAGCAGGAAAGGGGTACTGAGGAATTGATCAGCCATGATCTTATTGAATGGTTGTGCAGGCTTGAAGGGCTGAATGGCCTACTCGTACACCTATTTTCTATGTTTCTATGGTGAAGATATGCTCTATCACAAGACATCGCACACTACATATATCTATATAATTGAAGGTTACTCACTCAGCAAGGCAAGATGCTTTTCTGGAATCATTTTAGACAATCTCACTGCAGCCAGCTAGTCCTATTTATTTCTGGTCATGTTATTATTCTGTTTGGAACAAATAAATTGTGCAGTTTACAATTTGGATTCTCCATATCATCAAAATCATGCTGATGTTTCATGCTGCTGCTTTCCACTAAGCCGTCCAATTTTTTTTGTTTTTCTGGTTGAGCATTTTCCAAGTGTAGCTCAGCCCATGCCATGCAGCCATGAGGCTGGGTTGGCAATATAATCCCGGTTTTCAGCAAATGCCAGCCTGAGCCAACCACTAAGAGGTAAAGAGGAAATCTATACAGTCACTGCTACAACACCCTGCAGTCTACTTTCCCAGTTTAGGCAAAGGTCTGAGCCATACTTGTCATAGCCGAGGTCTGTAGTTTAGCAGCATGGAGGGACTGAACTCATATCCCATCTCTCTGTACTGGTTGAAGGGTAGAAAACAATGGGTACTGGTTAGAGGGGTAATATCAGAGCAGGAAGAAGTACTAAGAGGTGTCTCTGGGCTCAGTGTTGGGAATACTGCTTTTTCTAACTTAAATCAAAGACTTGAGCCCTGATATTTACTCGGAGATGCATTGGGAGCGGGGGGGGGGGGGGGCGGTGCGGGGAGGCGGCGGAAGGGGGGGGTCTGATAGCATCTAGGAAACCTGGGAGCAAGTTTAGCGTGCCTGTCTGTGGCTTTTTAACGCAGGCATGCATTCAGGACGATCAACGGCTGAACACCGCTTTAATGGCTCCTCACTTGATGTGCTACTGGGGGTTGTGAGGAGCCGGAGAAAGATACTCTTCCCCAGCATTGGAAGAAGAAACCTGCTGCTGACACAAAGAAGGCGTGGCTGGAGGCAGCCCAGGTCAGCTGCAGGAGCATTGTACCATGCTCATGGATTCAGTGCAGGAAGCGCTTTAATGACCTAACCAGATCAGGAAAGATGAGTCTAGCTGCCCCACCCCCTCGTGCTGCCTTGTCAAGCCTATTCCATCATATTAACCTTCACACCCACTTACCTTGCAAGACACCATCCTTCTCTTTCAACACACTTCCTCAAATTCCCATCCATCCATCCATCCACCACTGCCACTTACCCTCATCCTTACGCAATTTCATGCCCTACCCTGATCATCACCCTCTCCAAATGCACTGCACCCATGAGGTGAGCACATACCATTACAGTCATTCATAGGTCTGTTCTTTTCCCTGTCGCAAGAAAGGAGAGCACGGAACATGAGGGAGAGAAAGATAATCGGAGGTGGACCTTCACAGATCTTACAGCTCACAACAGCAGAGGAGGAGGCACTGGAGATCAGTGGCTTTTCGGTGTTCCTGGCCATCGAAGGTGGGAGATGCTGGATGTGTCTCTGGCAGAGCCCGAGAAGGATCTGGAGGCTAAAAAGTTGAGGGGGCTGATGACTTTGGCAGCCACTGGTAACGGATGTCCACTAGGTTCAGCAGGTCTTCTTCTAGCGGGCTGCACATGTCGCCCATCACCTGACACGACAACCTGAGCCTCCTGAAGCATTGCTGCTCCAACATGTCAAGAAACGCAGCCTCTGCCTGTACACCCTGTGTCGTGGGTAGCGGCTCCTGTAAGCTGCACCCCTCCGCTGCTCCTGTCTCTGCTGTCCAAGTGCAGGTCTCAGCAGCAGGCTGCTGCTGGTGTTGTTGAACCCCTCTCTGATGTCCAGCCACAAGACACAGCAGCAGGCTGCTGCTGTTACTGGTCATATTGCTCCTTGTATGAGGTCCAATATAAAGCAGCCACCCATCCTGAGTGTAGAAAGTAAGCTTTCAGCAACAGTACTGTGAACAAACCCTTTCCTGCTAGTAAATAAGAAAGCAGCTGTGAGTACTGAGTATTTAGTGCAGTATTTTTATGAGTTTGAATCAGCCCCCTCAATTGTGCTCTTGCCTTGCTTTCACTGGCGAGGGTCAGGAAGCCCAGGAAACCCATGGATGTGCAGTTAAACTTGAAAGTCAGTTGAAATATTGCTACAATTGAGCGATTATCATATGTTAATAGGCAGCCTGCGTCTCCTGAGGGCGTTGCCCACAAACAGCCGAACGCACTCGAGTTAAACGCGGAGGTCAGCAGGTTAGAGACGACTTCCTGATGCGCTCGTATTTTTCCCGGTTTTCACTCCCCACCCGCACCCAAACCCCCTCGCTCCTCAAGGTGAAAATTCCCATCTTGGATTCTGAAACTCAGTGTAAATTAGTTAAACTTGTATATGATAACAAATGAGGTGGGATAGTGAAACTAGGAGAGGCAGCCCAGAAACTGCAGAATAAGCTAAACCTGTTGATGTGAGTAGACCAAACAATGGAAGGTGGAGTTTAATTCAGCATTGCACGTAGGAAGGGAAAATTAGGCAACATGCATACTTCATGAATGGTTTGGAACAGCTATGGATGACATTGAAAGAGACCCAGGAGCCCTAGTGGACTCATAGCTCAACACGTCACACTATTGCTTTGGTCAGTCGACACCTTGATTACTGTTTCCACTTCGAGTCACTGAGAAATAAGGGAGACACTGGAGGCAGTGCAGAGATGAGCCGTGCAGCTGATCCCTCATGCCAGGGTACCAAGTTATAAGGAAAGACTGGAGAGACGTGGGCATTTCAGCCTATAAAAGAGGAGTCTACGAGGTGATCTCATAGGCAGATGTAAGATAGTAAGTGGTAGGTTAATCCAGAATACGATCTTAAATTAAACAGTGGGTGTAAGACAAGTGGATAGTTTCATGCTAGTAAAAGGTAACTTTAGGACTGATATCAGGAAGTTTTTTCTACACAAATAGTGATCAACACTTGGAATGGACTCCAAGCAGAGCAGGAAACCCTGGAATCATTTAAGAAGCAACTAGATGCAGCAATGGCAGAAGGGGATGTAGGGTTGTTCCGAATGGATGAATTCAGAGGGGCGAATGGCTTTCATCTGTAAGTATCTTGTGGGACCGCCTGTTGATGCTGTCGTGTACTGCTCTCCCACAGCCCATCCCCCTCCATCATCGCCTACTATTCCGTCCAACCTAAAACAAGCTCATGCTTTACTATATGTGACGTTGCTATTTACTGTAAGACTACCCTAAATGCCATTATGAAAGTCACGCCCACGGCTATTGAGGTAGTTCAACTGAAACAGAGAGATCACTCATACACAGTGACACCCCCGAGTTCTCAAATCTTTGAAACGTGAGAGACACATGGCAGCAGACTGAAAAATGTTGGTGTCAGTAAACTGCCCTTGCTTCTCAAAGTGAATCTGTTTCACACGATTTATTTTTCACTGCAATAGTCAACCGTCCAAAATCACTTGAAAGTAAAGCTGAATTTTCACAACATAGTGGGAATAAAACATGCACTTTGTTTCCCTGTGTAAATGCAAGAAAATAATTTAGCCCCAAAAGGATTCCATTTTCGTACAGTAATATCTTTGCTTCTGTCCTCTGAACTCCTTTCGCTTTCTTGTCATCTTGCTGTAGCCCTGATTTTAACTCGGGGGGTGGGTGAGATTTGCAGGGGGCGGGTACAGAGGCTGTTGTGGACGATGAACCAGACGATGAGTCCCAAGAGATTTTAACTCCCAAGCCTCATTTACAGGCCCAGATACAGACTACCAATATTTATCCCTCATTCAACATAACAAAAACAGATTATTTGGACATTATCACCTGTTGTTTGTGGGAGCTTGCTGTGCGCAAATTGGCTGCCATGTTTCAACAACAACAACCATAAATTTTATTTATATAGCGCCTTTAAAACAATGAAACATCCCAAGGAGCTTCACAGAAGTATTATGAGACAAAAAATTTGACGTCGAAACATATGAGGCGAAATTAGGGCAGGTGACCAAAAGCTTGGTCAAAGAGGTAGGTGTTAAGGAGTGTTTTCAAGAGGCAGAGAAACATAGAAACATGGAAAATAGGTGCAGGAGTAGGCCATTCGGCCCTTCGAGCCTGCACCGCCATTCGATAAGATCATGGCTGATCATTCTCTCAGTACCTCTTTCCTGCTTTCTCTCCATAACCCTTGATCCCTTTAGCCATAAGGGCCATATCTAACTCCCTCTTGAATATATCCAATGAACTGGCAATAACAACTCTCTGCGGCAGGGAATTCCACAGGTTAACAACTCTCTGAGTGAAGAAGTTTCTCCTCATCTCAGTCCTAAATGGCCTACCCCTTATCCTAAGACTGTGTCTCCTGGTTCTGGACTTCCCCAACATCGGGAACAATCTACCCACATCTAACCTGTCCCGTCCCGTCAGAATCTTGTAAGTTTCTATGAGATCCCCTCTCATCCTTCTAAACTCCAATGTATAAAGGCCCAGTTGATCCAGTCTCTCCTCATGTGTCAGTCCGGCCATCCCGGGAATCAGTCTGGTGAACCTTCGCTGCACTCCCTCAATAGTAAGAACATTCTTCCTCAGATTAGGAGAGGTTTAGGCAGGGAATTCCAGAGCTTAGGGCCAAGGCAACAAAAGGCGCGGCCACCAATGGTTGAGCGATTATAATCAGGGATGCTCAAGAGGGCAGAATTAGAGGTGTGCAGATAACTCGGAGGGTTGTGAGGCTGAAGGAGGCTACAGAGATAGGGAGGGGCGATGCCATGGAGGGATTTGAAAACAACAATGAGAATTTTGAAATCAAGGCTTTGATTAACCGGGAGCCAATGTAGGTCAGCGAGCACAGGGGTGAATGGTGAGCGGGACTTGGTGCAAATTAGGACACGGGCAGCCAAGTTTTGGATAACTTCAAGTTTACATAGGGTAGAATGTGGGAGGCCAGCCAGGAGTGCATTGGAATAGTCAAGTCTAGAGGTAACAAAGACATGGATGAGGGTTTCAGCAGTGGCAAGGGTGGAGACAGGCAATGTTATGGAGGTGGAAATAGGTGGTTTTAGTTATGCTGTGGATATGTGGTCAAAAGTTCATTTCAGGGTCAAGGTTGTGAATAGTGTCGTTCAGTCTCAGACAGGTGCTAGGGAGAGGGATGGAGTCATTAGCTAGGGAACTGACTTTGTGGCGGGGGCCAAAAACAAAGGCTTCGGTCTTCTCAATATTCAATTGGAGAAAATTTCTGCTCATCCAGAACTGGATGTCGGACAAGCAATCTGACAATTTAGAGATCGTGGAGGGGTCGAGAGAAGTGGTGGTGAGGTAGAGCTGGGTGTCATCAGCGTACATAGGGAAACCGATGCTCTGTTTTCGGATTATATCGCCAAGGGGCAACATGTAGATGAGAAATCGGAGGGGGCCAAGGATAGATCCTTGGAGGATATCAGAAGTAATGATGCGGGAGCGGGAAGAGAAGCCGTTGCAGGTGATTCTCTGGCTACGCTTAGGTCAGAATGGAACCAGGCAAGTGCAGTCCCACCTAGCTGGACGACGGTGGAGAGGCGTTGGAGAAGGATAGAGTGGTCAACTGGGTCAAAGGCTGCAAACAAGTCAAGAAGGATGATGAGAAATAGTGTGCCTTTGTCACGGTCACAAAGGATGTCATTCGTGACTTTGATGAGAACTGTTCGGTACTGTGGCAGGCACAAAAACCGGACTGTAGATATTCAAACATGGATTTGCGGGAAAGATGGGCATGGATTTGGGAGATGACAACACATTCAAGGACTTTGGAGAGGAAAGGGAGTTGGAGATGGGGCGGTAGTTTGCAAGCATGGAGGGGTCAAGGGTTGTTTTTTGAGGAGTGGTGATGAGGGAGGATTGGAAAGAGAGGGGGACAGTATCTGAGGAGAGAGAACCATTAATAACATCCACTAACATGGGAGCCATAAAAGAAAGTTAGGTGGTCAGCAGTTTGGTGGGATTGGAATCAAGGGAGCAGGAAGTGGGTCTCATAGAATCGTAGAAAATTACGACACAGAAGGAGGCCATTCGGCCCATCGTGTCCGTGCCGGTCGAAAAAGAGCTACCCAGCCTAATCCCACCTTCCAGCACTAGATCCGTAGCCCTGTAGGTTATGGCTCTTTAAGTGCACATCCAAGTACCTTTTAAATGTGATGAGGGTTTGTGCCTCTACCATCCTTTCAGGCAGTGAGTTCCAGACTCCCCCACCCTCTGGGTGCAGAAACGTTTCCTTATCTCCCCTCTAATCCTTCTATCAATTACTTTAAATCTATGGTTATTGACCTCTCTGCTAAGGGAAATACATCCTTCCAAGCCACTCTATCTAGGCCTCTCATAATTTTATACACCTCAATTAAATCTCCCCTCAGCCTTCTCTGTTCCAAGGAAAACAACCCCAGCCTATCCAGTCTTTCTTCATAGCTAAAGTTTTCCAGTCCTGGCAACATCCTCGTAAATCTCCTCTGCACCCCTTCTAGTGCAATCACATCCTTCCTGTAATGTGGTGACCAGAACTGTATGGAGTACGCAAGCTGTGGTCTAACTAATGTTCTATGCAGTTCTAGCATAACTTTTATGCTCTTGTTTTCTATGCCTCGGCTAATAAAGGAAAGCATTCCGTGTGCCTTTTTAACTATCTTATCGACCTGTCCTGCACCTTTAAGGATCTGGGGACATATACTCCAAGATCCCTCTGTTCCTCCACATCTCTCAGTATCCTCCCATTTATTGTGTATTCCCTTGCCTTGTTGCTCCTCCCCAAATGCACAAGATGAGCTCAGAGAAGTCATGAGGGGGGATCGGAGAGAAACTGGAGAAAGATGTGAGGTCAGGGCTCGGGCAGGGGGGGCCCCTTAGATCCTAGGGCAAGGAAGGGAAGAAGCAGAGACAGCTGAACGGATGGTCCCAATCTTAGAGACAGATGTCCATGAGCTCCTCACACTTATCGTCGGAGGTGAGGGTGGAGACTGGGGAGAGGATTTTAAGAAGACGGAGTTCATAAGTGCAGAGAGTCGGGAGAGAGTTTTTTTGAGGGGCGGGCACAAAAGGAGGTAGATTTGGTGGGGGGGAGGTGGAAGGGGGATGTGGGTGGAGAGGGATATGATGATGGATTTATCTGCGATTGATACGATGGGCATAGTGAGGCCATGAGAGATGGCAAGGTCAAGGGAGTGGCCGTGAATATGGGTTGGGGAGTTTACATGAAGGGAGAGAAAAAGGGAGGATAGGAGGCTCATGAACTCAGAGGAGAGAGAGCATGATGAATTGAGATGGAGGTTGAAATCACGGGGGATGAGAAGTCGTTTAGTGCAGAGGCTGAGGGAGGAAAGCAGTGAAGAAATATCAGTTGGGGGGTCGGCAAGTCCACGATCAGGGAAGCCCAGGGCAGGGGAAACCCATTCTTGCTCCTCCTGTTCTATGAGGAACTTTTAAAAATTAACAGAAAATTTCACTTATGCGGCGGGGATTCTGCCAACAGCTTTAACTGGCAGGTTTGAGATCGTGCGGCTCTTCGTTCGGCCTGCAGTTAAAATGGCGTGTGTGTCCCAATGACATCACTGGGATGCAACACTGCCATTGAAATTCAGTCCCCAACTCCTTTGGGGCGGGTGGCCTTGCAATGCTTTAATTCAAGCAAGATAAAATGGTGAGAGGTGTGAACATGATGGGAACCGTCGCTTCCGCCATTTTAACCCCTCCCAGCCCGTGCCATTAAAATTCCCTCAATAGTGTAATAGCTGGCAGGCTTCTTTTAGGCTTGGGAACTCTGCTGGGACAGGTATGAACTTGCCTGGTTCACAGGGTAGAAATTCCTTTCAGTGCATTATCGTGGGCAGAACTCAGCTGCACTTGGGGATGAAAGAAGACCCCAAATTCGTGGAAATTATTGATCAAAATAATATAGACGGGCTGCCAGCGCTACTCACGTGTTGATTTGCTGCACGCTTGATGGAGGTCATCAATTTTTGCACATTCCTGACACAATTTAAAGGCAGACTGCACCTGTTAAAGGGGAGGTGCACTTTGGCAGCAAGCATCTAACACAGAGGATTGTGGAAAATGGCAGGTGCAGAAGAAGTGGTAAAGGAGGTTTTGGTGGAGGCAGTCGTCAGGAGGAGAGGCATCTTCTATCCATCAGGCAGCAGGAAGATTTCCAGATGAGCTTCCATCATGAGTAGGCAGAGATGGCAGAACTCATCAGCATGAGGAGTCTCGCTGCCCACACCCACCCCCAATCCCCCCTCCCCAGACATGCCTACAATGCAGGAAGCAGTTCAATGGCCTCACAAGGATAGCTAAGTTAAGCTTCCTAACTCCTATCTATCATTACTCTATGATTATCCTTATACTACCTGTTGCCTCAGCACTCACTACCCATCCCACCCTCGATTACCAATTCTCCTCCAATCACTGCAACATACTTCATTCCACCTCCTTCAGCTCCCAGTGCAGCACTCTGCACCTTCTACTCTGCTCACTATTACTTCCTTCACCTACTCATATCTCTGCCATCTATCACACACCAGCAATATATTGTATCCTCACAAGCACATCATCTAAACTTCACATTACTCAAACAAGACACGCTTACTTCTTTCTTGCAGTTAAAATGGCCTGTGTGTCCCAATGTGTGTGTCTCACAAGCAGTCACAGGAAGAGGGCCACGCTTCATCCTTGTACTGTCCCCATTTGAAGAGCAGGGAGAAGAAGAGGGCAGCAACGCAGAACACAAAGCATCACTCATCCTTATACTTACAGACACCAGTTCAGAGACTGGCACTATGCAAGGTTGAAAGGATAGGTTAAAGAGGTCTGCATATGGAGATTCACCCAGAACCAGTGCGCAGGACCAAGGGCAAGAGGACAGGAAAGCCCAGGGAGCAGCTCGCCAGAGGGAAAGCACACATCCTCGCCCTGCTACAGAGAGGGGCATCATCTATAAGAAGACTGATGGTAATCCACACAGAGATTTTAAGAGCACTGGGCTGCCTGACAGTGAACCGATGCACAATGTCGGAGAGTATGGAGGATTTCAAGTCTGACCTGTGTTGTCTTTGTGCATGGCATCAAGACCATGCAGTCAGCCATGGAGCAAGTGGTCAGCTCCATGAGCACTCCAGGAAGCCTCACAGCGACAGGGCCTCTGGTGACAGCTCTGACAGCTTCACTGGAAGCTCCAACACCTGCCACCTTAGCTCTATGGCCCAGCATCTCCTCAGGCTTACAAAGCCCAAAGGAGAACATGGATAGAGGCTTGAAGAGCCTCCCAGCTCGCATGCACTCTGTTCTTTCACAGATCAGTGGGTGTGCCGAGGCTCAGCCCCCTGAGAGTGGCATTGGCTCCATGTGGGAGATACTTAGTGTCCTCCATCAGGATGACAGCCCGCTTGCTCCCCTTCAGCCTCTCAACCAGTGCTCGTGTTGGTGCTGGACAGCCAGTTGGGCCAGACTGCCCCGGCCGAAGCTGATTACCAGCAATCTGCAGTCGGGTCGTCAATGGCGAGAGCTCCTGGAGGTCGGCCACCACGGCCATCCCAAGTGCCCGCAGCAGAGTATCGGCAGCCTACCATCTTCCAACCTGTAGCCACTGGAGAGCCACTTCATAGGAGCACTAGAATAAGTAAACGGGAACATAAGATGGGCACTAAGGAGTTGCATAAAGGTAACTTGTGGATAGGCATCAGTCATGTAAGTATTTGTCAAATCAACAATGGAGTCTGTTGGAGTAGTAAAACAACAACAACAACTTGTATTTATAAAGCGCCTTTAACGCAGTAAAATGTCCAAACGCACTTCACAAAACCGTTATCAAACCGAGCCACATAAGGAGAAATTAGGACAGGTGACCAAAAGCTTGATCAAAGATGTAGGTTTTAAGGAGCGTCTTGAAGAAGGAGAGAGAGGTTTAGGGAGGCAATTCCAGAGCTTAGGGCCGAGACAGCTGAAGGTCAACATCAGCATAGGCAGTCCCTCGGAGTCGAGGAACACTTGCTTCCACTCTTAAAATGAGTCCTTAGGTGGCTGAACAGTCCAATATGAGAACCACAGTCCCTGTCACAGGTGGGACAAATAGTCGTTGAGTATAAGGGAGGGTGGGACAGGTTTGCCGCACACTCTTTCCACTGCCTGTGCTTGATTTCTGCATGCTCTCGGCGATGAGACTCGAGATGCTCAGCGCCCTCCCGAATTCACTGCCTCCACTTAGGGCAGTCTTTGGCCAGGGCCTCCCAGGTGTCGGTGGGGATGTTGCACTTTATCAGGGAGGCTTTGAGGGTGTCCTTGTAACATTTCCTCTGCCCACCTTTGGCTGATTTGCCATGAAGGAGTTCCGAGTAGAGCGCTTGCTTTTGGAGTCTTGTGTCTGGCATGCAGACAATGTGGCCTGCCCAGCGGAGTTGATCAAGTGTGGTCAGTGCTTCAATGCTGGGGATGTTGGCCTGGTCGAGGACGCTAATGTTGGTGCGTCTGTCCTCCCAGGGGATTTGTAGGATCTTGGTGGTATTTCTCCAGCGACTTGAGGTGTCTACTGTACATGGTCCATGTCTCTGAACCATACAGGAGGGCGGGTATTACTACAGCCCTGTAGACCATGAGCTTGCTGGCAGATTTGAGGACCTGGTCTTCTGAAGGTATAGCTGCGAAGGCAGGGTGAAGAAAATTACGGATGCACAAGAGGCCATAATTGGAGTAATGCAGAGTTCTCAGAGGATTTGTTGGGCTCGAGAAGGTTGGGCTAGGCAGGTAGTGGGGAGGCTATGGAGGGATTTGAACATGAGAATGAGAATTTTAAACTTCAAGTTCCCAGCCCTAGACATTTTAGGGGGTGAAATTACCCATGTCCCGATTGGAGGCGGTAACCTTCCATGGCCGGGACTTTTAGCACACGGAATTGCCCTTACGGCCCCCGAAAGGAAGCGGAGCCCAATCTCTGGTGCTCCGCTTCTGTAGGGGCGGGTCCCAGGGCGCTACTGGGGTGCTGAGGGAAGTGCTACACGGATGCTCTGCGTAGCGCTGACGCCCTTCAACGCCTCTCCACTTCAATTAAAGGGGAGAGCCGCTGCTCACTCTGCATGGCCTCTGATGGCCACCACTGGGCCACCAGGGCAGCGTGTGATCGGGCCTGCAGCCCGGCACCCAAGAAAGAGTGCCAGGCTGCACAATGGCGGCCTGGACCATGCTAGGGCCACTATGGTCAAAGCCGACATGAGAGTCGGCCATCAAAAAAAATGGCAGCCCAGGGCACTGGCACGCATCCCGTTAATCAGTGCCCCGAGAGCAGATTCGAGACCTGCGTTCACATCCACTCAGGTCAGCCTTCCGGGGCAGTGAGGGATCGTGAGAGCACCTCTGCAGCATCCCGGGCAATCTCCCCAAGCGAAAACATTCTTGCGCCCCATTAGCGTCCCCCGGAGATGCTAATGGGGCTATAAAAAGGAGCAATTTCACCCCCTAATAATACTGCACGTCAATCTCTTAATGAGCAAACTGGAAAATCAGTTCACCTCACACTAAAATGCAGCCAACAAATTCGCTTCATGTTCGTTGACTCCAATCATACATCTTTCACACTAACATTGCCGTTACACTTAACTGTAGCCCTAAGTACAGTTCACTCAAGGTCCCATGTTAAAATATGAGTTCCCATTTGCAGTGCGAAACCTTTCCCATTCATTCCAATGTCATACAGTACACGTCAAATCAAACTGGATCAACAAGCTAGACTGTAATTTTAGTTCTGTTATCCAAGATAGATTTTCAGCATTCTCTCTTATTAAACAGTGGGTTTTTTGATAGCTGCACGCAATTTATTTTTAGTTTGTTTCTGCCAGTAGTGATGCACTCTGTGTTTATGAGTGCCAATGACCTAACATTTTTATCTGGTTATAAATCACCATAAATAAGGATATTTGCATGGATTTCCAGCTTGTTTGCCTGTCGGGGAGCCATGACTTCATGCTGCATTGATACCGCCTCTGTCTCCACCTTTAGTGTGCACCGCAGACTTCATGCTATTTTTACGGATGTGTAAATGGGAGGCAGTGGAGTGGAAGAACTTTTTTATCCCTCCGCTTTGATCGCCAAGGCTGTGGTCGGTCCCAACAGGAGGGTTGAGCACAAGCACCAGGCCTATGCTGCCTTTCACGCCCCTCAAGTAATGATTCCAATTAACATAGGAACACAGGAACAGGAGTAGGCCATTTAGCCCCTCAAGCCTGTTCTGCCTCATGAGATCATAGGATTACATAAAATTACATAGGACATACGGCACAGAAACAGGCCATTCAGCCCAACCAGTCCATGCCAGCGTTAATGCTCCACTCGAGCCTCTTCCTGTCTTTCCTCATCTAAATCTATCAGCATAATCCTCTATTCCCTTCTCCCTCGTACCTCCCCTTAAATGCATGTATACTATTCGCTTCAACCACTCCTTGTTCCACATTTTCACCACTTATTGGGTAAAGAAGTTTCTTCTGAATTCCCTGTTGGATTTCTTGGTGACTATCTTATATTGATGACCTCTAGTTATGCTCTTCCCCTTAAGTAGAAACATTCTCTCTATCAAAGCCTTTCATAATTTTAAAGACTTCAATTATGTCATCTCTCAGCCTTCTTTTTTCAAGAGAAAAGAGACTCAGCCTGTTCATCCTTTCCTGATATTATACCCTCGCATTTCTGGTATCATCCTTGTAAATCTTCTCTGCACCCTCTCCAGTACCTCTATATCTTTTTATAATATGGCGACCAGAACTATGCGGTCTAACCAAGGTTCAATACAGGTTTAGCATAACTTCCCTACTTTTCAATTCTATACCTCTAGAAATAAACCCTAGTGCTTGGTTTGCTTTTTTTATGGCCTTGCTAACCTGTGTCACAATGTTTAGTGATTTGTGTATTTGTATCTGAGATCCCTTTGTTCCTCTACCCCACCCAGACTCGCACCCTCGAAGTAATAAGTGACCTCACTATTCTTCCGACCAAAATGTAATACCTCACATTTATCTGTGTTGAACTTCATTTGCCAATTATATGCCCATTCTGCAAGTTTATTAATGTCCTCCTTAATTTGTTGCAGTCCTCCTCATTATTGACTATCCCCCCACAATTTGATGTCATCCGCAAATTTAGAAATTGTGTTTTTAATTCCAAGTCTAAATCGTTAACATAAATTGTGAACAACCGTGGTCCCAGCACTGATCCTTGTGGAACACCACTACCCACCTTCTGCCACTGTGAATAGTTATCTTGTACCACTACTCCTGCTTTCTGTCTTGAAGGCAGCTAGCTATCATTTCTGCTACTTGTCCCAAGTCCTCATTCTCTGACCTTGTTCATCAGTCTATTATGGGGTACCTTATCGAAGGCTTTTGAAAATCTAGATAAATTACATCTACTGCATTACCATTGTCTACTCTCTCTGTTGCCTCATCAAAAAATTCAATGAGGTTGGTCAAGCAAGACTTTCCCTTTTGAAATCCATGCTGACTATTCATTACTATATTTTTGGTTTCTAGATGTTCTCCTATTTTCTCTTTTAGTAAGGATTCCATTATTTTTCCTACCACCGAAGTTAAGCTGACTAGTCTATAATTCCCTGGATATGTTCTATCCCCCTTCTTAAATATAGGTAATATGTTAGCTATCTGCCAGTCCTCTGGCACTACACCTTTTTCTAACGAATTATTAAATATGTGTAGTAATGCCTCTGCTGTCTCTTCCTTAGATTCTTTTAAAATGCGTGGATGTAATCCATCGGACCAGGGGTTTTAATCTCTGAGTTTGATTAGTTTATTTAATACATCCCCTTTTTTTGGCTGATCTGTGACTTAACTCCAAATACCTGTCTTTGCCCCATAACCCTTAATACCTTTGGTTAACAAAAATCTATCAATCTCAGATTTAAAATCCTGCATTATACTTGCATTGGAGGCTGTTCAGAGAAGGTTCACTAGGTTGATTCCAGAGATGAGGGGGTTGACTTATGAAGAAAGGTTGAGTAGGTTGGGCCTATATTCATTGGAGTTCAGAAGAATGAGAGGTGATCTTATTGAAACTTATAAGATAATGAGGGGGCTTGACAAAATAGATGCAGAGAGGATATTTCCACTCATAGGGGAAACTAAAACTAGGGGACATAGTCTTAGAATAAGGGGCGCCCATTTAAAACTGAGATGAGGAGAAATTTCTTCTCTCAAAGGGTTGTAAATCTATGGAATGTTCTGCCTCAGAGAGCTGTGGAGGCTGGGTCATTGAATATATTTAAAGTGGAGATAGACAGATTTTTGAACGATAAGGGAGTAAAGAGTTATGGGGAGCAGGCAGGGAAGTGGAGCTGAGTCCATGATCAGATCAGCCATGATCTTGTTGAATGACGGAGCAGGCACGAGGGGCCAAATGGCCTACTCCTGCTCCTATTTCTTATGTTATGTTGTAAAATTAGCAATTACTCTTGCATCAGCTGCCATTTGAGGAAGAGAGTTCCAAACTTCTACCGCCCTTTGCATGTAGAAGTGTTTCCTAACTTCACTCCTGAAAATTCTGGAGATAACTTTTAATCTATATCCCCGAGTCCTAGACTCCCCAACTAGCAAAAATAGCTTTGCCCCTGAGGAACGGAGCTGGAACCTGCATCACAGTGTTGCTAATACCACTAAACTGTAGGGAGAATTTTATGGCAACATAAATAGGATACACATTGAAACTTTCGAACAAGTTGCACAAGATCATTTGTTTATCTAGCAGATTAAAAGTTACCATAAGGCAGTACCATTGGAGTGTCATGGGATGGTCGGAAACATTTTCACCCCCACCCTCAACTATGTTGAATTCCTGATCTCGGTCTCAGTGAGTGAAATGGTGTATTTTGGGGTGCAGGGGGTTGGCGGTGTTGGAATCCTTGCATTGCCTCACAGGAAGGAGAAAAACTTGGCAGACAAGTTATCATCAGGCCAATCTCTTGTGTCTCCCGCTAGCATCTAAACCACATTGCCAGAGTCTTCTCCTCGTCTTGTCAGCTCCAGTTCATGATTGACCCAGCATGATCAGAACAAGAGAATGGAGAAAGCAGGTTTTTGAAAAAAAACGAGATCCATGCTGTCAGACAAAAAACCCCCAATATACTTACATTCCAATACATCTTACATACTTGTCAAGGAATTGTAAACAAAAAAGCTATGTGGCAGTGGGAAGGGGACTGTGATGGCAATTCCAACAAAGTCAATAAACAATTATAATTCTATGCCTGATAGCCAATTATTTTCTGGCTATATCATGCGATGGGTAGTATTTAGTAACCTTATTTAAGTAACATAGAGCTGGGACTCAAAATATGGAATTACCCCACTGTGCTGAGGATAATATGATCAAAATTAAGACAGTCCCAATAAAACTGGCAGTGTCTCAATGAAATCAGGACAATTGATAAATAACCACACATAGCAATAGAAGGACATGATTTAAATTGCATAATGAGTATTGCCATTGCTTTGCTGAATATGCTTATCTCTTGCTCTGCCTTAGGAAAGAAGAATATATCTTATCAGTCCATCATCCTTTTCACATTCCGTGTTCAAGATAATATACTTGCTTAGCCAAGAGTTGCCAGCTCTTGTTTTATAAACGCACTGTACAGTCAGTGCATGTGTGTGTTTAAGCATTAGAGTTCTACACAGATCAGCCTTGCAGGTCTCTGCTTGCGGAATGATGGTCCAACTACATCTGTTGCTGTTTTATATCAAATTTTCTTTTTTTACTACTGCACTCGTTAAAATGACTCATGAAAAGCAGATATTAAAATATAGTACGCTGTCAAAACCTTGATAAGATCATGCTGATGCTATGGGTTCAGATTCAATCTAGAGCAGAAACTGGTATTATAAAGGAACAGTGGTATCTATGTAAATGTTCAATACCTGTGGAGACTATCTAAAATGCATCTAAAGCCATTGTATACATTTTGGCCTTAGGTCTTCTTATTATCTAAAATAAATATCTTCACTATCTATGAATGATAATCTTTTCTTCCACCCAGGATATAATCTGAGAATATTTGAAGATAACAGAAACCAGAGTACTTTGGCAAACATTCATGTTTTTCATAAATTTAACTAGGCTGCTGCCAGAATATATAATACATTTCCTCTCTTAAATTAAAATATATCAGGCGCTGCAGGCTTACTTTTTGTTTTAAATGAGTGTATTTATATGTATTGACATCACCAGATCACCTACACAATGATGATGGGGTCTGGTACAGGCTATGTGATAGTATCCCCCATTAAAAACAATGGGGTGCATGAAGCTGGCCAGAAATAGTGCAACAAGTATTCAAAGTTGGCAGTGCTTTTGAAATACACTTCAAAGAATATGAGAACTCTGTTGTTCCATGCTACCAACGGTGCAAAAAGATTACCATAAATAAAAACATTTAAAGAAACAGTATCCCCTTTGGTTGGTCGAACTAAACTGTTTAGGGGGGGAAAAAAAGTTCAAACCAAGTAAGTTCTACAGCAATGTGTTATATGATATGTTCCAACTGTCCCCAGTTCCAAGTGCCTCACAGCTTATTATTTTCAGAAATAGTTCATATGTTGCATGTCATTTCTAATGGTCTTTGTACTGTCTCCACTGCATCCTCCACTTACTGTTTAAAGACTCACTATTGCATAACCTCTTCCATCATCTCTGCCTTTATAATTATGTCCGTGGTTTTGATGTAATATTGCCCTAAGTGGATGGACTCCAGGGTGTTGTGAGATTAATACAAATGGAATGTCACATCTAAATTTCAGAAAGTTCTGACTTTGAAAAATACATTTTTTAAGGATATGGGAATAGGTGGCTGGAGAATGGCACAAAATGGATAGTTCTTTCAGAGAACCAGCACAGGCATGACAGGCCTCTTCCCTCAGTGCTGAAATACTCTAGAATTTGATGTCGCTGAAATTATGCCATGGGAGTCACGGTGTACAAACATTGAAGAGATTTGTCTCAAGTTCCTTCCACCAGCATTTTAGCAAATGCATTAGAACTCTCACCTCTGAGCCAGAAAGTCATGCATTCATGCCCCACTCCAGAGACATGAGCCCATAATCCAGACTGACACTCCCAGTGCAGTACTGAGTGAGTGCTGCACTGTTGGAGGTGCCGTCATTCAGATGAGAAAAGAACATAAGAAATAGGAGCAGGAGTAGACCATTCGGCCCTTCCAACCCCCCGCCAGTTAATAAGATTATGGCTGATCTTCTACCTCAACTCCATTTTCCTGCACTTTGTTAAACCAAGGCCCTGACTGCCCTTTCAGGTGGATGTAAAAGATCCCATGGCTCTATTCAAAGAAGAGCAGGGGAGTTCTCCTTGGTTTCCTGGTCAATATTTATCCCTCAACTGACATCAACAGATTATCTGGTCTTGAATTTCATTGCTGTTTGTGAAACCTTGCTGTGTACGTATTGGCTGCCATATTTCCCTACGTTACAACAACGACTACACTTCAAAAACAAGTACTTCATTGGCTGTAAAGCGCTTTTGGACATCTGACAAAACAACTGAAAAAGTAAGGTGAAGGATCAAGGCCCATACTGCACAACATTACCAAGGTTGAGAAGAGTCGGAGGGAAGATGAGGTAAATCAGTTATGACTAAGGGTCAATTAACAAGTTTGGGTTTTACAAAAATTGAAGGAATCAAAATGATGGAGGTTTGGAAATAAGCTAAAGGCTGATTATAAAAATGAGACAAAGGGAGAAATAGTTTAAAAATAAAAGGGTCTAGTAATCACCCCAAAAGACTGGAATACACTTGTAGATATTAGCAACATCTACATGCTGGGCAGTCATACCATGCTAAGTGATTTCAATATTTCTACCATCTACTTGCAGAAGATTACGGAACAGGAAGAAGATGGCCCCAACCCTGACTACCATTGTGATCCAAAATAGTTGCCAGACAGAAAATCAAAGTGAGGGGAGGCACGCGTTTTCAGCAATGGCGTGAGTAGAGATGACGATCATCATGACCGCCGACCTTTACTTTGCATGGTAGCAAAGTGTTTCAGCCTGACTTTGGAGCAGAGTAGCGTGAGAGCCCCTTGGGGAGGCCATCTCATGACTCTTGCACTTTGCATAGCATAGAAATATAGAAACATAGAAAATAGGTGCAGGAGTAGGACATTCGGCCCTTGGAGCCTGCATCACCATTCAATAAGATCATGGCTGATCATTCACCTCAGTATCCCTTTCCTGCTTTCTCTCCATACCCCTTGATCCCTTTAGCCATAAGGGCCATATCTAACTCCCTCTTGAATATATTCAATGAACTGGCATCAGCAACTCTCTGCGGTAGGGAATTCCACAGGTTAACAACTCTCTGAGTGAAGAAGTTTCTCCTCATCTCAGTCCTAAATGGATTACCCCTTATGCTTAGACTGTGTCCCCTGGTTCTGGACTTCCCCAACATCGGGAACATTCTTTCTGCATCTAACCTGTCCAGTCCCATAAGAATTTTATATGTTTCTATGAGATTCCCTCTCATCCTTCTAAACTCCAGTGAATACATGCCTAGTTGATCCAGTCGCTCCTCATGTGTCAGTCCTTCCATCCCGAGAATCAGTCTGGTGAACCTTCGCTGCACTTCCTCAATAGCAAGAACGTCCTTCCTCAGATTAGGAGACCAAAACTGAACACAATATTCCAAGTGAGGCACGAGAGTTTATAGGGTTACTCTGTAATCCCAGTTGGGAGTTGTAATGTCCTTACTCAATGGCACAAAACCCACACGATGCACATTCTGTGCACAAGGTCACTCTATGACCTGAACCTTTATTCACAGGACCAAGAAGTGATGACCCTGCGTGGGACCTCCCTTTATATACCTGGATGACCAGGTAAGGAGTGTCTCCCACAAGTTCACCCCCTGTGGTCAAGGTATGTATTGCTTAAGTATATACAGTATTGCAGTGGTGTTACATAGAGGTTACATACATGACATCACTGCCCCCCCCCAAAAGTCTTATTGGGATCATAGGTTAAGTCTTTCAGGTGGTCTACGCTCCCTCGTGGAGCGCCGCAGTTGGGGCTCTGGTTGTTGAGCCTTGGCGTGAGTGTCTGTCACCTGTGGTGACTCCGGCCTGTCCGGGCTGACCGCCGGGACTGTGCATGCTGCTGAATGTTCTTGTTGCTCGTTCACTGGCGGTGGTGTGAGCACCATCTCATGCTCTTCCTCGGGTTCCTCAGTGTCCATGCTGAACCTTTTTTTTACTTGGTCCAGATGCTTACGGCATATCTGCCCATTGTTAAGTTTAACCACGATGACCCTGTTCCCCTCTTTGTCTATTACAGTACCCTCAAGTCATTTGGACCCCACGGCGTGGTTGAGAACAAATACGGGATCATTTATTTCTATACATCTCCCCTTGAATTTCGGTCATGGTACTCGTTTTGGGACTGGTGTTTGCCCTCAACTATGTCGGTCAGGACTGGGTGAATGAGGGACAACCGAGTTTTGAGTGTTCGTTTCATAAGTAGTTCCGCGGGTGGGACCCCGTGAGACAGTGCGGTCGGGACCTATAGGCCAACAGGAGGCGCGATAGGCGGCATTGAAGGGAGGGACCTTGAATCCTGAGCATGCCTTGTTTAATGATTTGGACCACACGTTCCGCCTGGCCATTGGAAGCCGACTTGAACGGTGCTGTCCTGACATGGTGGATGCCATTACCCAACATGAACTCCCGGAATTCATAGCTCGTGAAACATGGACCATTATCGCTAACAAGGATGTCCGGCAAGCCATGGGTTGCAAAGACCGCACGTAGACTCTCCACAGTGGTGGATGTCGTGCACAAATTCAAAATGATGCACTCAATCCATTTCGAGTACACATCTACCATAATGAGAAACATTTTTCCCATGAATGGGCCCGCGTAGTCTACATGAAAACGTGACCATGGCCTGGTGGGCCAGGCCGCAGGCTGAGCGGGGCCTCCCTGGGGGCATTACCCAGCTGGGCATACATCGTGCACCTGCGAACACAGTGTTCCAGGTCTGAATCAATTCCCGGCCACCAGACATGTGACCGGGCAATGGCCTTCACCAGCACGATGCCTGGATGCTCGCTATGGAGTTCCCTGATGAATGCCACCCTGCCCCTCTGGGGCATGACTACCCGGTTGCCCCATAGTAGGCAGTCAGCTTGGATGGAGAGCTCATCCATCCGCCTGTGAAACGGTCTGACCTCCTCAGGGCATGCTCCATGTGCAGGCGCCCAATCCCCAGTCAGGACACATTTCTTAATCAGAGGTAGGAGGGGATCTCTGTTTGTCCAGATTTTGATCTGGCGGGCTGTGATGGGGGAGCCTACGCTGTCAAAGGCATCAACGGCCATGACCATCTCAGCGCTTTGCTCCGCTGCCCCCTCAGTGGTGGCCAGTGGAAGCCTGCTGAGCGCGTTAGCCCAAATTTCGGTGCCAGGCCGGTGCCAGATGGAGTAGTCATAAGCAGCCAGCGTGAGAGCCCATCGCTGTATGCGGGCTGACGCGTTGGCATTGACAGCCTTGCTGTCTGATAACAGGGATGTTAACAGCTTGTGGTCCATTTCTAATTCGAACCTCCTGCCAAAAAGATACTGATGCATTTTTTTTACACCATAGACACATGCGAGTACCTCCTTCTCAACCATCCCATATCGCTGTTCTGCTTGAGAGCGCGACCTGGAAGCATAAGCCACAGGTTGTAGTTGGCCCTCAGCATTACTCTGCTGCAACACGCACCCAACCCCATAGGACGATGCATCACATGTCAGAACCAATTTCTTACAGGGGTCGTACAGGGTCAATAACTTATTTGAACAAAGTAGGTTCCGCGCCCGATTGAAAGCCCATTCTTGACAGTACCCCCAAAACCAATCACAACCCTTACGCAGGAACACGTGAAGTGGCTCCAACAACATGCTTAAGTTCGGCAGAAAGTTCCCGAAATAGTTCAAAAATCCCAGAAATGAACGCAACTCCGATGTGTTATCGAACCTGGGCGCTCGTCGAATCACCTCTGTTTAGGATTCGGTGGGCCGAATCCCACCTGCAGCAACCCTCCTGCCCAGGAACTCAACCTCAGGAGCCAAAAACTCACATTTATACTTCTTGAGTTGCAGGCCTACCCGGTCCAGTCGGCGTAGCACCTCCTCTAGGTTGTGGAGGTGTTCCTCGGTGTCACGGCCCGTGATGAGGATGTCGTCCTGAAATATGATCGTTCCAGGAATGGATTTGAGCAGGCTTTCCATGTTTCTTTGAAAAATCGCGGCCGCTAATCGAATGCCAAACGGGCACCTGTTGGAAACGAACAGTCCCTTGTGCGTGGTGATGGTGCTCAGTAGTTTAGATTCGTCGGCCAGTTCTTGGATCATGTAGGCTGAAGTGAGATCCAACTTGGTAAACAGCTTGCCGCCTGCCAGCGTGGCGAAAAGATCCTCCGCTCTCGGGAGCGGGTATTGTAGGGACACCCAATTGATAGTGGCCTTGTAGTCGCCAGAGATCCTGACAGAACCATCCGCTTTTAGGACGGGAAAGATGGGGCTCGCCCAGTCGCTGAATTCAATGGGCGAGATGATGCCCTCTCTCAGCAAACGGTCCAATTCGCTCTCAATTTTCTCCCGCATCACATACGGCACTGCTCTGGCTTTGTGGTGCACTGGTCTGGCGTCCGGGGTGATGCATATCACTACTTTGGTACCTTTGAACATCCCGACGCTAGGTTGGAATAATGACTCAAATTGTTGTAGGACTTGTGAGCACGAACTTCACTCCACAGGTGACATTGTGTGCCCATCCCCCCATTTCCAGTTCATCTCAGCTAACCAGCTCCTCCCCAACAGTGCGGGACCATTGCCCGGGACAATCCAAAGCAGCAGCCGGTTCACTGATCCATTGTGTGTGACCGCCAACATTGCACTGCCTAGTACTGGAATGATTTCTTTGGTATACGTCCGTAGTTGTGTCTCAATGCGTTCTAGTTTGGGTCTACTAGCTTTGAGTGGCCATAGCTTTTCGAATTGCTGAACGCTCATGAGTGACTGGCTGGTCCCCATGTCCAGCTCCATGCATACAGGGATGCCGTTTAATAAAACCTTCATCATCATTGGTGGCGTTTTGGTATATGAGCTGTGAATGTTTGCCGTATGAATCCGCTGAACTTCAGCGTCCATTGATTTGCCCCAAGAGTCATCCTGCCTCGCAGACCCCTCTTCTGGTCCATCCGCCTCGTAAATTAGCCTGGTTATAGGCTTCCTGCACATTTGAGCTAAATAGCCACTGAGGTTGCAATTTTTGCAGACAAATTGTTGAAACCTGCAAGTCCTGGCAGAGTGTTTGTCCCCACACCTCCAGCATGAGCTGAGATTCCCATTGTTGTGAACCAAGGAGCTATGACCCGGCATTCCTCGCTGATTGTCCCTTTGACTGCCCTTGAGTACCCTGTTAGTGGGTGTCAATGGCCCCATCCCAGACTCGTATTGTCCACTGTGATGGCATAAATGTCCGTTCAACCTGCCATTGTCTCTGTTGAAAACTTATTCTGGGGTCTATTGCTGCCTGGGGTGTGTCGAACTGCCCTTGCCTGCCTGCGGGGCTCTGAGTCGCGTTTATGATATTGACTCCCTGATCCCCCATCGCGTTGGAGGCAGAATTGCGCACGTATATTATTTTGGTTTCCTCCTCACCCGCCATAAAAGTCTGAGCCATCAACGCTGCCGCTTCCAAATTCAAGTCCTTGGTCTCAATTAACTTTCGGAAAATCCCCACATGACTGATGCCCTTAATAAAGAAGTCCCTTAACATCTCCCCCCTGCAGGCGTCTATGAACTTACAGAGGCTGGCCAAACACCGGAGGTCCGCAACGAAATCCGGTATGCTCTGTCCTTCACGACGTCGGTGGGTAAAGAATCTGTGTCGGGCCATGTGTATGCTGCTCGCCGGTTTGAGGTGCTCACCGATTAGTTTGCTGAGCTCTTCAAAGATTTTGTCCGCCGGCTTTTCGGGTGCTAGTAGGTCCTTCATGAGCGCATAAGTCTTAGGTCCGCAGCTGGTCAGCAGATGGGCCCTTCACTTGTCGGCCGCTGCATCTCCCAGACATTCTTTTGTGACAAAGCTTTGCTGGAGCCTCTCAATGAAATCGTCCCAGTCCTCACCAACACAGTACCGTTCCTCTGTGCTACCGGTAGCAATTCTCGTGGGCCGTTGATTCCCGTTTCTCGTCGCCAATGTAACGTCCTTACTCAATGGCACAAAACCCACACGAGGCACATTCTATGGACAAGGTCACTCTATGACCTGAACCTTCATTGACAGGACCAAGAAGTGATAATCCTGTGTGGCACCTCCCTTTATACACCTGGATGACCAGGTAAGGAGTGTCTCCCACAAGTTCACCCCCTGTGGTCAAGGTGTGCATTATTAAGGTATATACAGTATTGCAGAGGTGTTACATAGAGGTTACATACATGATAGGAGTAATGTTCCAGGGAATGATATTCACAGGGAGAGCATCGTGGGCAAGCAGTTTTGCGAGATGCACACCTTATTGGGAGTTATAGCTCACACTACCATCCCATTACTACTGAGCAGTGGTAAGAAACATAGAAACATAGAAAATAGGTGCAGGAGTAGGCCATTCGGCCCTTCGGGCCTGCACCGCCATTCAACAAGATTATGGCTGATCACCCACCCCAGCACCTCCCCCCCACGCCCCCTCCACACCCCCCAGACCCTCCCAGCCGCAAGGACCACATCCAACTCCCTCCCGAACACATCCAATGAACTGGCATCAACAACTCTCCGCGGCAGGGAACCCCACAGGCCAACAACTCCCCGAGTGAAGAAGTCTCTTCCCATCCCAGCCCCAAACAGCCCACCCCCCATCCCAAGAGCGTGCCCCCCACCGGCTCCGGACCCACCCAACACCGGGAACACTCCCCCCGCACCCAACCCGCCCCGTCCCGTCAGAATCCTTCCCAAATGCCGAACACCCCCGGATGTCGAGCCCCCAGCCCCGGCCACTCCGGAGCCACGCCCCCGCGACGCCAACCACACCACATCCACCAACCACCATCTGCGCAGTCAACCCGTCCACCCCACTCTGAACACTCCCCGCATCGAGGCACAGAGCCCCCAGGACCGTCCCTCCAACACACTTTGCCCCCCTAGACCTCCGCTGCAATGTGGCCCCTCCTGTCCCCCGCCCTGGGTTTATCCACCCCCCACCTCCACCACTCTCCCCTCCATCCCCGGCCTCCGTCTCCCCTCAACTTCCCTCTGCCTCCCCGCACAGGCTCCCATCTTGGGGCGGTAACCTTCTGGGGCAGGGAATTTTAGCCCCCAGCGTGGAAGTCCTGCTCCCGCCGCAGAATTGGCCTTACCACCCCTCAATGGAAGTGGAGTGCAATTTCCCACACTCCACTTCCTTTGGGGCCAGTTACCGGGGCACGGCTGGATGCTCCTGTGACAGTTGGAACTGGTGCTCTCCACTCTCCCGTCCTGGGACAGTTGGAACTGGTGCTCTCCACTCTCTGTCCTGTGACAATTTGAACTGGTGCTCTCCACTCTCTGTCCTGTGACAGTTGGAACTGGTGCTCTCCACTCTCTGCCTGTGACAATTTGAACTGGTGCTCTCCACTCTCCTGTCCTGTGACAGTTGGAACTGGTGCTCTGCACTCTCCCGTCCTGGGACAGTTGGAACTGGTGCTCTCCACTCTCTGTCCTGTGACAATTTGAACTGGTGCTCTCCACTCTCTGTCCTGTGACAGTTGGAACTGGTGCTCTCCACTCTCTGCCTGTGACAATTTGAACTGGTGCTCTCCACTCTCCCGTCCTGTGACAGTTGGAACTGGTGCTATCCACTCTCCCGTCCTGTGACAGTTGGAACTGGTGCTCTCCACTCTCCCGTCCTGTGACAATTTGAACTGGTGCTCTCCACTCTCCCGTCCTGTGACAATTTGAACTGTGCTCTCCACTCTCCCGTCCTGTGACAATTTGAACTGGTGCTCTCCACTCTCTGTCATGTGACAGTTGGAACTGGTGCTCTCCACTCTCCCGTCTTGTGACAGTTTGAACTGGTGCTCTCCACTATCCCGTCCTGTGACAGTTTGAACTGGTGCTCTCCACTCTCTGCCTGTGACAGTTTGAACTGGTGCTCTCCACTCTCTGTCCTGTGACAGTTTGAACTGGTGCTCTCCACTCTCCCGTCCTGTGACAGTTTGAACTGGTGCTCTCCACTCTCCCGTCCTGTGACAGTTTGAACTGGTGCTCTCCACTCTCCTGTCCTGTGACAATTTGAACTGGTGCTCTCCACTCTCCCGTCCTGTGACAGTTTGAACTGGTGCTCTCCACTCTCTGTCCTGTGACAATTTGAACTGGTGCTCTCCACTCTCTGTCCTGTGACAGTTGGAACTGGTGCTCTCCACTCTCTGCCTGTGACAATTTGAACTGGTGCTCTCCACTCTCCTGTCCTGTGACAGTTGGAACTGGTGCTCTGCACTCTCCCGTCCTGTGACAGTTGGAACTGGTGCTATCCACTCTCCCGTCCTGTGACAGTTGGAACTGGTGCTCTCCACTCTCCCGTCCTGTGACAATTTGAACTGGTGCTTTCCACTCTCCCGTCCTGTGACAATTTGAACTGTGCTCTCCACTCTCCCGTCCTGTGACAATTTGAACTGGTGCTCTCCACTCTCTGTCATGTAACAGTTTGAACTGGTGCTCTCCACTCTCCTGTCCTGTGACAGTTGGAACTGGTGCTCTCCACTCTCTGTCCTGTGACAGTTGGAACTGGTGCTCTGCACTCTCCCGTCCTGTGACAGTTTGAACTGGTGCTCTGCACTCTCCCGTCCTGTGACAGTTTGAACTGGTGCTCTCCACTCTCCTGTCCTGTGACAATTTGAACTGGTGCTCTCCACTCTCCCGTCCTGTGACAGTTTGAACTGGTGCTCTCCACTCTCTGTCCTGTGACAGTTGGAACTGGTGCTCTCCACTCTCTGCCTGTGACAATTTGAACTGGTGCTCTCCACTCTCCTGTCCTGTGACAGTTTGAACTGGTGCTCTCCACTCTCTGCCTGTGACAGTTTGAACTGGTGCTCTCCACTCTCTTCCTGTGACAGTTGGAACTGGTGCTCTCCACTCTCTGTCCTGTGACAGTTTGAACTGGGGCTCTCCACTCTCCCGTCCTGTGACAGTTTGAACTGGTGCTCTCCACTCTCCCATCCTGTGACAATTTGAACTGGTGCTCTCCACTCTCTGTCCTGTGACAGTTTGAACTGGTGCTCTCCACCCTCTGCTTGTGACAGTTTGAACTGGTGCTCTCCACTCTCCCGTCCTGTGACAGTTTGAACTGGTGCTCTCCACTCTCCCGTCCTGTGACAGTTTGAATTGGTGCTCTCCACTCTCTGCCTGTGACAGTTGGAACTGGTGCTCTCCACTCTCTGCCTGTGACAGTTTGAACTGGTGCTCTCCACTCTCCCGTCCTGTGACAGTTGGAACTGGTGCTCTCCACTCTCCCGTCTTGTGACAATTTGAACTGGTGCTCTCCACTCTCTGTCCTGTGACAGTTGGAACTGGTGCTCTCCACTCTGCCGTCCTGTGACAATTTGAACTGGTGCTCTCCACTCTCCCGTCCTGTGACAATTTGAACTGGTGCTCTCCACTCTCCCGTCCTGTGACAGTTTGAACTGGTGCTCTCCACTCTCTGCCTGTGACAGTTTGAACTGGTGCTCTCCACTCTCCCGCCCTGTGACAATTTGAACTGGTGCTCTCCACTCTCTGTCCTGTGACAGTTTGAACTGGTGCTATCCACTCTCCCGTCCTGTGACAGTTTGAACTGGTGTTCTCCACTCTCTGCCTGTGACAGTTTGAACTGGTGCTCTCCACTCTCTGTCCTGTGACAGTTGGAACTGGTGCTCTCCACTCTCCCGTCCTGTGACAGTTTGAACTGGTGCTCTCCACTTTCCCGTCCTGTGACAGTTTGAACTGGTGTTCTCCACTCTCTGCCTGTGACAGTTTGAAGTGGTGCTCTCCACTCTCTTCCTGCGACAGTTGGAACTGGTGCTCTCCACTGTGACAGTTTGAACTAAGTCAAGTATAAAATGACCTGTTGGGCACTTTATAAACTAACACTAAGTTTTTTTTTAATGTTTGGAAAGGGTGAGCACTCCTGCAAGTGATCTCAAAAAAGTTAAAACTTAACACCTAGCAGTGAAGTCTTGTTTATACATGTGAGGAAGCGCTGCAATGTCAGAGGTCCCATCTTTCAGATGAGACATTAAACCAAGACCCATCTGCCTGTTCAGGTGGGTGTAAAAGATTTAAAAGCTCCCATGATACTAATTGAAGAAGAGCAAGGAAGTTCTCCCATTTTATCCTTGCTGACCATTTGTCTTATTTGCTGTTGATGGGATCTTGCTGTGTGCAAATTGGCTGCCGTGTTGTAATCCTAAACTGTTTTACTGCAGTTTGTTTTAAGTTGTCTCTGCTTGAAAACTGCTGAAAAGAGTCAGTGAGAAACAAAATGTAAGTATGTCCATAAATAGGTTAAATGGGCTAAAGTGTCATCTTCTTCATCTCTTCTCATAGGCGGTCCCTCGAATTGCTTCCACGCCATAAAGGGATGAGTTCATAGGTGTTTCAATGAAGGACCTAATATTCCAGATCCTGAACTGCATGTTGAAGGGTGGCAGATGCCTGTGCGTGGATTTTTTTAACGTGTGGCGGCTATTGCACACCAGCCACCACAAGGGCTTGACAGAGCTAGGTCTTGATCCAGTGGCAAGGATTAACCAAGAGGACTGGAGACCAGCTCTTCTGCATGGACCTAGGGCGCACACATTTCACAGTGTGGGCTGGCCCGTGCTGCCCCTGGGCCCACGCCTCTTCTGGGCCCCGAACTCACGCCTGTCCTGGGCCCCGATCACATTGCTCTGTAATCTCTCGCTGCTCCTTCGCCCCGATTTCGTCGCTCCTGCTGTGCCTGCCCATGCACCAATCACCAACCTGGATTATGGTGATGTCCAATCTAGTCACCCTCTTCACTACCATCGCCCACCTGCACCAGCTCGCACTGCTCCCTGGAGTGCTCCTTTTAAGGCCACGACCTGCGGCAGATGTTCCTCGCAGGTCGGGGCCAAAATTGTCAGTTGGCTGAGGGTGGCTGACATCATTGTCATGTAGATACCACATGGAGTTGGTGTATAAAAATTGCTTAAGGGAGAAGTTCTTTTACTTAGCCATCTGGGAAAGACATTAGCAAGAGTGAGTACATGCACTGATAGCGTACGGACTAGCAACAGGAGCAAAGAAATAAACAATTTCAAAACGTGATCGTCTGTTCTCAAAGGATTAGAGTAATATCCATCTTTTGTGTTTACTGCCTTGTTACCATGCCTAAATAATTGTACTTGATTATTAAAATTATTGATGCTACCATATTGGTTGTCTTCTCAAACTGATCTACAGCATTTTCTACATTACAACAGTGACTATACTTCAAAAGTAATTCATTGGCGCTTTAGACATCCTAAGGACGTGAAAGATGCTATATAAATGCAAGTCCTTTTCTTTTTCCGCATGCATGCACAGAGCCGGCTGTTGGTGGCAAGAGCACAGATGTGTACACCACAGTATAAAGGTGATATTACTGGCTGAGAACTGCACAGTGGAGCTACCAGGCACAGGGAGACCGTGCAATATAATTGCAACCTTTGGGAGCCACAGTTCCTGCCACTGGGATTACTTGGAAGAAGCACATTCCAGGCCGACTTGTTCTTCCTGTTTGAGTCACTCTTTTGCTGCTCCTAAGCCTTCTGGGAAAGACTCCCATGGATCTAGCATCTTTCTACATTAACATTGTTGTGTATGCAGTAACTGTTAGACTGAGTACTGTTTAACTCCAAGAGGTATGACCTTGGCTCTGCTTTATTAAGATCCAAAGTGACTAATATACAAAATGGCTGGCCTTTTATACTTGGGCTGCACACACGTGCGTGCAGCCCAATGGCCTCTAACAGTGACGCCATCTAGTGGCTAGTGATCACAAAAGTACATACATGTCAATACCCTCCTCTGAGATATTAACACAGTCTTTTACAAGTAGAGACGGTTCGGTGTTTTACACTCCTGGGTTGACCATCTCATTCAACTCCAAGCTTGGGTGAGTGTTCAGAGTCTGTTGTGACTGGTGGCTGGGTGGCTGACCTAGTGGGAGTGGCTGTGGCCATGTCAGGGATTGAAAGTTCATTTTCATTGAACATGTCAGTGATTGAAAGTCCCAATTCACTGATGACCACTGAGTCCTCTGATGACTGGGGGTAGGTTGGTTGGTCGTCGATTGTCTCTTCCTCTGACTGTTCCAGTTCATCTGTGTGCTGCAGCTTTATTTGATCCATATGTTTCCTGCATGTTTGCCCATTTTTGAGCTTGACAACAAATACTCTGTTGGCCTCCTTGGCCATAACAGCACCAGCGATCCACTTGGGACCCTGACCATAATTCAGAACATATACAGGATCATTTCTAGAAATATCGCGTGACACAACTGCGTGATTGTGATACCCTTACTGGCTTTGTCTTCTATATTCAACATGATTATTCAAGTCAGGGTGTATAAGAGATAGCTTGGTCTTAACACCTCTCTTCATTATTAGTTCAGCAGGCAAGACCCCGGTAAGCGTGTGTGGTCCTGTCCTGTAACTAAGCAGTATGCATGACAGGCGGGTCTGCAGTGACCCTTGGGTTACTCGCTTCATACTCTGCTTTATGATTTGGACAGCACGTTCTGCTTGCCCATTGGATGCAGGTTTGAACAGTGCTGACCTTATATGTTTGATACCATTGAGTTTCATGAACTCTTGAAACTCCTGACTGGTGAAGCACGATCCGTTGTTGCTAACAACGATGTCAGGCAGACCATGTGGCGCGAACACGACACTGAGATTCTCAATGGTAGCTGTGGATGTGCTGGATGACATGATTATACACCTATCTACTTCAAATATGCATCCACCACAACTAAAAACATCTTCCCCAGGAAGGGACCTGCAAAGTCTATGTGGATCCTGGACCATGGTTTGGATGGCCACGACCACAGACTCAGCGGCAATTCTGCTGGTGCTTTGCTGAACTGCATGCAAGTGTTGAACTGATGCACACATGATTCCAGTTCAGAGTCAATTCCCGGCCACCATACATGTGACCTGGTGATGGCTTTCATCATTACAATGCCAAGATTCATGCTATGTAGCTCACGTACAAATTTCTCTCTCCCTTTCTTAGGCATAACAACACGATTGCCCCACAGTATACAATCTGACTGAATAGACTTGCAACGAATGTAAGGTTTGGTCTCGTCACACATTTGCTTGAGAATGGCAGACCAATCACCTTTGAGGATGCAACGCTTCACCACCGATAAAATCGGGTCCTGGCTGGTCCAGGTCTTAACTTGTTGAACCGTGACAGGGGTTCCTTCACTCTCAAAAGCATCCATAACTAACAATAGGTCTGCCGGTTGTGGCATTTCCACCTCTGGTCTGGGCAACGGCAGATGGCTCAAAGCATCGGCACAATTCTTGGTGCCAGGTCTATGGCGAATGACATAATCATAAGCAGATAATGTCAGCGCCCACATATGGATGCGGGATGAAGCATTGGTATTAATACCTTTGTTTTCAGCGAACAGTGAAATGAACGGCTTGTGATCTGTCTCCAGTTCAAACCGAAGATCAAACAGGTACTGATGCATCTTTTTAACCCCATACACATAGGCTAGTGCTTCTTTCTCTACCATGCTGTAGGCTCTTTCCGCTTTAGACAAACTTTTTGAAGCATACGTGACTGGTTGAAGTTTACCCGACTCATTAGCTTATTGGAGTACGCAACCAATTCCATATGACAAAGCATCACAGGTCAATACTAAATGTTTACATGGCTCATAATGTACCAGCAGCTTGTTGCAGTAAAGCAGATTAGTGGCTTTCTCAAAAGCTCTGTCTTGAGATGCACCCCACACCCAGTTGTCGCCTTTTCTTAGCAGCATGTGCAGTGGTTCTAATAAGATGTTCAATTTAGGTAGGAAGTTACCAAAGTAGTTGAGTAGACCCAGGAATGAACGCAGCTCCATCACATTCTGCGGCTTGGGTGCATTCTTGATGGCCTTGGTTTTCGCGTCCGTGGGCCTGATGCCGTCAGCAGCAATTATCCTCCCCAGGAATTCAACCTCTGGTGCTATGAAGACGCACTTCGAGCATTTCAGTCTGAGTACACTTTTGTCCAGATGATGTAGAACCTCTTCCAGGTTGTTCAGATGTTCCTCGGAATCACGATCTGTGATCAGGATGTCATCTTGGAACACGACGGTTCTGGGAATGGACTTCAGTAGACTCTCCATGTTCCTCTGAAATATTGCTGCAGCCGAGCGAATTCCAAAAGGGCACCTGTGATAAATAAACAGTCCTTTATGCGTGTTAATGCACGTAAGTCTCTTCGACATCTCAACCAGCTTCTGTGTAATGTAGGCCGACGTCAAGTCCAGTTTGGTGAACGACTTCCCCGCGGCCAGCGTTGCAAACAAGTCATCAGCCTTCGGTAATGGGTACTGATCCTGTTTCGAAACCCTGTTGATCGTAGTCTTGTTGTCTCCACAGATTCTGACTGTGCCATCACTTTACAGCACTGGAACAATGGGGCTAGCCCGTTCATTAAATTCAACTGGTGATATGATTCCTTCATGCTGGAATCTGTCCAGCTCGATTTCGACCTTCTCTCGCATCATATACGGAACTGCCCGAGCTTTATGATGGACGGGTCTTGCATCCGAGTCCACGTGGATCTGCACCTTGGCTCCCGTGAAGTTGCCGATACCTGGTTCGAACAGCGAGGGGAACTTGCTCAGCACTTGGGCACATGTATCTTTCTCCGACGACAACGCCTTGATGTAGTTCCAATCGCATCTGATTTTTTCAAGCCAGTTCCTGCCGAACACCATTGGGCCGTTGCCTGGGACAATCCATAGCGGTAAGTTGTGAACCGCACTGTCATACGACACTTTAATTGTGGCATTTCCAATCACCGTTATAAGTTCTTTGGTGTGTATGCGCAACTTGGCATTGACTGGACTCAGCCTGAGCCTCACAGCCTTATATCCCACAGCTTGTCGAATGCCCTCTGGCTCATTATCAATTGACTTGCCCCCGTGTCCAGTTCCATCGATACCGGCACCCCATTAAATTTCACGTTGATCATTATTGGTTTGCTCTTAGTTAGGAACGAGTACAGTCCATACACTTCCTCCTCTGGTATCTCAGATTGCGTATCCGGATCTGCGCTAGTCTGACCACCATCCTCCACGTAGTGTGTCACAGCACGCTTGCTCATCTGCGGACATTTGCGCTGGAGATGCCCCACTCTCAGACAGACTTTGCAATTATATTGCTTAAATCAGCACCACTGGTGGCGATGATTTCCCCCACAACACCAACACAGAGAAATTGGATGCATTCCCGTTGGCGGACTTTGGGCAGCCACAGGTTTTGCGTATGCAGTCGGGTAGGCCCTGCCATGTGCTGCTCTGCTGAACGCCAAATAAATCATATTTACAGTACTTGCCGAGTTTCGATTTTTCACTGATATCCGCTTTAGACTTCTATCTGTCGTCATGCATGACTGTTCATGTCCAACGTCTCCACCGCCTGTAGTTTACGCAGGATCATCTCGTGGTTAATGTCAATTACAAAGAAGTCTCGCAGCATGTCTGCCAATACAGCCCCGAACTTACACAGTCCCGCTAGACGTTTCAGGTCGGCAACGAATTCTGCCACATTCTGGCCCTCTGAGCGAACGTGCGTGTAAAATCTGTATCTCAAGATGATGATGCCTTCGTCTGGCTTAAGATGGTCCTGTACCAGTGTACACAATTCTTCATACGTCTTCTCTGTTGGACTCACAGGCAGGAGTAGATTCTTTATCAGACCATAAATTTTTGGACTACAAACCGTGAGGAACACCGCCCGGCGCCGATCTGCATCACCGACCTCCTCCATTTTGTTGGCCATGAAGAACTGGCTCAAATGGCTCACAAAGTCTGTCCAATCTTCTCCTTCCACAAATCACTCCGACTATCCAATTGTGCTCATTTTTGCATGCAAAGGTTCTTGTTGCCTCGTCGCCAAATGTTGTGTGCAATAACTGTTAGACTGAGTACTGTTTAACTCCAAGAGGTATGACCTTGGCTCTGCTTTATTAAGGCCCAAAGTGACGAATATGCAAAATGGCTGGCCTTTTATACTTGGGTTGCATACACATGCGTGCGGCTCAATGGCCTCCAACAATGATGCCATCTAGTGGCTAGTGATCCCAAAAATACATACATGACAAACATAGAAGCTGTTTCCAATCAGGCGAGAAGTTCCTTTACTTAGCCACCTGGGAAAGACGTTAGCAAGAGTGAGTATATGTTCTGATAGCGTACGGACCAGCACCAGACAGGTATGCAACCCAATAGCACTATTTATCTGCACATATTAACTTAAGCCCAGCCTGATCTGGAACTTGTGATACCAATGTTGGATGCTGGGCTAACAGGATACACACTTACTGCCTTGTGAGCTGGATTGTATGTTAGTTTTCACTCCATAGAGTTATGCCCTACATTGTGGTTTAGCTGGGTACTGACGTAGCACATCAAATTATTGACAGATTTGAAAGTCAGTTGGCAACCGTGCCCAATCATTATGACCACAGCTATGTGAAACTACAGCCCTAACAATTACACTCGCAACCTACTCATCTTTAATTGAATCGTGCACACACTACCAAGCAGAAAGTATTGGGCCACTAAAACATTTACCATTTTTTTTGCTTTCTACATGCTTCACAACAGGTGTAAAGATGCAGAGAATTGTGATTATTATATGACAGCAAGTTGTAATGTTTTCGGCCTTCATACTACTTTAAAAAGAAAAAAATGAAAGAATTTGCATTTATGTAGCACCTTTCACGGCCTCAGGACGTCTCAAAGTGTTTTACAGCCAATGAAGCACTTTTGAAGTGTGCTCACTGCTGTAATGTAGGGTAATGCGGCAGCCAATTTGCACACATCAAGATCCCACCAATAGCAATAAGATACAAGACCAGATCATTTGTTTTTATTGATGTCAGTTGAGGGATAACTATTGGCTGGAATTAATCTTCTTTGAAAATAGTGTCATGAGATTTTTTATGTTCAGCTGAGAGGGCAGACTGGACCTTGGTTTAACATCTCATCTGAAAAGCAGCACCTCCAACAGCACAGCACAGATTATCTGCTCAAGTCTCTTGGGCAGGGTCTGAAGCCACGACCTTCGGACTCAGAGGCGAGAGTGGTACCACTGAGCCACAGCTGACACTTTTATGCAAACTATTAGCTTACAAACTTTCAATTCATTGACATGAAATTCCCTTGTTTAATTATTTGAACAAAGGCATTAACCAGGTTATTTTAGCACTGGCACAATTGCCTGCATAACAGCCAAAGTAATTCTAGGAATGTGGTGTGCATTGTGAAGTTTGTGATAATGTCATAACTAACCACATAAATGTAAGTCTTTCTATCTATAAGGCTTTTCTTCCCTTATTTTCTTCAATTATTAATTCTCCTTTGATACTTTTAAATCAAGTAAAATTATTATTATTTTGTCTTCTCAGGATGTGGGCATCGCTAGCAAAGCAATCATTTATTGCCCATCTCTAGTTACCCTGAGTAGGTGGTGGTGAGCTGCCTTCTTGAACTGCTGCAGTCTGTGTGGTGAAAGTGTTCTTATTCTTTGCAGCAGTTTGCTTCACTATTTCAGAGTCAATCATGTTGGTGTGCGACTGGAGTCACATCTATGCCAGACCGGATAAGGACGGTGGGACTCATTCCCTAAGGGGTGTTCGTGAACCAGTTGTGTTTTTACAGCAATCCAATAGCTTCATGGTCACTTTTACTGATAGCAGCTTTTTGTCTCCAGATTTTTTTTAAACTGAATTCAAATTCTCGAAACGCCATCATGGGATTTGAAATCACGCCCTCTTGATAATTAGTCTAGATCTCTGGATTCCTATTTAAGTCCCTCTATGTTACATACTGTTTCCAGACAGGAGTGAAGGAAAGTGCGCTCTTCTCAGGCCTCTGCTAGCAACAGACCTGCAAGTGGTTGTGTGAGAGCATCCTGTGTTGATTTACCACTCCGGCAATTATCCCTCCTTCCCTTATTTCCACTCAGTGGGGGTAATTCCACAATCCAGCATCTGCAACAAATTACCCGTGCTCAATGCGAGCATATCCTGGGAAATTGCAGGCACCCAACCCATGACTATTTTTCCATTCTCCTTAATGGACAGAAAATCATGGGCTGTGTGCACCATCGATTGCCCGAGATGCATTTTCTACCAGAACTGCTCTCCATTGGGAGCACCCCTTTATCTTTTTCTTCCTTCATTCCACCACTCCTGGAACCTCTGTGCCACTGGCCTTCATTCTGACATATCCAGATGGCCTGAATAATATTTCTGGCAGGCTTACTGGTCCCAACACCCAAGAGTCTGTGCCTCCTGCTTTTAATCTCCTCCTAGAAGGCTCAGAGGTCTGAGTCAGTGAGGTTCTGTGTTCTGCTCTTGCTTGATGCCGTGCCCTTGTGCCTCCTAGCTGCTGGTCTTCTTACTGTAATCTTCATTCTTGAAAGGTATAGTGAAAAGATTGATGAGACATGAAGTGAAGTTATTTGAGAGTCAAGTGAGTGAGCTTTCTTTTAGCTTTTTTACCTACTTGCCTTCTACCCTGATGATGAAGTGTGCAGGCTGAACGGTCTTATTATAGGCTGCGCACTAGTTTCCTTACATTCCAACTATTGTACCCATATTACATGAGTTTTACAGCAATGACTACTCTAATGGGTATGCAAATGAGCTGACCCCGGAAAGCCCTGTGTGACGACTACCTCCACAGACTACGGTGGACACACATCTTTTGTCATTGGCGTAACTGCAGAGCAACTCACTGCATGGAATTCAGGGCCATAGTCTTCTTCATCATGGCTGCACATCAGTGTTTACAATCCTAGTAAAACGATACTCAAGTTACTTTACAATGACAGCAGTGCTGTTTCAGCACCATCATGGTTTTGCTCACCTTGGCCTTGAGACTCACCAGCCTTTGACCCCATTAGCATTGTTGATCATCCAAACCTCGCCCTAGAACTTTCCATTCCTCCAACTTTGCCCTCATGTGCATCTCCCCCTCTCTTTGCCCCACTACTGGCAGCTGTGCCTTCAGCCAACTATGCCCTGCACTCTGGAATTCCCTAATTCCCTCCCTAAACCTCTCCGTGTCTCCACCTCCCTCTTCTGCTTTAAGACTCTCATTACAACCCACCTCTTTGGCCAGATTTTTGCTCACACGTCCCAATATCTCCTCCTTTGGCTTAGCATCCATTTTTGTCTGACTACACCTCTGTGAAGTGCCTTGGAATGCTTTTCTACTTTAAAGGCGCTATTGTGGAAACTAATGGAAAACTAGTAAAACATCACATAATGGACTCGGCTGTATTACAGAACATAAAGGGTACACAACACATAGAAACATAGAAACATAGAAAATAGGTGCAGGAGCAGGCCATTCGGCCCTTCGAGCCTGCACCACCATTCAATATGATCATGGCTGATCATGCAACTTCAGTACTCCACTCCAGTCTTCTCTCCATATCCCTTGATCCCCTTAGCCGTAAGGGCCATATCTAACTCCCTCTTGGGCTCAACAACTTTCTGTGGTAGAGAATTCCACAGGTTCACCACTCTCTGAGTGAAAAAGTTTCTCCTCATCTCGGTCCTATATGGCTTATCCCTTATCCTTAGACTGTGACCCCTGGTTCTGGACTTCCTCAACATCGGGAACATTCTTCCTGCATCTAACCTGTCCAATACCGTCAGAATTTTCTATGCTTCTATGAGATCCCCTCTCATTCTTCTAAATTCCAGTGAGTATAAGCTTGGCCAGTCCAGTCTTTCTTCATATGTCAGTCCTGCCATCCCGGGAATTAGTTTGGTGAACCTTCGCTGCACTCCCTCAATAGCAAGCACTTCTCAGATTAGGAGACCAAAACGGCATACAATACTCAAGGTATGGTCTCACCAAGGTCCTGTACAATTGCAGTATGACCTCCCTGCTCCTAAACTTAAATCCTCTCGCTATGAAGGCCAGCATGCCTTTTGCTTTCTTTACTGCCTGCTGTATCTGCATGCCTACCTTCAGTGACTGATGTACCGTGACACCCAGGTCTCGTTGCACCTCCCCTTTTACTAATCTGTCACCATTCAGATAATAATCTGCCTTCCTGTTTTTGCCACAATCCCAAACCAATTCCAAAATAGCCCCTCTCTCTCATGCCTGGCACCTCTCAACTTTTAATATGGTACTCAATTTTTCATCCAACTCACGTCACTACAGTTTAAGTGTGCGACCTGGTGAATTTCCTCTCCAAATCTTTTTCATGCAGCCTGTAATTGCTGACCAACCAGCAATGCAAGAACCAAAATAGGAACACATAAAAACAGTCGAGTGATTGCTTCAAGACCAACATTTACAATACCCACATATTGTATCTTGTCAATCTGTGGCAGCCAAACACAGACAGTGTGACTGTTGTTAACTGCATTTGCTACTTTTTAAAAGGAGCCTTATATAGATTTACATTGTGCCTTTCATGACCTCAGGAGGACTCAAAGCTCTTTAAGAACATAAGAATTAGGAGCAGGAGTAGGCCATACAGCTCCTCGAGCCAACTCTGCCATTCAATAAGATCATGGCTGATCTTTAACCTCAACTCCACTTTCCTGCACTATCCTCAGATCCCTTGATTCCCCTAGACTCCAAAAATCTATCTATCTCAACCTTGAATATAATCAATAACTCAACATCCATAGCCCTTTGGGGTAGAGAATTCCAAAGATTCACAACCCTCTGAATGAAGAAATTGTTATTCCTCTCAGTCTTAAAAGGCAACATCTTATCCTGAAACTATGCCCCCTAGTTCTAGACTAACCAGCCAGGGGAAACAATCTCGCAGCATCTACCCTGTCAATCCTCCTCTGAATCTTATCTGTTTCAATGAAATCACCTCTCATTCTTCTAAACTCCACAAAGTATAGGCACAATCTACTAACTCTCTCCTCCTCGGACAACCCTCACATCCCAGGAATCAATCTAATAGCCAATGAAGTACTTTTGAAGTGTAGTCACTGTTGTAATGTAGGAAACGTGGCAGCCAATTTGCTCACAGCAAGGTCCACCTAACAGCAATGTGATAGTGACCAGATAATTTTTTTTTAGTGGTGTTGGTTGAGGGATAGATATTGGCCAGGAAACCAGGGAGAACTCCCCTGCTCGTCTTCAAAATAGTACCATGGAATCTTTTACGTCCACCTAAGAGGGGAGACGGGGCCTTGATTTAGTGCATCATCCGAAAGATGGCACCTCCAACAGTGCAGTGTCGCTCAGTACTGCACCGGAGTGCCAGCCTAGATTATGTGCTCAAGTCTCTGGAGTCAGACTTAAAACCACAACTTTCTAACTCAGAGTGTTACCACTGAGCCACAGCTGATGCCTTGAAGCAGCAAATATTTTTTCTTTCCTCTCCACTTTCTCCCTTCACTCGATTATCCGATTTCCATATCCCTATCCTACCTATGCCACTCAACCCATCTCTCAAGCTGTTAAAATACATTATTATGGGACAGATTTTACTGGCCCTTACAATGCAGTAAGGACATTCAATCAGCGGAGGCAGTGTACAGAAGATTCAAGAGGCTGTTTCCTAGTGTCAGGGTTCTGAGTTATGGGAAAAGACTGGAGAGAACGAGCTTTTCAGCTTTGAAAGGAGGTGTCAGACAGGTGATCTTATAGATAGTAAACAGGATGGAACAGGCAAATCTAGCAAACTATAAATTAATTTGTGCGACTAGGACAAGGGGCCACAGGTTCAACCTCGTAAAAGTTTAGGACCAATATCAAGAAGTTATTTTTTATACAAAGGTACATGGAATGGACTCCTGGATAGAGGAGTGAAGGTGATAAATGTGAAATCATTTAACAACCAACTGGATGCTACATTGTGGGAGGGTGGACATTCGGGTCTTAGGAACTTAGGAACAGCCACTCATCCTTGTTCCGCTATTCTATTACATCACAGCTAATCAGTATCACAACTCCATTTACCCATATTTTCTCCTTATTCCTTGATACCCTTACCTAACAAAAATCTATCAATCTTTCTGGAAGGATGGACTAAAGTGGGCTAAATGACCCTTCTCATCCGTAATGATCATGTGTGAGGATCTGACTTGGAAAATATACCCTTCTGCATCACAAGTTGCTACACTGAATCATGTATCAATTTGTTAGCAAATTATGGCTTCCTAAGGTCAATAGATTTTTCTTGAGTAAGGGTATCAAGGAATATGGATCAAAGACGGGTAAATGGAGTTGCCGTGCAGATTAGCCATGATCGAATTGAATGGTGGAGCAGGCCTGATGTTCCTATGTTCCCTCTTGGCACCAGAGGAGGGTTAGTGTCAGGACTTCTGTCGGGTGCCCGTCACCTCAATCCCATGATTCCGGACCATTTTCGTGGGTCAGAGCTGATTATTCACGTGGGATGAGCTTCCGGCAGGATCTTCAACCACCACGAGGTAGTCTGCTGATACTGAGGAGGAAATGAGGTGAAACATCCACTCCAGAACCAGTAGAGGTGGAAGGCAAAAGTAAAAAGGGCAGAAGAACCCCAGAAACTAAGTCAAACTTTGTACTGAACGTCACAGACTGAACTGAGGCCTTGAACGAGTGAGTGACTGGGTACATTATAGAGGGAAAGGAGGCCATCACTAGGCCTTCTCCCTCGAACCAGCAGAGAAGCAGGTTGTCGCCACTACCCTAGGAATTGCCACCGCCCTCTTTTGGAGATCCCTGGGGTTGACAGTATCAGCAGCAGCGGTCCACCTCTCCGCTGTCATTTACATGGTGCAGGTGGGGAAGGGGGCGGCTGGCAGCCTTCCTGGCTGGTGCAGGGGGCGGAAAATAATGGTTGGAGGGCAGGAGCTTGGGAGTGGGCGTCACCACCTGATGTCCCTGCATCTCCCACCATTCATCATCATAGGCAGTCTCTCGGAGTCGAGGATGACTTACTTCCACAGTAAAAATGAGTTCTCAGGTGATTGAAGAGTCCAATGTGGAACCTACAGTCTCTGTCACAGGTGGGGCAGATGGTGGTTGAAGGACCGGTGGGTGGGTGCCTGGGTTGCCACGCGTTCCTTCCGCTGTCTGCTCTTGGCTTCAGCTTGCTCCTGGCAAAAAGACTTGAGGTGTTCAGCACCATCCCAGATGCCTTTCCTCTAGTTTGGGTGGTCTTGGGCCAGGGATTCCCAGGTGTCAGTGGGGATGTTGCATTTTTCAAGGAGGCTTTGAGGGTGTCCTTGAAGCATTTCATCTGCCCACCTGGAGCTCGCTTGCCACGTTGGAGCTCCGAGTAGAGCACTTGTTTTTGGAGTCTCGTGTCAGGTATGCAGATAATGTGGCCCATCCAGCAGAGCTGATCGAACGTGATCAATGCTTTGATGCTGGGGATGTTGGCTTGAGCGAGAACACTGGCGTTGGTATGGTCTAAGAGAAAGGTAGCTATTGCTGAACTTAGATCAATATATCCATCAAATCGAGCGATATATTGCAAATAGCCCATGTATCAATAGTGGTTTTAATAGTTTTCGGATGAGACAACAACCAAGGTCCTATCTGGTCTCTCGGGTGGACATAAAAGATCCCACAGCACCATTCGAAGAAGAGCAGGAGAATTCTTCCCAGGTCTTGGCCAGTATTTATTCTTCAAGCGATATCACTAAAACAGATTATCCAGTCATTGTTATCATTGTGTGATTGTGGAACCTTGCTATGCAAATTAGCTACCAGGTTTCTCTACACTACAACAGTGACTGTACTGTTATTTCAATGTTATTCTTTTACTTACAAGTTAGCAAAGAGGTCATTATTTTCACCCAAGCAAAAATGGTTTCACAAGATGGAACTGAAGAAAATTAAATGGAAGTCAGATGGATACATTTTTTAACCAGAGGCCTACTTTTCAGTACTTTGGCCTATAGCAAGATTTGAAAAGCATTTATCTAACTGCAGATTTTGTTTTAAAGTTGTAATGTATGCACCTGTGAGTATGCTCACAGGTTTATAGAGCTGTTGACCAGCAGCAGAGTGGTGCAGCGGAAGCGTGCTGGGCCCATAACCCAGAGGTCAATGGATCGAAACCATCCTCTGCTAACTGCAATCTTTAATGTGGGTGCAACCAACACTTACAGTGCAACTAATTCCAGCCTTGACAAGGATACATCTGTAGAGCTGTTGAGTTGGAAGTGGTTTAGCCAGTCACATGATGTTCGCAAGACTCAATAAAACCCCAGCCATTTGGGTTCAGGATCCACGATGAGGCAGGTGGTTGTGACCCTGGTGGATGAACTGGTAATGTGTAGTGCTAAACCTTTGCTAATAAACCAACTAGTTCTTAAAAGCAAGGTGTTGCTATGAATTCTTAAGCAAAGAACCCATGAAGCAAATACATTACAAAAGTGGACCTAGCCAATCTGCAATAAATCACCACTGAGGTACCATTGTACATCAGTAGATTTTGCACAGTGGGTAACCTTGAGAAGAAAAAATACACAGAAGAATGTAATCACATAATAGATTCAAAAGCCAGCCTTCCTCCATATATTACCCAGAATTTTGAGCCATGTTAACCCAGACATGTATCTACAAAAAACACTTAAGGCCATGGCTCTGCAAACCCACAGGAACTTCAAAAGCTGATGGAAAAGAAAGGCTCCTCACCAGTTGTTCGGTGTTTTCATAAAACTAGACATATTCAGAATTTATTCTGTGTCGACTTGAGCCGGCAGGGCTACAAGAGTAGTTGACTGGTGCTGAGTGCTCTCTGGGTTAGGCAGGAGGAAATGATAAAAGAAACACTGCTTTTAAATCCAACTTTCTTTTTAAAAGAAATCTCAAAGTATTCTTCCTCTAACTTGCTACAATCAATCTTTACACATGTGTTTGAATCATAATTATATCCAGCGATGGTCACACATTTTTGTAACCAGCTGTCCCACAGAAACTGATTACTATGTTAGAGTTCTATTTTTAGCTGCTTACCTCAGGATTACACCATTTTCCAGTGACGTTGATTTTATAATACAAAGTTGTGCAGAAGTGTTTCTTCCAGGCAAGCAAAAGGTGAACAATCTAAATGTGGAATAAAGATATAATAAAAGCGCTGTTCACATCCTCAGGGCAACCCAAAACGCTTTACAGCCAATGAAGTCATTCTGAAGTGTCATCACTGTTGTACTGTAAGGAACACAGCAGCAAATTTGTGCACAGCAAATCCCACAAACAGCATCAAGATAATGACCAGAAAATCAGTTTTAGTGCTGTTGGTTGAGGGATAAATATGGGTCAGGACTGGGGAGAACTCCTCTGCTCTTCCTCGAAATAGTGTCATGGGATCTTTTATGTCCAGCTGAGAGGACAGAGTTGGCTTTGGTTTAACTCACTCAGTGCTGCACTGAAGTGTCAGCCCAGATTATGTGCTCAAGTCTCTGGAATGGGGCTTAAACCAACAACCTGCTGACTCAGAGGTCAAAGCGCTACTGAGCCAAGGCCGACACCTTATTCCATTGAAAGTTTGCGTTAGTTATGGGTAATACAATCGCTTGTATTCCCGCAGGGGGTCGAACTTTGGGGGCAACCTCCAGCGAATGACACAAACGGCTCAATGCAGCCATTTAAATCATTTCTGCAAGGTAGGAGATAAGGAAAATAGGATGGAAATTCTCCCTCAATTGATTTACAGCTTTGCAGCTGTGGCCATTTGTCCTTCTTTTTGCAAAGGCCGGAATTTTACCGGCGCTGAGTGAGCGGGATCGGAGGCAGGTCAGCTGGCAACATTGAAATGATTGACAGCAGGTCGAGAGCCTACTGTCAACCCGCCTCCATACTGAACAGACCCAACATCAAGTTATATTATTTAGAGGTTGTTAAAAGTCAATTAAACACCATTTTGCCCTGTACAAACCATTTCACCAGCTTTTTCACGAGGTTCACGGGGCTCGGGGATCACATCAGGTAAATAGAAACATAGAAACATAGAAACATAGAAATTTACAGCGCAGAAGGAGGCCATTTCGGCCCATCGTGTCCGCGCTGGCCGACAAAGAGCCACACGGCCCTTGGTCAGCAGCCCTGAAGGTTACATATAAACCTATGAACAATGACGGAAAGGCAAAGAGCACCCAGCCCAACCAATCCGTCTCACCACAACTGCGACACCCCTTATACTAAAACATTCTACACTCTACCCAACCGGAGCCATGTGATCTCCTGGGAGAGGCAAAAACCAGATAAAAACCCAGGCCAATTTAGGGAGAAAGAAATCTGGGAAAATTCCTCTCCGACCCATCCAGGCGATCAAAACTAGTCCAGGAAATCACCCTGGCTGTATTCTATTCCCTGCAGTACTTACCATTATATCTGCGCCGTCCAACAAAAGATCATCCAGTCTAATCCCAATTACCAGCTCTAGGTCCGTAACCTTGCAAGTTACTGCACTTTAAGTGCCCATCCAACCATCTCTTAAAAGTAGTGAGGGTTTCTGCATCCACCACTCTTCCAGGCAGTGAGTTACAGATCCCCACAACCCTCTGTAAAATGAGGCCCCCCCTTAAATCCCCTCTAAACCTTCCACCAACCACCTTAAAACTATGCCCCCTCATAATAGACCCCTCCACCAATGGAAATAGACCCTTACTATCCACTAGGTACAGGCCCCTCAATATTTCGTACACCTCAATGAGGTCTCCTCGCAACCTCCTCTGTTGCATTGAGAACAAACCCAGCTTATCCAATCTGTCCTCATAACTAAGATTCTCCATTCCAGGCAGCATCCTAGTAAATCTCCTCTGCACCATCTCTAGTGCAATCACATCCTTCCTATAATACAGCGACCAGAACTGCACGCAATACTCCAGCTGCGGCCTAACCAAAGTATTATACAATTTAAGCATAACCTCCCTGCTCTTATATTCTATGCCTTGGCCAATAAAGGCAAGCATTCCGTATGCCTTCTTAACCACCTTATCCTTCTGGCCTGCTACTTTCAGGGATCTGTGGACAAGCACTCCAAGGTCCCTTTGTTCAGCTACACTATTAAGTGGCGTACCGCTTAATATATATACCCTTTTCTTATTAGCCCTCCCAAAGTGCATCACCTCGCACTTCTCTGAATTAAACTCCATTTGCCACTGCTCTGCCCATCTGACCAGTAGATTGATATCCTCCTGCAGCCCATGATTTTCTCCTCATTATCAACCACACAGCCAATTTTAGTGTCGTCTGCAAACTTCTTAATCATACTCCCTATATTCAAATCTAAATCGTTGATATATACCACAAAAAGCAAGGGACCCAGTACTGAACCCTGCGGAACCCCACTGGAAACATCCTTCCAGTCACAAAAACATCCATCAATCATTACCCTTTGCTTCCTACCTCCAAGTCAATTTTGGATCCAACTTGACACTTTGCCCTGTATCCCATCGGCTTTAACCTTCATGACCAGTCTATCATGTGGGACCTTATCAAAAGCTTTGTTAAAGTCCATATATATTACATCGTACGCACTACCCTCATCGACCCTCTTGGTTACCTTCTCAAAATATTCAATCAGGTTAGTCAGACACAATCTTCCCTTAATAAATACATGCTGACTGTCCCTAATTAATCCTTGCCTTTCCAGATTTATCCTGTCTTTCAGGATTTTTTCCAATAATTTTCCCACCACTGAGGTTAGGCTGACAGGCCTGTAATTACTCGGCCTATCCCTTTTTCCCTTCTTAAACAAGGGTACCACATTAGCAGTCCCCAATCATCCGGCACCATGCCCATATCCAAAGAGGACTGGAAAATGATGGTCAAGGCCTCTGCTATTTCTTCTTTTACTTTGCTAAAAGCCTGGGATGCATTTCATCTGGGCCTGGGGACTTATCTACTTTCAAAGCTGCTAAACCCCTTAATACTTCCTCTCTCACTATATTTATTTCATCCAGAATATCACACTCCTCCTCGATAGCAGTATCTGCATTGCCCCTTTCCTTTGTGAAAACAGATGCAAAGTATTCGTTAAGAACCCTCCCAACATCTTCTGCCTCCATACAAAGATTACCCTCATGGTCTCTAATAGGCCCTACCCTTTCTTTAGTTACCCTCTTACTCTTAATATATTTATAGAACAGCTTAGGGTTTTCCTTAATTTTACTGGCCAAGAATTTCTCGTGATCTCTCTTAGCATTCCTAATATCCTTTTTAATTTTGCCTCTTAACTTTCTATATTCCTCTAAAGATTCTATAGTATTTAGCCGTTGATATATGACAAAAGCATCCCTTTTTTTCTTAATCCTCCACTGTAAGTCCCTAGACATCCAGGAGGCTCTAGAATTATTTTTCCCAGCCTTTTTCTTTAAGGGCACATGTTTGGCCTGAACCTTCCGGATCTACTCCTTAAATGCCTCCCATTTTCCGACACTGATTTACCACAAGTAGCTGTTTCAAGTCCACCATGGCCAAATCACTCCTTAACTTAGCAAAATTAGCTTTTCCCCAATTCGGAACTTTTATTCCAGGCCTATTCTTGTCCTTATCCATCACCAACTTGAATCTGACTGAATTATAGTCACTGGCACCCAAGTGCTCTCCCATTAATATCCCTTCAACCTGCCCAGCTTCATTCCCCAAAACTAAATCCAAAACCGCCCCCTCTCGTGTTGGGCTTCCTACATACTGACTAAAAAGGTTCTCTTGAATGCATTTCAAGAATTCCGCACCCTCTATACCTTCACACTAAATTTATCCCAATCAGTATTTGGATAGTTAAAATCCCCTACTATTACTATCCTATTGTTTTTGGACCACAGCAATTTGCCTACATATTTGCTCCTCTATCCCCCTCGCACTGTTTGGGGGTCTGTAATACACGCCCAGAAGTGTGATCGCCCCTTTTTTATTTTTCAATTCGACCCATACGGCCTCATTTGATGATCCCTCTAACAAATCATCCCTCCTCACTGCTGTAATAGTTTCTTTAATCAGTACCGGAACCCCCCCTCCCCTGCTTTTTACCCCCCTCTCTATCTTGTCTAAAAATCCTGTAGCCAGGAATATTGATCTTCCAAACCTGCTCCTCGTTCAGCCATGTTTCTGTAATGGCTATAATGTCATACTCCCAAATGTCTACCTGTGCTCTTAGCTCATCCTATAGTTCAGGTGTTGCATCAGCATCCAGTCTTCTGAATAGATGACAGCTGCAAATGTGGTATAAAAGCTATCATTTATCAGCTGTTCACTTTCCAATCTCATAAGACGGAGCCTTCGGGATTTGGAAGACACTCTCTATCCACTGTAACGTCCTTAGAACAACCTCTCTCAGCATTGACAGATCACTTCTGTTACCTCAACCTCACCTGTCATCTATTCCAGCAGCATCGGTGCCCTTGAAAAAGTCTCACCTTGGTCCTCAGAATTCCACCACGATCAGCGCCAACACCAGCATCACCAGGCACACCAGCATCACCAGGCTCACCAGCAGCACCAACAATAATACCAACCTTCTCTACAATCAGGGAATCAGCACATGACCACATTATTGCTGCCCGGGAGGCCAGGGATGGCCTCACCATGGCCAGATTTACTTTAGTTGACGCTGTACACCCTGGCTGCCACATGATGTGCCAAGCTGGCACCACCCCACACCACCATAAAGCAGCTCTGCAATGCCCAAGACATTCCTTTCACACTTATCACTATTGCGAAGGGTACCGTTGTGTCTCACCATTCACTGCAACTCACTAAGCCACTTCCAAAGGTGCACACAAATCTGTCCAACAATGCAAAGTGTTGAAAATAAAGATTTCAATGTTTGACAACACATTAACAGAAATTTTACATGCATATTTTGGCGATAACACCCAAATGCCTACCCTTGTGTGGTGTTAGTTGGTATGATTGCACTAGGATGAGGGTGAGTGTGAGGGGTGGCTAGTCAGATGGGGATGTGATAATGTAGATAGAAAAAGAGGGATGGGTGAAGGTGCAAGGTATGTTGCTGTGATTAAGAATGTGTTGGAGTAGGGTTGGGAAGGCAGCGTAATGGGGATGTGATGAGAGGCACAGCAGGATGAAGGTGAGTGTGGCTTTGTACTTACCTTTCCTGATCTCACAAGATCATTGAAGAGTTTGCGTCACTGCACCCAGGTCCTCCTCACAACATCCCTGCTGTGCACCTCCTTGGCTATCTGGAGCCAAGCTCATTTGCTTTGATAGGAAGGTCTCTTTCGCCCATCAGGTTGGCACCACCCCACATCCCGCGTACAAGCATGTGGAGGGCGTCATCGGAGAATCTGGGTGTAGTCCTCTATCTCTGTGCTGTCATTTGTAATGTGGCCATTGTCCCTTTAAATATACTGGCTAAAAGCGAGAGAGAGGGATAGGTGGAGGTGCAAGGTAAGTTGATGTGAGTAATGATGTGCAGGAGTAGGGTAGGGAAGGCAGAGTGATGGGAATGTGATGCGTGGCACAGCAGGATGAGGTTGAGTGTGGCTTTGCAGTAACATTTCGTGATCCACTGAGATCATTGAAAGCTTTGTGCCACTGCAGTCAGGTCCTCCTGATGACATCCCTGCTTGTGCCCTCCTGTGCAATGTGCAACCAAGTTGTGTTGGTCTCGTGGGGAGGTGTCTTTAGCCCATTGGAAGGGAAAAGAAACTCCCTGCATGTTGTGACTCCCTCCATAAGCATATGGAGGGAGTCATGGCAGCTGTGCACCTCTGTGCAGTGCTTGTCAGTGTTTGTAGCACTTCAATGCTGTAGAACACTGACAACACAACTGTCAAAATCAATGTGGACATGGTCCCTTTAAGTAAACCATCTGATGATGCGTCATCAAATGACATCATCAGACCCGCTTCCTTTTACCTTGATTCCGAGGGACTGCCTATGATGATGGGGGTAATTGGCCGGGAACCTCGCTGGGTGGGCTTAACAAGTCCAATCAAGGCAAAATCACTTGTAGAGAGCGGGATGGAACCGGTAGCGGGCCAGGACCTCGCTACAGACCCCGGCCGCCTCGCGGGCTGCTTTGTCCTGGATTGTGTCAAGCTTTTTGAATGTTGTTGGAGCTGCACTCATCCAGGCAAGTGGAGAGCATTTCATCACACACCTAACTTGTGCCATGTAGATGTGGAAAGGCTTTGGGGAGTCAGGAAGTGAGTCACTCGCTGCAGAATACCCAACCTCTGACCTGCTCTTGTAGTCACAGTATTTATGTGGCTGGTCCAGTTAAGTTTCTGGTAAATGGTGATCCCCAGGATGTTGATGGTGGGGAATTCAGCGATGGTAATCCCGTTGAATGTCAAATGGAGGTGGTTAGAGTCTCTCTTGTTGGAGATAGTCATTGCTTGTCACTTGTGTGACGCAAAGGTTACTTGCCACTTATCAGACCAAGCTTGGATGTTGTCCAGGGTTTGCTGCATGCTGGCATGGACTGCTTCATTATCCAAGGAATTGTGAATAGAACTGAACACTGTGCAATCATCAGCGAACATCCCCACTTCTGACCTTGTGATAGAGAGAAGGTCATTGATGAAGCAGCTTAATATGCTTCCATTACAGAATGAAAGAAAATTGTCCAATCAGAACACACCTGTAACAGTGCTCCTTTCACAATTCTCAAAAGGATAACTTGGCACTTACCTGCCATGTAAATAATTAATATTTTGTTCATCCGGGAGTGAGATTGTGCAAAGTTTAAGAGAAATTTCACAACAAAATTGAAAAAAGGCAACTTCACTGACTGGGACACAAAGCATTTTTAAGAAATGGAACACATGTTTTGAGATGAAGGGTGACTCATAAACCTGTACTGGATTCAAAGAGCATGGAGATACATCATAACCTTAGCAAGCTTGAGATCAACCACGGTGAGGACACATGAGGAAGACTCGAAGCATCATGACTTAGACAGAGCATGAAGATAAGGCAAGAATAATACGGAGATAAAGGATATAATCAGGTCTTAATCAAGTGTATCAAGAAATGATACAATGCCAGGTAGCAAAGGTAATGTACTGCTAGAAAGAATTGACATGCCTCCATCACCCTATCTGACTTCATACTGCTCTTATGTTTAGAGGACAAATGGACACAATTGAAGGTGCAGGTGATGGAACTCTCATATCAGCTGCCTTCAACCATACACATAGAGAGACTATATTTTAGGGAGGGAGGATCAGGAGGGCAGGAGGTAGGAGGGTTAGATTGACCACCAGGTATGTACCATATTAATGATATACAGTCCCCCACCACTTATAGCAGTAGACGGTGGACCAAAAAGCGAAGTAACAAAAAACATTTTTTTTTTTAAACAGGAAGTCTCCACTTATCAACTGTCTTTCATAATTGTTAGTAGTCTCATCACTAAGGTAAGCGTACTTTAACCAGGTGCGAACAGCTGATTGAAACTGCTCGAACACCCGACTGCCTGAAATAAGCAGTCGTTTAAATTGGTAAGTGCAGAATAAGTATTTATTGAACTTTCCGAAATAGCCGGTGCATTTAATAGGGTATAAGTGGCACCTTTGTAATTGACTTCTATGGTAGCGGCATATCGTTAAAGGCGGCTGCCCGTGATAAGCTTGGACAGTGTAAGTGGTAGGAACTGTATTCCATGATTTGCACTGCATGTTACATCAAGAGCTAGATGCACAAGTGCTTCAGCTTCATAGTTAATGTAATGAAAGTGCAAAATCCAAATAGATTAGTGTGTTTAGGTACTAATAATATTGGGCTAGAAATTGCAGTCGGAGGCATACCTCCGGTGTACGCCTCCGACCCGCGAAAAAATGCCGAAGGTACCTACCAGAGGCCAGGCTGTGAAAACTTGTATTCTCGGGCCTCAAGGCGGAGGGCAGTGTAACCGCCTATGGATCCCAGGGGCATAGGCAGTTTGGATCTACCTGGGATCACGTGGACCAAGTCCTCTAATCAATAAGCAGAATTCATTTTAATCATTTACGAAGGGAATCCCCTAATGAGTTGCAGTGAAATCCTGAAATCTAAAAATTATGCAATTTACAAAAATTTAATTTTATTTGTAATTACCTTCATTCCACAAATCTTAATAAAAATTTAATTTTTTGATAATTTTATACATTTGAACTGTAATTTGGGCCAATATTTGCATAAGCTAATTTCATAAAGTGCATAAATTATGATATGAAAATGTTTAATTAATGGCTTAGATATCCTCTTATGCTGATGCAAACAGACCCTGTGCCCACTTGCATCAACTGTAAGACTTCCATGCGCAATCACTGGCCAGTCAGTGGGCAAATAACCCAACTCTGCACCACCGATTGCTGTTTCATGTGCTGCGCGAATGGCGTGTACATTGACAGGTCGTAAGTTCTGGATTTGGCGCAAGCGCTTGCAGAGACCCCGAACTTGTGGTGGATTTCAAAGGGAAAGAGTATGCCGTCATACACACTGCGATTTCAGGGCCATTGTTTTATCAGCTCTCTCATCAGAGCATGAATTATCTGGTGGTCTTCAGACTGCAACAACTGAGGAGCAATCACCACCATCTAGCACCAAGCAGTAGCCCAGATACCAATGGTGCACGTCATTATTTAACGATGAAGATGAGGCAACACAGGGCAAAACTCAGCTCACTAGTGCTGAAGATCTAGAAGAAGTAGTTGGTGTTGAGGGGCTGTCAGGTAATGGTCAGAAGTCCAGTGAGCTGAATTCCACTCTTGGGTTGTTTTGAGACACAGACCTTAGTGAGCCTCCTTTCTAACAAAGGATAAAATAAACACATAAACCATCTTAAATGGGCACATAGCTCCATGTTCAGGTCAGTGCAGGGGATGAAAGAATGGTTGGTTGCACTGTAGTCTGACATTGAGCAGGGAGCTGCTCAACAGTGGCAACTGGTGTGGTGACAAGCTATAAATACAGCAATTCTCATAAATGCTCACATGGTACTTGAACAATGCTTACAAACACAATTTAAGGAGAGGCCCGCTGTTCTAACCTCAGAAGATGGCTTCCAACAGTTCCCTAGGTGGAGAAGCAAACGTGACTGCAGGCACCACTTCAGAAAGGAATACTTCAGAAAGGAGACAAAAGCAAAAGACAGAAAGGAGATGAGGAAAAGTGGAGGGCAGAGAAACCCAAGGCAAAGAACAAAAAGGGCCACTGTACAGCAAAATTCTAAAAGGACAAAGGGTGTTAAAAAAACAAGCCTGAATGCTTTGTGTCTTAATGCAAGGAGTATCCGTAATAAGGTGGATGAATTAACTGTGCAAATAGATGTTAACAAATATGATGTGATTGGGATTACAGAGGCGTGGCTCCAGGATGATCAGGGCTGGGAACTCAACATCCAAGGGTATTCAACATTCAGGAAGGATAGAATAAAAGGAAAAGGAGGTGGGGTAGCATTGCTGGTTAAGGAGGAGATTAATGCAATAGTTAGGAAGGACATTAGCTTGGATGATGTGGAATCTACATGGGTAGAGCTGCAGAACACCAAAGGGCAAAAAACGTTAGTGGGAGTTGTGTACAGACCTCCAAACAGTAGTAGTGATGTTGGGGAGGGCATCAAACAGGAAATTAGGGGTGCATGCAATAAAGGTGCAGCAGTTATCATGGGTGACTTTAATATGCACATAGATTGGGCTAACCAAACTGGAAGCAATACGGTGGAGGAGGATTTCCTGAAGTGCATAAGGGATGGTTTTCTAGACCAATATGTCGAGGAACCAACTAGGGGGGAGGCCATCTTAGACTGGGTGTTGTGTAATGAGAGGATTAATTAGCAATCTCGTTGTGCGAGGCCCCTTGGGGAAGAGTGACCATAATATGGTGGAATTCTGCATTAGGATGAAGAATGAAACAGTTAATTCAGAGACCATGGTCCAGAACTTAAAGAAGGCTAACTTTGAAGGTATGAGGCGTGAATTGACTAGGATAGATTGGCGAATGATACTTAAAGGGTTGACTGTGGATGGGCAATGGCAGACATTTAGAGACCGCATGGATGAACTACAGCAATTGTACATTCCTGTCTGGCGTAAAAATAAAAAAGGGAAGTTGGCTCAACCGTGGCTATCAAGGGAAATCAGGGATAGTATTAAAGCCAAGGAAGTGGCATAAAAATTGGCCAGAAATAGCAGCGAACCCGGGGACTGGGAGAAATTTAGAACTCAGCAGAGGAGGACAAAGGGTTTGATTAGGGCAGGGAAAATAGAGTACGAGAAGAAGCTTGCAGGGAATATTAAGACGGATTGCAAAAGTTTCTATCGATATGTAAAGAGAAAAAGGTTAGTAAAGACAAACGTAGGTCCCCTGCAGTCAGAATCAGGGGAAGTCATAACGGGGAACAAAGAAATGGCAGACCAATTGAACAAGTACTTTGGTTCGGTATTCACTAAGGAGGACACAAACAACCTTCCGGATATAAAAGGGGTCAGAGGGTCAAGTAAGGAGGAGGAACTGAGGGAAATCCTTATTAGTCAGGAAATTATGTTGAGGAAATTGATGGGATTGAAGGCCGATAAATCCCCAGGGCCTGATGGATTGCATCCCAGAGTACTTAAGGAGGTGGCCTTGGAAATAGTGGATGCATTGACAGTCATTTTCCAACATTCCATTGACTCTGGATCAGTTCCTATCGAGTGGAGGGTAGCCAATGTAACCCCACTTTTTAAAAAAGGAGGGAGAGAGAGAACAGGGAATTATAGACCGGTCAGCTTGACCTCAGTAGTGGGTAAAATGATGGAATCAATTATTAAGGATGTCATAGCAGCGCATTTGGAAAGAGGTGACATGATAGGTCCAAGTCAGCATGAATTTGTGAAAGGGAAATCATGCTTGACAAACCTTCTGGAATTTTTTGAGGATGTTTCCAGTAGAGTGGACAAGGGAGAACCAGTTGATGTGGTATATTTGGACTTTCAGAAGGCTTTCGACAAGGTACCACACAAGAGATTAATGTGCAAAGTTAAAGCACATGGGATTGGGGGTAGTGTGCTAACATGGATTTCGAACTGGTTGTCAGACAGGAAGCAAAGAGTAGGAGTAAATGGGTACTTTTCAGAATGGCAGGCAGTGACTAGTGGGGTACCGCAAGGTTCTGTGCTGGGGCCCCAGCTGTTTACACTGTACATTAATGATTTAGACGAGGGGATTAAATGTAGTATCTCCAAATTTGCAGATGACACTAAGTTGGGTGGCAGTGTGAGCTGCGAGGAGGATGCTATGAGGCTGCAGAGTGACTTGGATAGGTTAGGTGAGTGGGCAAATGCATGGCAGAGGAAGTATAATGTGGATAAATGTGAGGTTATCCACTTTGGTGGTAAAAACAGAGAGACAGACTATTATCTGAATGGGAGTTAGATGAAGTCCTTACTACTAGGGGGATCAAGGTGTATGGCGAGAAAGCAGGAAGGGGGTACTGAAGTTGCATGTTCAGCCATGAACTCATTGAATGGCGGTGCAGGCTAGAAGGGCCGAATGGCCTACTCCTGCACCTATTTTTTATGTTTCTATGTTTCTATGTGACAGATTAGGAAAAGGGGAGGTGCAACGAGACCTGGGTGTCATGGTACATCAGTCATTGAAGGTTGGCATGCAGGTACAGCAGGCGGTTAAGAAAGCAAATGGCATGTTGGCCTTCATAGCGAGGGGATTTGAGTACAGGGGCAGGGAGGTGTTGCTACAGTTGTACAGGGCCTTGGTGAGGCCACACCTGGAGTATTGTGTACAGTTTTGGTCTCCTAACTTGAGGAAGGACATTCTTGCTATTGAGGGAGTGCAGCGAAGGTTCACCAGACTGATTCCCGGGATGGTGGGACTGACCTATCAAGAAAGACTGGATCAACTGGGCTTGTATTCACTGGAGTTCAGAAGAACGAGAGGGGACCTCATAGAAACGTTTAAAATTCTGATGGGTTTAGACAGGTTCGATGCAGGAAGAATGTTCCCAATGTTGGGGAAGTCCAGAACCAAGGGTCACAGTCTAAGGATAAGGGGTAAGCCATTTAGGACCGAGATGAGGAGAAACTTCTTCACCCAGAGAGTGGTGAACCTGTGGAATTCTCTACCACAGAAAGTAGTTGAGGCCAATTCACTAAATATATTCAAAAGGGAGTTAGATGAAGTCCTTACTACTAGGGGGATCAAGGGGTATGGCGAGAAAGCAGGAATGGGGTACTGAAGTTGCATGTTCAGCCATGCACTCATTGAATGGCGGTGCAGGCTAGAAGGGCCGAATGGCCTACTCCTGCACCTATTTTCTATGTTTCTATGTTTCTAAGCCTCCGGTGATCACAGCACAGGCCATACAAAGGCAATACACAGATACACATGAATCTCAGGGGTTAAGTACCACAGAAACGTTAAAAATCTATACTCAGGTATTCAATTGCCAGATGCACTCAATTATTAAAAAAATGACATTACTTTTAATGTACCTTGTAGTCTGTGATTTTTTTTATTGTGTCGAAGTGGAAGAAGCACTTTTTTTTCCAAAAACAGACCAATCAGAGCTTTTCTTAACCAAAATTGCACCATTCGAACAGCTAGCAATTTTGTCCAATAAACCAATATAGCAACCAATTATAGAGCTTGCTGAAGGTGTTGGGCAGTGAGAGCTTCCTGTTCCTTTTTCTCTGGCTGCGGTGGTTAATCAAGTGCTGCTGACTGCTGCACATCACCAATCCCTTCTTCCTCTGTGCCTTGTCCTTGCCTTGTGAAGCCTCTGTTCATGGCAATATTATGTGGCATATTTTAAGGTCCCTATTATGACCAAGTATCTGAAGCATTGTCCAAATGTTTGCTCAGTGTAAGTCCTGGTTTGCCCATGAGCCCTGATCTACTGAAATATGGGAACTGTGCAGAAGTGTCTTCAGCCCTTATCACCAAGGATCTGGGGGCTAAATCCGATAACCCCCGAAAACGGGTACTGGGATCACGAAGCGCGATTAACCCGTGCCCGTTCAATGTAATGCAGGCAGCGCACCAACTTCGTGCTGCCTGGTCATTTAAATGAGTTCAGCATGCAGCCAGCTCTAACCACGCTGTTGATTGGTTGTCCGCATCAGAAGGAGGCCTAAAATCATTACTTACTAGCACCAGTTAAAGCTACCCTGCACTGCTTAAAGCTAGCCTGCACCTCTTAAAGGGGAGGTGCATTGTAGCTAGAGCAGGTGCAGGAAGTCGTTCAGGAAATGAATCCGAGCTGGCAAACCATAAAGAATGGCACAACATGGGAGAGGGCATGCTCCAAGGTTTTCCAATACAGCACTGGAGGCCTTGGTGGAGGTGAAAAGAAGGAGAGATGTCCTCTATCAGCAGCGGGCCTGGAGGCACTCCAGATACATGCTCAGAAGGCAGTGAGACCAGATAGCCATGGAGGTCAATGGCAGGAGTCAAGCCCCTGATAACCTGAATGCAGTGTCTCAAGAAGTTCAATCACCTCAAGGTCAGCGAATGCATCTTTAATTGCAATATCCTACCAAATGCACCACTAGCCTCAGCCACTGCTCAATGCACCACACCCCCATCACTCACCTACCAACAATTCCTATCAAACAGGACTCATACCTCACATTCATAGCTTCACCTCACCCTCACACACTTAGCACTGCTGCAAGACTTATACCCACATCTCATAGCTCGGCCTAGAGCTGCTCGAGGTCAGCCTCCATCTGCAGTGGCCTCCACTGTAAGTCAGCAGCCTTCCACCAGCCATACTGCAGCCACTAGGGTAGCACTGCATAGGAGCACTAGGACTGGCAAAAGCATACGGAAGACAGGCACTAAGGGATGCACAAGGGTGATTAGTCACCTACCAACAATCTCTCTCAAACAGGACTCATGCCCCACATTCATAGCTTCACCTCACGCTCACACACTTACCATTGCTGTAAGACTCACATCCACATCTCACAGCTTGCACGCACTGCCAACTATTCAACCATGACAGCCACATCACCCAAACAGATTGCACAACACTCACTGACTCATTTCCCTCTCTCTTGCAGGATAAGGTGGTGCACAACCAGAGGCAGCAGGAGCTACCAGAGGAGGGTGCAGGCACGCCTGTATGTCCAAACCCCCATCAAGGAGACGGTGCTGGTCATTATTGGAACGGCTATTGTTGAGGTGTGGACGTGGTGAGTCACTAGGCACGAGTGGCCTGCAGCCAGAGCAGGGGGCAAGGATAGCGCAGGTGCCAGTGCCAGCTCCCCAGAGGCCGAGGTCGCACACAAGTTCTGCTGCAAAGGACTCAGATGAGCACTTCGATGGGGCAGGCTACAGAAGAAGGCTGATGGCTATGTACAATGAAATGTTTTGTGCATTGGGAAGCCTGCCAGAAAGATTGTGTGCAATGTCAATTAGCATGGATGAGTCCGCCACAAGTTGGCACAGAGTTTTGCATAGAGCTTGGAGCCCACCCTTTCGAGAATGGAAGTGGTGGCCAACTCAATTAGCACACGTGTGGACTCAACCATGATGCAGTATCTGATGGTCGATGTCTCAGCTTCCATTGCATCACAAGCAGCAGCCATTCAATGTCTGAGTGCTGCAGTCGAAGCTCAGACTGCTGCCGCCATGGCTGTGGATTATAGCGTTGAAAGGGGCTTGCAGGGTGTCTCAGCAATCCAGCAAATCCGTCCTCCAACAGATTACTAGGATTGCTGAGGTGCCACTCCAGGGATGTGGCAGTGGCTCTGTGGAGCACAAACCTGCTGTCCTCTTTCAGGAAGACAGCATTCGTCCCCCCACCACTGCCGCTCTTCCAGTGCCCTTGCTGTTGTCCGTCAGCGAACTGCCGCCCATGCCGAGATGGTGCAGTCCATAGCCGTGCCTTCTAGGCCCAGAGCTGCTCAAAATCATCCTCCAAGGCCATCTGCAGTCTCCTCCACTGAAAGTCAGCAGCCGTCCACCAGTCATGCTGCAGCCGCTGGGGTAGCAATGAGTAGAAGCATTAGAACAGACAAAGGCACATGGAAGACAGAAGGGTGATTAATTTACGTTTGTATGCAATATGGCATGATTTCATTTATAAATTTGGTTTGAAATGTTTATTTTGTGGTGGATTTTATTTTTGCATGTGGCTAAACGTACATTGAGATGGTCAGTGACAGAGGGAAGGTAAGATGTGGGACTGTTGGTGAATGTGGATTGGGGTTATGGTTACTGTTATCGCACTCGGATGAGTTCTTCATGGACCGCCCAGGCATAAAGGACCTGGCTAGATCGCTTCCTGCCTACTTTCTTCTCCTGCGCCTCAGCTGTTCGTCATATAGCAAGTGCCAAAGACTGTGCCCTCATGGTGGAGAGGTTGTGCAGCATGCAGCAGGCGACCACGAACTCAACACCTACTCTGCCGAGGATTGCAGGGCTCCTCCAGAGTGGTCCAGGCAGCTGAAGCATTGCTTCAGTACATCAATGGTGTGCTCTATCACATTTCATATGGCAGCATGGCTTTCATTGTATGCATGCTACGCACGTGTGTGTGGGCTGTGCACCAGAGTCACGAGCCATGTTGTCAGCGGATAGACTTGTCGACCAGTAGCCAACCTTTGGTTTGCTGTGGTGACTCAAATGCAGCAGTGGACTCCTGCAGAATGAAGGCATCATAACTGCAGCCAGGATACCGGGCACTGATCTGCATGATTTGCTGCCAATGTTCGCACATCAGTTGGACATTGAAGGAGTGGAATCCCTTTCGCTTCCAGTGCGTGGCAGAGTTGACATGCAGCGCCCGCAAAACGATGTGCGTGCAGTCAATGGCATCCTGCACCGTGGGGAGGCCTGCAATCCTAAGAAACCCTCGTGCTCGCTCCGCCTGCTTGTCTCTAGCAAGAGAGAATGAAATATAGTCAGCTCTCTTTGAATAGAGAGCCTCAGTGACCTCCCTTATGCAACAGTGGTTGGCAGACTGAGAAATGCTGCAAATATCTTCAGCTCCAGCCTGAAAGGAACTCACACATAAATGTTCATCGCAGTCACCTTCACAGCCACTGGCAATGCAGTCCTCACCCTGCTCTGAGGTTGCTGTTGTGACTTCTGACAGTGGAAACAGTTTCTCCCAATCTACTCTATCAAAACACTTCATAATTTTGAACACCTCTATTAAATCTCCCCTTAACCTTCTCTGCTCCAAGGAGAACAATACCAGCTTCTCTCATGTCTCTACATAACTGAACTCCATCATTCCAATGAGTAGGAATCATTTTTAGCATGGGAGGAAGTGCTAAAAATGTGATTAGGCTTAAAAACGCACATGTGAATTGTGATGAAAGTAGTGCAGGCAACACATGACCTTCATATTGCCTGCTAATTAACATTCTTGATGCGTGCTGCCCAGCGCTTGAGTGACTGAGCACTCAGCAGGAGGCAAGGCTGACTCTATTTAAAGCTAGCCTCCACTTTTAAACGCAGTCTGCACCTCTTAAAGGAGATGCATTCTGCATTCAACTGGTTGTCAAGACAACTGCCAGGCAGAGAAAGGGCACCTATGTTCTCCGACACTGCACTGGAGGCCTTAGTGCAGGGGGTTGAATGGAGGAGACAGTTCCTCCACCTGGCGGGGGCCAGAAGGCCCTCCAGGCTTACAGTCAGAAGGCAGTGAGAGCAGATAGCTGGAACGGTCACTGTCAGCAGCCTTGCCGCAAGGAACTAGATCCAGTGCCGAAAGAAGTGGTCAAGGTCAGTGAGTGCATCTTCAAAAGCTGTCTCCGACCAACTATACCACTAGCCTCACCCATTGCTCAATGCACCACACCCCCATCACTTACCTACCAACAATCTGTATCAATCTTCTCCAACAACCCAGTACTCCTACAAACTCTGATAGAACCAGTACAAAAGCAATAATCAACTTCGCTGCAAGTTGGATGTATCCCTTTAAATAGGGCTGGGAGGAAGTGAGGCGATTGGCAATTTTTTTTAAACGGTCAAAACTACTGCCGCTAAGGAGCCAAATTTTGCGGATCAAATCTCTGAGAAGCATGGGACAATAAAAGGTTCTGTTAAGGTTTCTGCTGGTCTTGCCCACCTTGTTTACTCATAATACATAGCTGTTAAAGTTTAGACGGAGGAAAACACGCCCTCGATAATTCAAAACACTTCCTTTGCTTAACTCCTGAAAGTTTTGAAAAGTGCACCAGCTAGTCTCCAAGGTTATTCCCCAGTTTTTCAATTCTCAACTTGAAGAAAGTCCCAGTTACCTGAGTGTTACAGTTATGGGTTTTAAAATGTTACCTCCAGATTTTAGCCACTGAAAATGAATAGTTCTCTCGGGTACCTTCAAGTTTGTAAAGTGCATTTATTTACGTAACATTTTCATGCACAGCTCTGTATAATTGTGCTTTTGTTTGAATACTAGGGCAACATTTTCCACTGTGCCAACAGTATATTTGCAGATAAAAGCTTCACCCATTTATCTGTGTATATCGTGAGTTCCATTTGTCCACACTCTAATTCTTTGTACCTATTTAAATGTGTCCAGGAAACTCATTGGCTGGAATTTTCATCAAGTAAGCGGGTTGGTGGCGGGAGCTTCTGAGGCGGGCATTAAACCCAGGAGGCTGGGTTTCTAGCAGGCCCTGCCGACTTTAACGGCGGGGCCTGATTTGCATGTGAGGCCTCGGATTCCTGCTCACAGCCAACCAGATTGAGAGGTCGGCTGGGTGCTGGCGGGTAGGCCTGCAGATGCGGAGAGGAATGAGGGGATGGTCCGGGGGAGGGATCGCGGGAATGAGGGGATCAGCTGGCTCGGTCGGGGATAGCGGGACGGGAGTTGGGGATTGGCTGGCTCGGTCAGGGATCACAGGGAGATTGGCGGTGAGGGGGCGGGGATCAGCTAGCTCGGGAATCGGTGGGGGAGGATCGTGGGACAGAAGCATCAGGGATGGGGAGGTCTGGGATCGGGAGGAAGGGGTCGGCCAGAGTTCGTCGGGGGTGGGGGAGTTGGCTGGGGATCAATAAGTGGGGAGACAGGAGCAGGTCCGGCCACTGGGGGATTATGGCCGGCGTCAGCATCATCGGTGGGGTTGGAAAGGAGGCCCCATGGTGGGGATCGGAGGCTTGGGGAGGCGATCAAAGGCTTCACGGGGGTCTCCGATCACAGGGAGGTGGGGTAGGTAGGAATGCTGGAGGTAGGCATAAAGCCACTTACCTCCTGGATGCAGCAGTCCCCGTCTCTTTTGCTTTCTTTCTGTTCTGCTGTCGTTCTCTTGATTTATTTCTAGTGTTCTTTTTCTTTCTTGACTTCTTTCTCTCTTTCTTTCTCTTTTTCTCTCTCTATCCTTCTTTCTTTCTCTCTTTCGCTCTCGCCCTCTCTTTCACTTTCTCCCTCACTTTCGCTTTCTCTTTCTTCTCTTCTTTTTCTTTCTCTCTTTTACGCTTTCTGTCCCTCCTGTGTATTTCTGATGCTATGTGTGTTTTAATCCTCACCAAGCTCATTTGCCTGGCTGAGCCAATTTAACAGAATGCTTCAAACATCCCAGTCTACCCCACCACACATTAGTTTAAAAAAAAAATTGACACGGCAAACTTATTTCCTAAGAGATTTTGATTACATGTTCATCTCTGCCTACAAAATCCAGCCAATGTAGTTTAGCGAAAGTTTCTCAATGTAACCTGATTTTTATATGGACAAATTTAAGATGAGGGTAAAATTGACCTGCTGGAATTGCTCGGCAAGAAATAAAAAGGGTTTAAACGGAGCTTTAAACAAATCGTCTATCAGCTTCTAATATGTCACCACTGTTAATCACATCAGCATTAAACATGGAATCTTTGTCATCGCGTAACAGTCACACTATAATGAACCCTGTAGATTTACACATCAACAAAACCTCACATCAATCCATGTCGAATAATCACAAAATGGCAAATATCAACATTTCTGTTAACATTTTGTTCAACATATTTATTAGGGAAAATTGCCCATGATCCTGAAATATCAATGTTCCCAAACCAACAAGAATTTTTTAAAAATTAACTTTCCAGCATATCCTGATTTTTTTAGCTTAACCCTAGGACTCTTTTTATTCCTCCACATCCAACATGTGTCTCATTGTGACACATGTACCATGTGGATGACATTAACGCACTAGGCTGCTCCAAGTGTATTGATGTGGGCCTGCAGCTTTCCATCATTCAAATATATCTGAGCAGCAAGTACCAAGAGCAATTTAATGATGTAACTAAATGCCACGATTCAAAAAGAATAATACCATCCTGAAAGAGCATTTTATTTTTAGCTAACACATTCAAAAGAGCTCCAGGCACATATACACTGCAGCTATGGGTCTAATGTCAGTAGCTACAGTTCAACCAGTTTTGACAAAGTACTGGATTTACAGTCAATGTGTTGTCAAACAAAAGCCGTACCCTCCACAGAATCTTAATCCACTATGCTCCAGAGTCAGATTGGGCCCTGACCTGATTTACTCATCCAGTTCAGTGTCAGTCTGAAGCTGCAGTCACTTTGCTCGCTAACCCTATGATGTAAATGCAGCCGTAGACCATTTCTGTACAATGAGGATTTGTACAGTCAGACTAATCCTGTTTATTGCAATACTGAGGTCTAAATTTTCTTAACTTTATAAAGTCACGATTGGGGTTTTTGGAGTGTTATATTTAGAACTGGTCCATACAAACTACATGGAGATTTTTTAAATGTTAATCTTTGTGACACAAAATAGGGATCCGTTCTATGGTTGTTTGTATCATGTTGTGTAAAACGTTTTGTCTGGATGGATGAAGTCATTCAAATTTTGTAATTAATTCTGACCTATTCATATTAACTCAGTAGAAGTAAGTGTTTAGTTCCATTGAAAGCACTCACACAGTGGGACATTGAAAGCAGTATTGTCTGCAACAGATGCTTGCGGCCTAAAAACAAGCTTGAGGACAACTTGAGTTAAGAGACAATCAGTTAAGTTTGAGCTTGAAATTTCCTGCGTATTTGCGCACAGAGACAAGTGAAGTCTGGGCATAAATCAACTATGTGGCCTAATAGATCAAGGAATTCTGGGCGTTAGTGAGTTGCGCATATAAGTATAATATGCGCAAATTTCCGTCTATCCCTCTGCTCAAATGCATCTCAGCCCATAATAATGGTGGCACCCCAAAGTTACAGAGCCTTATTCGTGTTTTCCCAATTACACTTGCTCAGAGGCTCTCTTCAAATTACAACCAGATTTTCAGGTGCAGCAGAAAACAGTGTAATTATTCTAGTGTTTCATTGCAATTTTTTGAGTGTTTTTAAAAAATTATCCTCACTGACACCTGCACTGTATTATGTGGGGTACAATAGCACAGTGATATTGGGCTCAATTTTGCCCAAGCCCATTTTCTGGCGTATTGCCACAGTTACACACGTTTTTCTAGGCCAGAAATGTGGCAGAAATATTTTGCCAAAGTTTCCCCAATGTATAATTCAAATTTAGCACCGCGCAGCGTGTCCAGTCGCCTCGGGGAGTGGAGCCTGCTGTCTGTGCCCATAAAACAATGCCATACCTTCTGCGCATGCGCGACAAAAAAAAGTGACGTTTTTGACGTTATTTCAATGGACGCGCATGCACAGTACAACTCCAGTTTGGGAATCGGCCATTTTTAAAGAGCCAGTGGTGTGCGTGAGAAGGAGTGCTGTGTGAGAGCATTGGAACGGATCTGCAGCATTACAAGTTGCAACACGGTGAAAGCACCAAAAATTTTTACAAAATGAAGTGAAGGCACTAGTTACTGTGATTGAGACCAGATGCCACGAGCTGGACACCAGCAGAGATTGCATAAAAGTTCCACCCAAAGAAATGAAGAAATGCTGGAACCAAGTTGCAGAAAATTACTGCGCAATGGTGACCACCACGAGATCTGGAGGCCAGTGTAAAAAGAAGTGGCAGGACCTTGGTCAAGTAGTTAGTATAAGTAAGATTTTCATTTTTCAATGGAATTGCAATTGTAAATGTGACCAGCTGTATATGTCCCACCCAGCAGAAAGACACTCTCTCTAAAAAGTTGCATTTTCATCTTTGCAGAGGAAGATGTCATATAATAAAAGGGAAAGAACTTGAACAGGGGGATGCCCGGCAAATCTGCAGCCACTGGAAGAGAGGGTGGCTGCTTTGATGGGTCCTGCCTGAAGAAAAGCAACCACCACTGCACAAGCTGGGCCCACACTCGAGGGAGAGGGTAAGCCCTGCAAATTCCATAGTCTGGCTTTGTTAAATGTTAAGTACTGCGCGGGCTAGCCATGCTTCGGTCCCTGGGGATGTCTCCATCAGCTACGCTTCAGTTGATGCAATGTGCTATCATTCATCGTGGTCCTTCAAATCAGCCTGCTGCCTGTGCTGTGTGGGCCTATTCATGCCATCCACCCTGCCCCCTCTTCTGTTGCTAACCATTTGTCTCTGTTCTGTTATTTTTTGCATAACTTGATGTAATGTATATTGTGTTCCTGACACAGATGAGACTGCTCACAGGGAGGTTAAAGTAACAGTGACCTCAGTCTTTATTAAGGCACTCCAGAGTGAGGAACAGGCCTTAGGGGCCGGCTTATATACAGTGCTCCCAAGGGATGCTGGGATCCCTTGGGACTTCAGGGGATGCGCTCCCTGGTGGCGGAACATGGGAGTGCATCCTTTAAGATACACAACATCACTCCCCCGCAAAGTCAAAGTGAAAACTATTTACAAGGTGAGGCGGCCGGGAGCCTTTCTTTCCCTGGTGGACCGCCTCGGTACAAATGTCTGTTCTGGTGTGTTGGCTGTGCCCTCGCTGGGCTGGCGTGTTGTTGGCCCTGCAGGGCTGCTGGGTGAGTCTGGCCTTGCTGGGCTGTTGGGCATGATGGGTTCGATTTCCTGGTCTGGGGTGATGTCGTTGATCCTTTGGGTGTGTGTTGTGGGCTCGAAAAATGTGGTGGCTGCTGTGGGTTGTTCTGGGCAGTCTGTGAATTGCAGCCTCGTTTGGTCTAGGTGCTTTCTGCAAATTTCTCCATTGTCTAGTTTGACTACAAACACCATACTCCCTTTAGCTATCACCGTGCCCGCGATCCACTTGGGACTATGTCCATAGTTTAGCACATACACAGGGTCATTCAGATCAGTTTCCCGTGACACAGTGGCACGATCATCGTTTACATTTTGTTGCTGCCACCTGCTCTCTACCTGATCATATAGGTTGGGGTGAACCAGCGAGAGTCTGGTTTTAAGTGTCCTTTTCATGAGTAGCTCAGCCGGGGGCACCTCTGTGAGCGAGTGGGGTCTCATGCGGTAGCTGAGCAGTACTCAGGACAGGCGGGTTTGGAATGAGCCTTCTGTGACTCGTTTAAGGCTCTGTTTGATTGCTTGTACTGCCCGCTCTGCCTGCCCATTGGAGGCCGGTTTAAATGGGGCCGAGGTGACATGTTTGATCCCATTGCGGGTCATGAATTCTTTAAATTCTGCACTAGTGAAACATGGCCCGTTGTCACTGACCAGTATGTCAGGCAGGCCGTGGGTGGCAAACATGGCCCTCAGGTTTTCAATGGTGGTGGTGACAGTGCTTCCCGACATTATTTCACATTCAATCCATTTTGAAAAAGCATCCACCACCACCAGGAACATTTTATCAAGAAACGGGCCCGCATATTCGACATGGATCCTCGACCATGGTCTGGAGGGCCAGGACCACAAACTTAGTGGTGCCTCTCTGGGCGCATGGCTCAACTGAGCACACACGCTGCATTGCTGTAAGTCAGAGTCGATACCGGGCCACCACACGTGGGATCTGGCTATCGCTTTCATCATTACTGTGATGTATGTAGCACTCAAATCACTGATTCCACACAGTCTGGTGTTGTAGTAACTGCTGTGACTTTGGTTCTTTATTGTGTAACTCCAGAGTGCCCTTCAGGTGTGGTGGTCAGCCTGTCTCGCAGGTACTTTTGGGTCTCCCACCACAGTGCCCCTTGTGGCACACCATTGTAACTATACATTTAATGTACATGGACAATACATAACATCTCACTCCCACCCCCCCCCAGTTCCAAAAGCAAATTGCCGGTTCGTCCTGGTTGATTTGTGAGTGTGAGTCCATGACCATCCACTTCCCTCTCCCCCCCCCCCCCCCCCCCCATATAGAGATTATGCTTGCGGTCCAGTGCAAGCATGTGGTGTTTGCAGTCCTTACATGGGTGATACAAGTACACAAACATAATCTCCAGTAGAAAGCAGGTACACATAGACAGTACATTTCTATACGTTGAAGAGTTATATCAAAAGGTTGCAGGTACACTGAACAGTTATTAAATCCCAGCTCCACTGGGTGAGGTGTGGTGGTGGCATACAGCCTCTTTTTGCCCGAGGTAATGGGCTGCGCTGAGACAGGGTATGGCAACTGGTGCACTGCCTCTGTTCTCAGAAAATAGTTGCCTTTTGCGGCTTGTCTGCAGGCGCTGAACAATTGCATAAATCACATAAAATCAGAAATCGCATTAATCCATTAGTCATGTTAGTCACAGATCCATTAACCCTTTTAACTGTGCATTGTGATATTAACTCTTTTCACCAATCATCTCAATCATTTTAAACACAGTAATCATTTTTGCATCAAAATATTAACTCTTGTCATAAATCATGTCATCATACAAATCACAGTAATCATTTTGACTCACTCTTGCCCTTACAAAAGTCTCTTTGTGGGGACCGCCAACGGTGTAAGGCCCCTTTAAGACTCCTGAGTACATTTCCCTTTTAAGACGCCATTTTGATTTTTCCACGAGGTTTCTACTGGGCGCCGCCATTTTAGGTGCTCTGCTGGTGCTTGCCTGCCTCTCTCTGTAGAACTCTGCTGCCACGAGGCTCGCCTCCATCTTGAACTCGCTGTGCTGCTGCATGCTCTCCCTCTCTCTCTCCCCGCAAAACAGCTGCCGACCAAAACGGCCCAGAACGGCCATGGGCGGAGTAAAGAAGCCTCATTGCTACAGACCCGGCACCGTGGCTCTGAGGGAGATCTGCCGCTACCAGAAATCCACCGAGCTGCTGCCTGCTCTCCCTTCTCTCTTCTCCAGCTCGGTCGGCGCTGCTGCTGGTTCCAGCGCCTCTTTCTCACTCTCAGACTTTGCAGGGGAGAGTCGACAGCCGCCGCTGCTCTGCCCAACCCCACACACGCTTCCTTCGCTGCCATCCGATCCGAAGGTGGAGGCCTGCTCTGCCTGTGAATACGGGGGACAGCGGTCTGTGGAGGAATGAAGTCTTCCCAGCTCCCACGGACCTTCCCCATCCATCTCCTGCCGAGTAGCGTCGGCCCATCGCCTGCAATGATACACAAAGGTAAACTATGCGTCTCACCACAGTGAGATACCTGCACATCCGCTCTGCCAAGAACAGGTATCAGTTCCTTGGTATAGGTGCGCAGCTTTGCCGTGACCGGGACCAGCTTAGGTCGTGCAGCTGGGTTGATCCACAGTTTATCAAAAGTTTCCTGACTTCCATACTCACTGGGACTCCGTTAATCTTGACTTCCATAATCACTGGGGTCGAATCGTCGGTACACGTATACAGTCCAAACGCATCATCATCTTCTACCTGGGCCTGGGATGTCCGTCGAGCCAAACCGCAATGCTCCTCGCTGGATAGCAGATCATCTACCATCTCCTCAGCTACACAGTGAGTCGTGTCTCTTTTGCACGTACGCTGAAGGTGGCCTTTCGTGTGGCAGGTATTGCATGTATACTCCGCAAACCTGCAACGGTGAGCCCCATGACTTCCTCCGCAGCGCCAGCATGGTGCTACTCGATTAGCCCCCCTCGGCGGACTCCGAGTTCCAGGACCCTGAGGTCCGTGCTCTCTGCCCTGGGCAGAGCCACGTTCTGCAGTTTTGTCCGTGACGGGCGCTATCCTGTGAATAGTACCTGCCGGGTTCGAGACCGTGTGGATCATCTGCTTGGTGCTGCAAGTCGAGGTCATAAATGCTCGGCTGATGTTGATGGCTTGCTGCAGGCTGACTGTAGGTTCAGTCGATAGCAGCTTGTGAAGGAGACCCTCATGGCCAATCCTCATAACAAAGACGTCCCGCAACGCCTCGTTAAGGTGTGTGCCAAAATCGCACGGCGCCGCAAGTCTCCTGATGTCCGCAGCATATTTTGTGACATCCTGGCCCTCAGGTCTGCAGTGGTGTAGAATTTGTGCCTGGCCGTGAGGATGCTCTCCTTCGGTTTCAGTTGGTTACGAATGAGTTCAATCAGCTCCTCATATGAATTGTCCTTGGCGCTCGCGGGTGCCAGCAAATCCCTGCCGAGACGGTAAATCTCCTCGCCACAACTGGACAGCAATATCACCTTACGCTTCTCTATCAGTGCGTTCGTGTCCCCTGTCAGGTCGTTTGCTATGAAATAGTACTCGAGCCTTTCCGTAAAGGCATCCCAGTCATGACCCTCTGTGAAATCCTTTAGCGTGCCCAAAGTAACCATGGTTGCGTGAAGAGCTTGTCCGTGTCCTTGTCGCCAATTTGTGATGCATGTAGCATTCAAATTACTGACTCTATACAGTCTGGTGTTGTAGTAATTGCTGTGACCTTAGTCCTTTATTGTGTAACTCCAGAGTGCCCTTCAGGTGTGGTGGTCAGCCTTTTATACTCTGTCTCGCAGGTACTTTCGGGTCTCCCATCACAGTGCCCCTTGTGGCGCACCATTGTAACTATACATTTAATGTACATGGACAATACATAACAATTACTATACCCGGGTGTGTGCTCTGGAGATCCGAGATGAACGTCTCCCTGCCCTTTTTGGGTAGCATAACACGGTTATCCCACAGTCTGCCTGAATGGAAAGCTCGTACTTTCGCCGCTGGAACGGCTTGATTAGCTCTTGCATTTCAACGGATATGCTGGCCCAGCTCCCATGCAGTACACAGTTTTTTATTTGGGACAGCAGAGGATCTTTGGCTGGTCCAAGTCCTAATCTGGCAAGTCGTGACAGGTGATTTATCATTTTCAAACGCTTCCATGACCAACAAGTCTGCGGGCTGCGACACCATCAACAAGTTTGCAGGCTGCGCCATTTCCACCCCCGTGATGGGCAATGGTAGCCGACTGAGAGCATCCGCACAGTTGATGGTATAGTTATACGTTGATAGCGCGAGTGCCCACCTTTGTATGCGGGCTGAAGCATTAGTATTTATCCCCTTGTTTTCAGCGAACAGGGATGAGGGGCTTGTGATCGGCTTCCAGCTCAAATTTGATGCCAAACAGGTACTGATGCATTTTCTTTACCTCGAACACACACGCTAATGCCTCTTTCTCAATCATGCTGTAGGCCTTCTCGGCCTTCGACAAGCTCCTGGAGGCATAGGCGACAGGTTGCAGCTTCCTCGCAATGTTAGCTTGTTGTAATACACACCCGACTCCGTACGACGACGCATCACATGCTAGCATAAGTCTTTTACACGGATTATACAATACAAGCAGCTTGTTGGAGCATAAAATGTTTCTGGCTTTTTCAAAAGCAATTACTTGGTTTTCTCCCCATACCCAGTTCTCACCTTTACGCAATAGCACATGTAGCGGCTCTAAGAGGGTGCTTAACCCCGGTAGCAAGTTACCAAAATAATTGAGGAGTCCCAGGAACGATCGCAGCTCCGTGACGTTCTGTGGCCTGGGCGCATTCCTGATAGCCTCTGTCTTGCCGTCTGTGGGCCGAATGCTGTCCGCCGCGATCTTTCTCCCCAAAAACTCCACTTCTGTTGCCATGAAGACGCATTTCGACCTCTTCAGCCGCAGCTCTACGCGATCCAGTCGCTGGAGGACCTCCTCCGGATTTTGTAGGTGCTCGACGGTGTCCCGGCCCGCGACCAATATGTCATTCTAAAAAACCATCATGCGTGATACCGACTTGAGTAGGCTCTCCATGTTTCTCTGGAAGATCGCTGCAGCCGACCAAATTCCAAATGGGCATCTGTTGTAGATGAACAGTCCCTTGTGCGTGTTGATGCAGGTGAGGCCCTTCGAAGACTCCTCCAGCTCCTGTGTCATGTAGGCCGAAGTCAGGTATAGCTTGGTGATGGTCTTGCCTCCTGCCAGCGTCGTAAATAGGTCATCTGCCTTAGGTGGCGGGTATTGGTCCTGTAGCGAGAAACGATTAATAGTTACTTTATAATCGCAGCAAATCCTGACCGTGCCATCACTTTTGAGTACTGGAACAATCGGGCTGGCCCACTCGCTGAATTCCACTGGGGAGATGCCCTCGCATTGCAGTCTGTCCAGCTCAATTTCCACTCTCTCCCTCATCATGTGAGGTACCGCTCACGCCTTGTGGTGAATGGGTCGAGCCTCTGGGACCAAGTGGATCTGCACCTTCGCCCTGGAAAAGTTTCCAATGCCTGGCTCAAAAAGAGAAGGAAATTTGTGAAGAACCTGGGTACATGAGGCCTCATCGATATGTGATAGCGTCGGATGTCATCCCAGTTCCTGTGGATTTTGCCCAGCCAGCTCCTTCCAAGCAGTGTGGGGCCATCGCCCGGGACAATCCAGAGTGGCAGTTCATGCACCGTGCCCTCGGAGGTGACCTTGACCATGGCGCTGCCCAGGACAGTGATAAGTTCTTTGGTGTATGTTCTCAGTTTCGTGTGGATGGGGCTCAGGGCTGGTCTGAGTGCCTTGTTGCACCACAGTCTCTCAAACATCTTTTTACTCATGATGGATTGGTTAGCGCCAGTGTCCAGTTCCTTGGCTACGGGTAAGCCATTCAATTTTACATTTAGCATTATAGGTGGACATTTCATCGAGAATGTGTGCACCCCGTGTACTTCATTCAGCATCTGCCTCCTCTCTCTGAGGCTTGAAATTGCTTTGATCCACCATGGACCGATCTTCCTCTGCATGTGGTGGTTAGTAGGTTTTGCAGCTTGTTGGAGGTGCCCCATTGTTCCACAGCTCTTGCAAACATACCCTTTGAAGCGGCATGAATAGGCTGAATGGAAGCCTCCTCAAAGCCAACAAGGTGTGAATTGCCTTGCATTCATCCTTTGTTGCGGACTTGGAGTCATCTGGGTCACCTGAGGCCTGCTGGCAGTTGCAGACTCGTGGTTTCTGCCCTGTACATTTCTGCTCGCAAACACAGTTCCAGTTAATTTATGAACATTGCTAGCACTTGTGTGCTGAGAGATTTGTTTGGTGTTATCACTGGTGGACATAAATGCCTGTGCTATCGCAATGGCCTTACTGAGTGTCGGTGTCTCTACAGTCAAAAGTTTTCGTAGGATGGTCTCGTGGCCAATACCCAGTACAAAAAAGTCTCTGAGCATCTGCTCCAGGTAGCCATCAAACTCACATTGTCCTGCAAGTTGCCATAGCTCGGCGACGTAGCTCGCCACTTCCTGACCTGCAGATCGCTGGCACGTGTAGAACTGATACCTCGCCATCAGCATGCTCTTCCTCGGGTTAAGATGCTCCCGAACCAGTGTTCACAGCTCCTCATACGACTTATCTGTGGGTTTCACCGGAGCCAGAAGATTCTTCATGAGGCTGTAGGTCGGTGCCCCGCAGACCGTGAGGGGGATCGGTCTCCTTTTTGCAGCGCTTCCTTCTCTGTCCAGCTCGTTAGCTACAAAGTACTGGTCTAGCAGTTCGACATAGGTTTCCCAGTCCTTACCCTCCGAAAACTTCCCCAGAATGCCCACAGTTTGCTGCATCTTTGCGTTGGATTCGTATACTCGTCGCCAGTTATTGTGTTCCTAACACAGATGAGACTGCACACAGGGAGGTTAAAGTAACAGTGACCTCAGTCTTTATTAAGACACTCCAGAGTGAGGAACAGACCTTAGGGGTTGGCTTATATACAGTGTTCCCAAGGGATGCTGGGATTCCTTTGGACTTCAGGGGATGCGCTCCCTGGTGGCGGAACATGGGAGTGCATGCTTTACAGACACACAACAATGTATGTATGCCTGGGTTTACCTGCCACCAGGGGGAGCGACCGTCGAAGCTGATTGGGCCACAGACACACACGTGCAACCTTTGTATATAAAGAAAGCCTCCATGTTGAATCTGCACTTTGAGAGCTAATAAAGTAGAGTCAGGTCACACCTGATTGAGTTCACGGTACTAAGCCTATTGAGTTATTGCATATGCAACATTTGACGATGAGGCACAATACGAACTTTCACACACAAAAATAAAATGATACCATTCAAATCCTGGAGCGATTCGTGGAGGGAGAAGACTGGGTGGATTTTACAGATCGCCTCAACCAGTACTTCGTGGAAAACAAGATGGATGAAGACGCTGACGCAGTTAGGTGCAGGGCGGTATTCCTCACAGTTTGTGGCCCAAAAATCTATGGCCTCATAAAGAATCTGCTCTCACCTGCATGTCCAATGGAAAAGACCTATGAGGAATTGTGTGCTCTGATTCGGGACCATCTCAAACCTAAAGAAGGCAGCATTATCTCAAGATATCGCTTTTACAAGCATGTTCGTTCTGAGGGCCAGGACGTGGCGGAATTTGTTGCCGACCTGAGACGCCTCGCTGGGCCGTGTAAGTTTGGAACTGCGTTGGAAGACATGCTGCGTGACGTCTTTGTAATAGGCATAAATCACGAGGTGATCCTGCGGAAGCTGCTGGCTGTGGAGATGCTGGATCTGAGCAGGGCCATCACGATCGCCCAGGCTTGCCTGACCATGGTTGATAGTACAAAGCAGGTATCCTCGCAGAGGCGGAAATCACGGCAAGTACTGTGCACCAGATTGTGTCGTCAGTTGGCAGAGCTGCACCTGGTAGGGCCTACCTGACTGTGTTTGCGAAACCTGTAGCTGCTCGAAGTCCGCCATTGGGCACGAATCCGATTTCACCCTGTTGGCGTTGTGGGGGAAATCATCGGCCTCATCAGTGCCGTTTCAGACAGTATATTTGTAGAGGCTGTGCGATAGTGGGGCACCTTCTGTGGATGTGTCCGCAGCTCAGCAAGCGTGCTGCGACACACCGCATGGATGATGATGACCGATCCGGAGTGGATCTGGTAATGCAACCCAAGATACCCGAGGAGGAAGTGTATAGTGTACATTCATTCCTGACAAAGAGCTAACCAATAATGATTGAAGTTATATTGAACGGCGTGCCGGTATCTATGGAATTAGACACAGGTGCAAGTCAGTCAATTACGAGTCAGAGGACTTTCGAAAAGCTGTGGGACACCAAGCTGAGTCCAATAAATGCAAAATTGCGTACCGACACCAAAGAGCTCATACCAGTGATTGGCAGTGCAGCAGTCAAGGTGCCGTACGATGGGGCGGTTCATGATCTATCGTTGTGGATCGTTCCAGGCAATGGTCCAACGCTGTTCGGCAGGAGTTGGCTTGAAAAAATAAAGTGCAACTGGAACGATATTAAAGCTTTGTCATCGGTGGATGACACTTAGTGTGCTCAAGTGCTGAGCAAATTTCCCTCACTGTTTGAACCGGGCATCGGAAACTTCATGGGAGCCAAGGTGCAGATCCACCAGGACTCGGATGCAAGACCCGTCCATCACAAAGCCCGGGCGGTCCCATACATGATGAGGGAGAAGGTCAAAATCGAACCGGACAGATTCCAACGTGAAGGGATAATTTCACCGGTCAAATTTAATGAATGGGCTAGTCCCATTGTTCCTGTGCTGAAGAGTGATGGCACTGTCAGGATTTGTGGAGACTACAAGATTATGATCGACCGAAGTTCGAAACAGGATCAGTACCAGTTACCAAAGGCTGATGACCTCTTTGCAACGCTAGCTGGGGGAAAGTCGTTCATCAAATTGGATCTGACGTTGGCCTATATAACACAGGAACTTGTCGAATCATCAAAGAAACTTACGTGCATCATAGAAAACATAGAGAACATAGAAAATAGGTGCAGGAGTAGGCCATTCGGTCCTTCGAGCCTGCACCACCATTCAATAAGATCATGGCTGATCATTCCCTCAGTACCCCTTTCCTGCTTTCTCTCCATATCCCTTGATCCCTTTAGCCATAAGGGCCATATCTAACTCCCTCTTGAATATATCCAATGAACTGGCCTCAACAACTCTCTGCGGCAGGGAGTTCCACAGGTTAACAACTCTCTGAGTGTAGAAGTTTCTCCTCATCTCAGTCCTAAATGGCCTACCCCTTATCCTTCGACTGTGTCCCCTGGTTCTGGACTTTCCCAACATCGGGAACAATCGACCCGCATCTAACCTGTCCAGTCCCGTCAGAATCTTGTATGTTTGTGTGAGATCCCCTCTCATCCTTCTAAACTCCAATGTATAAAGACCCAGTTGATCCAGTCTCTCCTCATATGTCAGTCCCGCCATCCCGGGAATCAGTCTGGTGAACCTTCGCTGCACTCCATCAATAGCAAAAACGTCCTTCCTCAGATTAGGAGACCAAAATATTGAACAAAATATTCCAGGTGAGGCCTCACCAAGGCCCTGTACAACTGCAGTAAGACCTCCCTGCTCCTATACTCAAATCCCCTAGCTATGAAGGCCAACATACCATTTGCCTTATTTACCGCCTGCTGCACCTGTATGCCAACTTTCAATGACCAATGAACCATGACACCCAGGTCTCGTTGCACCTCCCCTTTTCCTCGTCTGCCACCATTCAGATAATATTCTGTCTTTGTGTTTTTGCCCCCAAAGTGGAGAACCTCACATTTATCCACATTATACTGCATCTGCCATGCATTTGCCCACTCACTTAACCTGTCTAAGTCACCCTGCAGTCTCTTAGCGTCGCCCTCACAGCTCACACCGCCACCCAGTTTAGTGTCATCTGCAAACTTGGAGATATTACACTCAATTCCTTCATCCAAATCATTGACGTATATTGTAAAGAGCTGGGGTCCCAGCACTGAGCCCTGCGGCACTCCACTAGTCACTGCCTGCTATTCTGAAACGGACCCATTTATCCCGACGCTCTGCTTCCTGTCTGCCAACCAGTTCTCTATCCACGTTAGTATATTACCCCCAATACCATGTGCTTTGACTTTGCACACCAATCTCTTGTGTGGGACCTTGTCAAAAGCCTTTTGAAAGTCCAAATACACCACATCCACTTGTTCTCCCTTCTACTAGTTACATCCTCAAAATATTCCAGAAGATTCGTCAAGCATGATTTCCCCTTCATAAATCCATGCTGACTTGATCCGATCCTGTCACCACTTTCCAAATGCGCTGCTATTTCGTCCTTCATGATCGATTCCAACATTTTCCACACTACTGATATCAAGCTAACCGGTCTATAATTACCCGTTTTCTCTCTCCCTCCTTTTTTAAAAAGTGGTGTTACATTAGCTACCCTCCAGTCCATGGGAACTGATCCAGAGTCGATAGACTGTTGGAAAATGATCACTAATGGATCCACTATTTCTAGGACCACTTCCTTGAGCACTCTGGGGTGCAGACTATCAGGCCCCGGGGATTTATCGGCCTTCAATCCCATCAATTTCCCTAACACAATTTCCAGCCTAATAAGGATATCCTTCAGTTCCTCCTTCTCACTAGACCCTCGGTCCCCTAGTACTTTCGGAAGGTTATTTGTGTCTTCCTTCGTGAAGACAGAATCAAAGTATTTGTTCAATTGGTCTGCCATTTCTTTGTTCCCCATTATAAATTCACCTGAATCTGACTGCAAGGAACCTATGTTTATCTTCACTAATCTTTTTCTCTTCACATATCTATAGAAGCTTTTGCAGTCAGTTTTTATGTTCCCGGCAAGCTTCCGCTCGTACTCTATTTTCCCCCTCTTAATTAAACCCTTTGTCCTCCTCTGCTGAATTCTAAATTTCTCCGAGTCCTCAGGTTTGCTGCTTTTTCTGGCCAATTCATATGCCTCTTCCTTGGACTTAACACGATCCTTAATTTCCCTTGTTAGCCACGGTTGAGCCACCTTCCCAGTTTTATTTTTACTCCAGACAGGGATGTACAATTGCTGAAGTTCATCCATGTTAATTCGGAAACTAGGGTCCTGAACGTAAGGAAAGGGGAAAATGTTGAAATCACTCATTAAGGATGAAATCAAGGGTATTCATTTATGAAGGATAGACAGAAAGGAAAAGGAGGCGGGGTGGCGTTGCTGGTTCAAGATGAAATCAGTGCAATTGTAAGGAAGGACATTAATCTGGATGATGTGGAATCGGTATGGGTGGAGCTGCGGAATACCAAAGAGCTGAAAACGCTAGTGGGTGTTGCGTACAGACCACCAAATAATAGTAGTGAGGTTGGGGACAGCATCAAGCAAGAAATAAGGGATGTATGCAATAAAGGTACAGCAGTAACCATGGGTGACTTTAATCTACACATTGATTGGGCTAACCTAACTGGTAGCAATGCGGTGGAGGAGGATTTCTTGGAGTGTTTTAGGGATGGTTTTCTAGACCAATATGTCGAGGAACCAACCAGGGAGCTGGCCATTCTAGTCTGAGTATTGTGTAATGAGAAGGGACTAATTAGCAATCTTGTTGTGCGAGGCTCCTTGGGGAAAAGTGACCATAATATGGTAGAATTCCATATTAGATGGAGAGTGACAAAGTTAATTCGAAAACTAGGGTCCTGAACATAAGGAAAGGTAACTTCGACGGGATGAGGCATAAATTGGCTAGAATAGACTGGCAAACAATACTAAAAGGGTTGACGGTGGATTAGCAATGGCAAACATTTAAAAATCACATGGATGAACTTCAGCAAATGTACATCCCTGTCTGGAGTAAAAATAAAACTGGGAAGATGGCTCAACCATGGCTAACAAAGGAAATTAAGGATAGTGTTAAAGCCAAGGAAGAGGCATATAAATTGGCTAGAAAAAGCAGCAAACCTGAGGACTGGGAGAAATTTAGAATTCAACAGAGGAGGACTAAGGGTTTAATTAAGAGGGGGAAAATAGAGTACGAGCGGAAGCTTGCAGGGAATATAAAAACTGACTGCAAAAGCTTCTATAAATATGTGAAGAGAAAAAGATTAGTAAAGACAAACGTAGGTCCCTTGCAGTCGGATTCAGGTGAAATTATAATGGGGAACAAAGAAATGGCAGACCAATTCAACTAATACTTCGGTTCTGTCTTCACGAAGGAAGATACAAATAACCTTCCGAAGGTACTAAGGGACAGTGGGTCTAGTGTTAAGGAGGAACTGAAGGATATCCTTATTAGGCTGGAAATTGTGTTAGGGAAATTGATGGGATTGAAGGCCGATAAATCCCCGGGGCCTGATAGTCTGCACCCCAGAGTGCTCAAGGAAGTGGTCCTAGAAATAGTGGATCCATTAGTGATCATTTTCCAACAGTCTATCGACTCTGGATCAGTTCCCATGGACTGGAGGGTAGCTAATGTAACACCACTTTTTAAAAAAGGAGGGAGAGAGAAAACGGGTAATTATAGACCGGTTAGCTTGATATCAGTAGTGTGGAAAATGTTGGAATCGATCATGAAGGACGAAATAGCAGCGCATTTGGAAAGTGGTGACAGGATCGGATCAAGTCAGCATGGATTTATGAAGGGGAAATCATGCTTGACGAATCTTCTGGATTTTTTTGAGGATGTAACTAGCAGAGTGGACAAGGGAGAACCAGTGGATGTGATGTATTTGGACTTTCGGAAAGCTTTTGACAAGGTACCACACAAGAGATTGTTGTGCAAAGTCAAAGCACATGGTATTGGGGGTAATGTACTGACGTGGATCAGGAACTGGTTGGCAGACAGAAAGCAGAGAGTCGGGATAAACAGGTCCTTTTCAGAATGGCAGGCAGTGACTAGTGGAGTGCCGCAGGGCTCAGTGCTGGGACCCCAGCTCTTTACAATATACATTAACGATTTGGATGAAGGAATAGAGTGTAATATCTCCAAGTTTGCAGATGACACTAAACTGGGTGGCGGTGTGAGCTGTGAGGGGGACGCTAAGAGGCTGTAGGGTGATTTGGACAGGTTAGGTGAGTGGGCAAATGCATGGCAGGTGCAGTATAATGTGGATAAATGTGAGGTTATCCATTTTGGGGGCAAAAACACGAAGGCAGAATATTATCTGAATGGCGACAGATTAGGAAAAAGGAAGGTGCAACGAGACCTGGGTGTCATGGTTCATCAGTCACTGAAAGTGGGCACGCAGGTACAGCAGGCGGAGAAGAAGGCAAATGGTATGTTGGCCTTCATAGCTAGGGGATTTGAACATAGAAGCAGGGAGGTCTTACTGCAGTTGTACAGGGCCTTAGTGAGGCCTCACCTGGAATATTGTGTTCAATTTTGGTCTCCTAGTCTGAGGAAGGACGTTCTTGCTATTGAGGGAGTGCAGCGAAGGTTCACCAGACTGATTCCAGGGATGGCTGGGCTGTCATATGAGGAGAGACTGGATCAACTGGGCCTTTATTCACTGGAGTTTAGAAGAATGAGAGGGGATCTCATTGAAACATATAAGATTCTGACGGGACTGGACAGGTTAGATGCAGGAAGAATGTTCCCGATGTTGGGGAAGTCCAGAACCAGGGGACATAGTCTTAGGATAAGGGGTAGACCATTTAGGACTGAGATGAGGAGAAACTTCTTCACTCAGAGAGTTGTTAACCTGTGGAATTCCCTGCTGCAGAGAGTTGTTGATGCCAGTTCACTGGATATATTCAAGAGGGAGTTAGATATGGCTCTCACGGTTAAGGGGATCAAGGGTATAGAGAGAAAGCAGGAAAGGGGTGCTGAGGGAATGATCAGCCATGATCTTATTGAATGGTGGTGCAGGCTCGAAAGGCCGAATGGCCTACTCCTGCACCTATTTTCTATGTTTCTATGTGATCTTAAATGTTTGCCATTGCCTATCCACCGTCAACCCTTTAAGTATCATTTTCCAGTCTACTCTAGCCAATTCACGCCTCAAACCATCGAAGTTACCTTTCCTTAAGTTCAGGACCCTAGTTTCTGAATTAACTGTGTCACTCTCCATCCTAATAAAGAATTCTACCATGTTATGGTCACTCTTCCCCAAAGAGTCTCGCACAACAAGATTGCTAATTAGTCCTTTCTCATTACACATCACCCAGTCTAGGATGGCCGTAATGCGCATAAAGGGCTGTTCATTTACAACAGGTGTCCTTTGGGAATTTGCTCGGCTGCGGCCATATTTCAGAGAAACATGGAGAGTTTACTGAAGTCCGTCCCTAGAACCGTGGTGTTCCAAGATGACATTCTGGTCACAGGTCGTGACATTGCTGAACACCTGCACAACCTGGAAGAGGTTCTACGTCATCTGGACAAAGTGGGGCTCGGGCTGAAACGTTCAAAATGTGTCTTTATGGCACTGGAATTCGAATTCCTGGGAAGGAAGATTGCTGCAGACGGCATCAGGCCTACGGACTCGAAAACAGAGGCTATCAAAAATGCACCCAGACCCCAGAATGTGACGGAACTGCGTTCCTTGGTCTTCCCAACTACTTCGGTAATTTCTTATCTAAATTGAGCACATTATTCGAGCCACTGCACATACTGCTCAGAAAAGGCGACAACTGGGTATGGGGTGTATCTCAAGACAGGGCCTTCGAGAAGGCTAGAAATCTGCTTTGTTCCAACAAATTGCTGATACATTATGACTCATGCAAGCATTTAGTATTGGCCTGTGACGCTTCATCACATGGGGTTGGTTGCATGCTCCAACAATCCAATGAGTCGGGCAAACTACAACCCATTGCGTACGCATCGAGAAGCATGTCTAAAGCGGAAAGGGCCTACGGCATGGTGGAGAAAGAAGCTTTAGCCTGCGTATATGGGTTTAAAAAGATGCATCAGTATCTTTTTGGGCTTCATTTTGAGCTTGAAACCGATCACAAGCCGCTCATATCTTTGTTTTCAAAGCATAGAGGTATCAATACCAACGCGTTGTCCCGCATCCAGAGGGGAGTGCTGACATTATCTGCCTATGATTATGTTGTGTCCTTAGTGGTGATTGGTCAGCCATTCCCAGGGAAGTGTGTGATGAGACCAAACCTTACAACCGTCACAAAGATGAACTATCCATTCAATCTGATTCTTTGCTTTGGGGTAATCGTGTTATTAGGCCCAAGAAAGGCAGGGAGAGATTTGTACAGGATTTACACAATACCCATCCCAGTATTGTGATGATGAAGGCCATTGCCAGGTCTCACGTTTGGTGGCCCTGCATTGACTCTGATTTGGAGTCATGTGTGCATCAGTGCAACACTTGCATGCAGTTAAGCAATGCACCAGTGGAATCTCCACTAAGTCTGTAATCGTGGCCATCCAAACCATGGTCGAAAATCCACATCGACTATGCGGGTTCTTTCCTGGGAAAAATGTTTTTGGTGGTGGTGGATGTGTATTCCAAATGGATAGAATGTGTAATCATGTCTTCCAACACATCCACAGCCACCATTGAGAGCCTTCGTGCCATGTTCACCACTCATGGTCTGCCCGACATCGTTGGGAGCAACAACGATCATGCTTCACGAGTTTCAAGAGTTTATGAGACTCAATAGTATCAAGCATGTAAGATCAGCACCATTCAAACCCGCATCCAATGGTCAAGCGGAGCGGGCCGTCCAAACAATCAAGCAGAGCCTGAAATGCCTAACTCACAGTTCTTTGTAGACTCGCTTGTCATGCATACTGCTTAGTTACAGGAGGAGACCCCACACGCTTACCGAGGTCCCCTGCTGAACTGTTGATGAAGAAAGGTCTCAAGACCAGGCTCTCGCTTGTCCACCCTGATCTTAATGATCACGTCGAAAACAGACGTCAACATCAGCAGTGGTATCATGATCACACTGCCGTGTCACGCGACATCTCTATTAGTGATCCTGTGTATGTGCTAAATTATGGTCAAGGCCCCAAGTGGATCACTGGCACTATTACGGCCAAGGAGGGTAACAGGGTGCTTATTGTCAGGCTCACTAATGGGCAAACATGCAGGAGGCACATTGATCAGACAAACCGGAACAGCTTGAAAAAGACATCATCAATGACCAACCGATTCATATTCAGAAGACCCTACTGTTGTCAATGAATCTGGACCTTCAATTCCCGACATGGACACTGCCACTCCCATTAGATCAGCTACCCAGCCTCAAGTCATGAATGACTCGGAGAGCTCACCCAGATCTTGAATTGAACTGAGACGATCAACTCGGGAGCGGAAAGCCCCGGACCGTCTCAATTTGTAAATAGGACTGATACCAAGATCTTGGGGGGAATGATGTAATGTATTTACCTGGGTTTACCTGCCACCAGGGGGAGCGACCATCGGAAGTCATTGGGCCATAGACACACACGTGCAGCCCTTGTATATAAAGAAAGCCTCCATGTTTAATCCTCACTTTGAGAGCTAATAAAGTAGAGTCAGGTCGCACCTGATTGAGTTCACGGTACTAAGCCTATTGAGTTATTGCATACGCAACACTTGAGGCCAACCCTGATGATATAGAAGAAGATTCAGATGAGGATGAGCCTGAAGAGGAGAACATCTTCCAATCCCACCCTCCAGAAAGAGGGTGAGGGTGAGGGAATGGAGATGGATGAAGCCCCCACTGTTTTACTGACTTTGGTGGAGGTGCAGGTGCCGCCCTTTGCAATGCCAACCTGTTCCGTGACTAATCGTTTGAATGTTGGTGGGACATTCCACGATTTCCTAACGTCCGAGACACCATCAGTGGGGTGGGTGATGAGGTAGCGGGATTGTCGGGAGAAGTAACAGCAATCTCATGAGAAATGGGCATGATGTCCGTGACCATGAGGGAGGGAATGTCACAGGTAGGTGATGCGTTGTCACTGAACATGAGGGAGGGAATGTCACAGGTAGTTAAGACAGTTTTGCTCAACATGAGGGAGGGAATGTTGCAGGTCGTTGAGACACGTCAGGACATATGAGGGACGGCATGTTGGAGTTAGCTGCTGCAACTGCAATAAGGGAACAACACACCCAGACCCCGCGCTAATTGACAGAATCAACTGCCACTCCCACTCCAATCCCCACACCAGCCTCTGAAGAACCCCAAGCTGGGCCTGCCACATTTCCGCCTGCCGTTGCCACCCCACCCCCACCCACCCCGGGCTTGTTTTTCAGCCAAGCTCTGAGCCCCGAGCCCGTGTCCAGGGCCGATTCTGACGGCCAACGCTACAACTCCCCTCCAGCCCTGCTTGAAGATGTTCGGTGGTGGAATGTGAGTTAAAAAAAAAATGAAAATTTGAGAAATCCAAGAAACTTCCATGTACTCCATTGAAAGGTAAAAAAAAGTTGAACTTTATTATGGATATTTCAAGTGTTAGAGACTCCCCCCAAAAACTTCGATGAAAAACAATACCGTTTTTCAGCGCCGATTTTTCACTGTGCACTGCTTTCTGTTAACTCACCAGAAGGTTTTTTGGGAGTGGCCAGATACGCCGACCTAGGATAAAAAATTTGAGGCAAACTGCGGAAAATGTTGAAAACTGGCGCAGACATGAGGGAACGTCAATAAAACTTACACAGAAAAATCGAAACTAAAGCAGTTACACCGGCGCAGATTCCAGGGGGAAACTTTGAATTAAATAATTACGCCAGAAAAAATGGCGCATGCCAAAAAAAACGGCGCAAATGACCTGGGAAAATTGAGCCCTGCTACTGGGCTTGTAATCCAGAGGCCTGGGCTAATGATCCGGAGACGTGAGTTCAAATCTCACCACGGCAGCTGGGGAATTAAAATTAAATAAACCTGGAATTAAAAAGCTAGTATCTGTAATGGTGACTGTGAAACTACCAGACTGCAGTAAAAACCCACCTCATTCAATAATGTCCTTTATTAAAGGAAATCTGCCATTCTGATCTGGTCTGGCCTGTATGTGACTCCAAATGTGGTTGACTCTTAACTAACCTCTGAAATGACCAGCAAGCCACTCAGTTGTAACAAACTGCTACGAAAAACAATATTAAGAATAAAACTGGAAGGACCACTCTGCATCGATCTAGGTACCGGATTTGGACATGACAAAGGCACACCCAGTCCAGTCGACCCTGCTAAATTCACCTCACTAGCATCTGGGGACATGCCAAAATTGGAAGAGCTGCCCCAAAGACTAGTCAAGCAACAGCCTGACATAGTTGTAATGTATTATCACATAGTTTGTCATATGGCTTAGTAAGAGCATATTCAAGTAAGTGGCCTAGTAAAGTAAGCAGATAAGAACATAAGAAATACGAGTCAGAGTATGGCATTTGGTCCTTCGAGCCTGCTCCGCCTTTCAACAAGATCCCGGCTGATCTTTTACCTCAACAACACCTGCCCAAACTATCCCCATATCCCTTAATTCCCTTCATTCCCCAAAATTTATCGCCCTCCGACTTAAATATACTCAACAACTCAGCATCCACAGCTCTCTGGGATAAAGAATTCCAAAGATGCACAACCCTTTGAGTGAAGAAATTTCTCCTCATCTCAGTCCTATATGGCTGCCCCCTTATCCTGAGACTGTGACCCCATATTCTAGATTCCCCAGCAGGGGAAACATTTTCCCAGCATTAAACCTGTCAAGCCCCTTAAGAATTTTATATGTTTCAATTAGATCACCTCTCATTCTTCTAAACTCTAGGGAACATAGGCCTAGTCTACTCAATCTCTCTTCATAGGACAATCCCTTCATCCCAGGAATCAGTCCAGTGAACCTTTGTTGCACTCCTTCTAAGACAAGTATGACTTTCCTTAGATAAGGAGACCAGAACTATACACAGTACTCCAGGTGTGGGCTGACCAATGCCCTGTATAATTGCCGTAAGACTTCTTTACTCTTGTACTCTAATCCCTTTCTAACAAAAGTTAACATACCATTTGCTTTCTTAATTGCTTGCTGTACCTGTATGGACGAGCAAATCATTGGGACTCTGTCCTTTTTCATTTGTTCTATCCACATATAGGGGCCAAATTTGGTCAAGGCCTACACCCGCCCAAGTGCCGCCCAAAGTGCTGCCGATGGCCACTGAGGTACTGGACAGTACTTTCGGTGGTGTTTTCATCGCCAAGGTCAGCAGGCGGCAAATCAATGATGTACGCCGCCAATCTGGACGGCAGCAGGCAGGAGGTCTCATTCTCGGCGGCAGAGGTGCTTGCCACCCAAGTGCCATCGAGGATGGAGTCAGGCCCACGGAGGTAAAAATAAAAATCATCACCAACAAAAAAAACATCTGAGGACCTTTAGGGGACCCCATCCAGGTAAGAACCTGTAAAGAAATAATTTAAAAACATTCCACTCATCTTTTTTACAGGATCTTGACACTCACCTTTCAGGACAGACCAGCCTCCACGTGGTGGTCCACCGTTGTCCTGCCGCCAATTCCAGCTGACTCCCGCCCGCACCAATCTGGCATCTCGGCGAGCAGGAGGTCACTTACGCGCATCGGCCGTCCGCTGACGTCGGCGGGTGTTTCCCGGCGGCTCTCCCCTCCCGCCCGCTCCAGGCCACATCGAAAGTGGCACAGGGCAGTTCGAGCAGAGGAATATCGGCGGCAGTGAGCAGTAAGTTCATCAAAATCAGTCCCATATTACATTTTGGGGACGAGAATTGTATTTCAAAGTCATTTTTAGGGATCATGGAAGGACACAGGGCTGGATTTTGCAGGAGGTCAGCAGGCACGATCAATGGTGGGTCGGGTGGCAAAGTGTTTTTTTCCCCGGTGGGTCGGGACCCTGCTGTAAAACCACCGCTGCGTCCTTTACCAAATGTCGCCGCTCAGCAGACCCGACACGCAGCGGTGGGGCATGCCAATTAAAATCATTAGTGCCTTGTTTACAGCCACTTAACAATGGATTTTTCCCAGCTTTTTGAATTTGACAAGTCGCCCACTGGTTTCCCACTGTGTCCGGACCTCGTCTATGAAGCTGAGGCGGGAGGTCACTGGCCATGGAATCAGCTGATGAGTTGACAGCTTCAAATGTCAAGTGAAAGCTCCCAACTGATTGAGAAATGTTCCCTTAACCACGAGCTTCTCTAAACTGCATTTCCACTACAGATGCAGAACGCTGCAAATCTTTACACAAGTCTCCATCCAGTCTGACCTCATTACCTCTCCCACCATTGACAGATCACTTCTGTCATCTCTACTTCACCTGCCATCTATTCCATCAGCATGGGTGCCATTGAAACTCTCTCACCTTGGTCCTCAGAATCCCACAACTATTAGCCCCAACACTAGCATCACCAGGCACACCAGCAGCACCAGACACACCAACAACACCAACCTTCTCCTCAATCAACTGATGCTGCACAAGGCACAGGGCATCAGCACCCAACCACATTGCTGCCTGGGAGGCTAGGGATGGCCTCACCATGGCCAGATTTACTTCACTTGACGCTGCATACCCTGGCTGCCACATGATGCGGCAGGTTGACACCACCCCACACCAACAATGTGAATCATCCCTACAATGCCCAAGCCATTCCTTTCACACTCATCAGCATTGGGGGAGGGGGGGGGGTTTGCGGGGGGTACCATTAGGTCTCACCATTCACTGCAACTCACTAAGCCACTTCCAAAGGTACACACAAATCTGTCCAACAACACAAAGTGTTGAAAATAAAGGTTTCAATGTTTGACACCATATTAACATAAACTTTACATGAACATTGGATAAAACACCCAAGTGCCTACCCTTGTGTGTTGTTAGTTGGTATGATTGCACTAGGATGAGGGTGCATGTGAGGGGTGACTAGTGAGATGGGATGTGATAATGTAGATTGGGAGGGATGGATGGAGGTGCAAGTTAAATTAGTGTGAGTAAGGATGTGCAGCAGTAGGGTTGGGAAGGCAGAGTGATGGAGATGTAATGAGAGGCACAGCAGGATGAGGTTGTACTAACATTTCGTGGGATCATTGAAACGTTTGCGGCATTGCACCCAGGTCCTCTTGACCACATCCTTACTTGTGCCCTCCTGTGCAATGTGCAACCAGGCTGTGTTGATCTCCTAGGGAGGTCTTCTCCGCCCATTGGAAGGAAAGAGAAGCCCTCCTGCTTGCTCTGACTCCCTCCATAAGCCTCTGTCCAGTGCTTGGCAGTATTTGCAGCACCTCAATGCTGTAGAACACAGACACCACAAATATCAAATTAAATTTGGCCATGATCCCTTTAAGGAAACCAGCTCATGTCGCGTCATCAAATGACATTACCACACCCGCTTCCTCTAATTGGCTGGAAAATGTGCTGGGCGGGCTTAACAAGCCAATCAAGGTCAATTCATTCTAAACTGCGGCCTGAATTTGTGACACCTAAACAAAATTATTGCGATATTTTACTGTTAATGCTGGTGCAGAATCGTACGTGCTTCGACTTTGCGTACACAGCAAACATGTATACACAGCAACATGTATACACAGCAACAGCGACGTTGATTCACACATGTATACAGGTAGCAGAGTTAAATTAAAAAGTAGGACCTCAAAGATAGTAATCTCAGGATTGCTGCCAGTGCCACGTGCTAGTCAGAGTAGAAATAGCAGGATAGCTAAGATGAATATAAAGCTTGAGGAGTGGTGCAGGAGTGAGGGATTCAAATTCCTGGGACATTGGAACTGGTTCCGGGGGAGGTGGGACCAGTACAAACCAGACGGTCTGCACCTGGGCAGGACTGGAACCAATGTCCGAGGGGGAATGTTTGCTAGTGCTGTTGGGGAGGGGTTAAACTAATATGGCAGGGGGATGGGAACCTATGCAGGGAGACAGAGGGAAGTAAAATGGGGGCAGAAGCAAAAGATAGAAAGAAGAAAAGTAAAAGTGGGCGGAATCCGTATTGCTATTCTGGGAGGAGCTCTTCAACCATAGGGAGGAGGCGGTTGAGGAGGATTCTTGCGATGACTTTCCCGTTGGTCGACAGCAGGGAGATTCCTCTGTAGTTACCACAGTCGAACTTGTCACCTTTCTTGATGATGGTCACGATTACAGCATCTCTGTGATCTCCTAGCATGATCTCCTCCTTCCAGATAAGAGAGATGAGGTCATGAATCCACAATAGTAGTGCTTCTCCGCCATGTTTTGGTGCTTCGGCAGGGATTCCATCTGCTCCTGATGCCTTGTTGTTCTTCAGTTGTCGGATGGCCGTTTTGACTTTGTGCCGGGTTGGGGTTGTGCTGTGATGGTGGCGGGTGGTATGCTGCAGGATGGAGTCGAAGACACTCACATTGAAGACAGAGTTTTGGTAAAGGAGATCCTCGAAGTGCTCCTTCCAGCGGGCACTGACTGCCTTTCTGTCCTTGATGAGCCAGCCGTTCTTGGCCAGCAGTGGGGTAGGGCCTTGGGTGCTTGAGTCGTAGGTCGTCTTGACTGCGCTAAAGAATCCTCGTACGTCATGCTTAGGGAGGTCGGAGATGCTTAGTGAGTATCCAACATGTGCCCTTTAGAAATGCCCTTAACAGTGTCAACCTGTCAAATATACATTAATATTGCACCTTAGGTGCAGCATGGAGAGGCCACTGGATTCATTGTACCTCCCATGGGCCATTGCCATCGTCTAGGGCCTCTCCAGGAGCAGACCCTCCAGCTGGCTGGGCTTTTCATATGTAAAACAGATGCAATTATAAGCGCAGCTGCAGGCCTCTCAGCCGTGTATTGGGCCTGCAAGGTCAGGGCATGCTGATGGAGGGAATCTGGCAGTGGGACATTGCACCAAATTTCAGCAGATACCCCTTCTACAGAGGCACAGGGCCAAATTCTGCCCACTTGGGTAATTGATTTTGGGAACATGACTTTGTGGGTGTCTGTTCCTTTCTGCTCTGCCCTGCGATTGGCGAATTTTGATGACTGAGGAACAGGGTAAAGGAAAACTAGCACTTCCTTATCATTGGCTTTATTTAAATGAGTGCGTTGAAGTCATCTCCTGTATCACATCGCCGTCAAATAAATCATCTAGTACCATTAATTCACAAGCACATCCTGGTTACACATATTACCTGTGCTATACATTCTTCCTTTAGTAACTTTCTTCTGTCAGATTAAGGTGGCTTAATCTGATATATTAGACAGCCCTAGAAACAAACATCACATTAGAAATTATTTATGGTTCTTAGGAATTGGTCAAATTAGTCAAGCCAAATAATTCAACAGTCATCATCATCATCATAGGCAGTCCCTCGGAATTGAGGAAGACTTGCTTCCACTCCTGAAGTGAGTTCTTTGGTGGCTGAACAGTCCAATATGAGAGCCACTGAGTCACAGGTGGGACAGATAGTCGTTGAGGGAAGAGGTGGGTGGGACTGGTTTGCCGCACGCTCTTTACGTTGCCCGCACTTGATTTCTGCATGCTCTCCGCGTTGAGACTCGAGGTGCTCAGCGCCCTCTCGGATGCACTTCCTCCATTTAGGGCGGTCTTGGGCCAGGGACTCCCAGGTGTCAGTAGGAATGTAGCACTTTATCAGGGAGGCTTTGAGGATGTCCTTGTAACGATTCCGCTGCCCACCTTTGGCGCGTTTGCCGTGAAGGAGCTCCGAGTAGAGCACTTGCTTTGGGAGTCTCGTGTCTGACATGCGGACTATGTGGCCTGCCCAGCAGAGCTGATCAAGTGTGGTCAGTGCTTCAATGCTGGGGCTGTTGGCCCAGACGAGGACGCTGATGTTGGTGCGCCTGTCCTCCCAGGGGATTTGTAGGATCTTGAGGAGACATCGTTGGTGATATTTCTCCAGAGACTTGAGGTGTCTGCTATACATGGTCCATGTCTCTGAGCCATACAGGAGGGCGGGTATTACTACAGCCGTGTAGACCATGAGTTTAGTGGCAGTTGAGAGGGCCTGGTCTTCAAACACTCTTTTCCTCAGGCAGCCGAAGGCTGCACTGGAGGCAGTGTTGGATCTCATCGTCGATGCCTGCTCTTGTTGATAGGAGGCTCCAAAGATATGGGAAGTGGTCCACGGTGTCCAAGGCCGCACCGTGGATCTTGATGACTGGGGGGGCAGTGCTGTGTGGTGAGGACAGGCTGTAGAGGACCTTTGTCTTACGGATGTTTAGCATAAGGGCCATGCTTTCGTATGCCTCAGTAAATACATCGACTATGTCCTGGAGTTCAGCCTCTGTATGTGCGTAGATGCTGGCGTCGTCCACGTACTGTTGCTTGACGACAGAGGTTGGGGTGGTCTTGGACCTGGCCTGGTTGAACAGGTTCCCACTGGTTCTGTAGTTTAGTTCTACTCCAGCGGGAAGCTTGCTGATTGTGAGGTGGAGCATGGCGGCGAGAAAGATTGAGAAGAGGGTTGGGGCGATGACGCAGCCCTGTTTGACCCCAGTCTGAATGTGGATTGGGACTATGATGGATCCATCGGTAAGGATCACGGCCTGCATGTCGTCGTGGAGCAGGCAGAGGGTGGTGACGAACTTTTGGGGGCATCTGAAATGGATGTTTCCACTGGTAGGGGAGACATCAGTTAATTCAACTCAGGGATTAACTAACAGCATGTAAATCTATATGACTTTATGAAGCTGCCTCTTTTTTGATAAATCGTTAACTTAATTAATTCAAGACTTTCTCACTGCTAATCAAATCATGTGAAGTGATTCATTGATTTGTTCACACAGCCCTTGGATAATCCAGCCTTATTGTCAGAGCATTCAAATAATTAGTCTAACAAATGGTAAATTATGTAGCGATCAAGTGAGCACAGCAGAGGTTATTTTTAACACAAGCATGGAATGAGACCATTGCATATTGACCATTAGAGGGACTGTTCTCACTGCACTGATTGCTTGAATTGCAAAGAATCAGATTACTTCAGTACACAGGTAATATTGCCATGGTAACAAATGTTATACACATATAAGAGTAAAGAGGCCTTACTGTACTTATATTGGGCCTTGGTGAAACTGCACCTGAAGTATTGTGTACAGTTTTGGTTTCCTTACCTAAGGAAGGATATTCTTGCCATAGTGGGAGTGTAACAAAGGTTCACCAGACTTATTCCTGGGATGGGGGTAATTGTCATATGAGGAGAGATTGAATAGGCTAGGCCTATATTCTCTAGAGTTTAGAAGATTGAGAGGTGATCTCATTGATACATACAAAATTCTTACATGGCTTGACAGAGTAGATGCAGGGAGGATGTTTCCCCTGCTGGGGAGTCTAGAACCAGGGGTCACAGTCTCAGAATAAAGGGTCGGGCATTTAGGACTGAGATGAGGATAAATTTCTTCACTCGGGGGTGGTGAATTTTTGGAATTCTCTAGTTCAGAGGCCTGTGGAGGCTCAGTTGTTGAGTATATTCAAGACAGAAATCGATAGATTTTTGGATATTAAGGGAATCAAAGGATATGGGGATAGTGCACACAAGTGGAGTTGAAATAGAAGATCAGCCATGATTTTTGAACATAACATAAGAAATAAGAACAGGAGTAGGCCATACAGCCCCTCGAGCCTGCTCCACCATTTAATATGACCATTGCTGATCCGATCATGGACTCAGGTCCAGTTCCCTGCCCGATCTCCATAACCCCTTATTCCCTTATCATTTAAGAAACTGTCTATTTCTGTCTTAAATTTATTCAATGTCCCAGCTTCACAGCTCTCTGAGGCAGCGAATTCCACAGATCCAAAACCCTCAGAGAAGAAATTTCTCCTCATCTAAGTTTTAAATGGGCAACCCCTTATTCTAAGATTATATCCTCTAGTTCTAGTCTCCCCCATCAGTGGAAACATCCTCTCTGCATCCACCTTGTCAAGCCCCCTCATAACCTTATACGTTTCGATAAGATCACCTCTCATTCTTCTGAATTCCAATGAGTAGAGGCCCAACCTATTCAACTTTTCCTCATAAGTCAACCCTCTCATCTCTGGAATCAACCTAGCGAACCTTCTCTGAACTGCTTCCAAAGCAAGTATATCCTTTCGTAAATATGGATAATAAAACTGCACACAGTATTCCAGGTGTGGCCTCACCCTGTACAACTGTAGTAAGACTTCCCCACTTTTATACTCCATCCCCTTTGCAATAAAGTTCAAGATTCCATTGACCTTCCTGATCACTTGCTGTACCTGCATACTAACCTTTTGTGTTTCATGCACAAGTATCCCCAGGTCCCGCTGTAAGGCAGCACTCTGCTATCTTTCTCCATTTAAATAATAACTTGCTCTTTGATTTTTTCTGCCAAAGTGCATGACCTCACACTTTCCAACATTATACTCCGTCTGTCAAATTTTTGCCCACTCACTTAGCCTGTCTATGTCCTTTTGCAGATTTTTTGTGTCCTCACACATTACTTTTTCTCCCATCTTTGTATCGTCAGCAAACTTGGCTACATTACACTTGGTCCCTTTTTCCAAGTCGTTAATGTAGGTTGTAAATAGTTGGGGTCCCGGCACTGATCCCTGCGGCACCCCACTCGTTACTGATTGCCAACCCAACAATGAACCATTTATCCCGACTCTCTGTTTTCTGTTTGTTAACCAATCCTCTATCCATGCTAATATACTATCCCCAACCCCGTGAACTTTTATCTTGTGCAGTAACCTTTTATGTGGCACCTTGTCAAATGCCTTCTGGAAGTCCAAATACACCACATCCACTGGTTCCCCTTTATCCACCCTGTTCGTTACATCCTCAAAGAATTCCAGCAAATTTGACAAACATGACTTCCCCTTCATAAATCCATGCTGACTCTACCTGACCAAATTTTGCTTTTCCAAATGTCCTGCTACTGCTTCTTTAATAATGGACTCCAACATTTTCCCAACCACAGATGTTAGGCTAACTGGTCTATAGTTTCCTGCTTTTTGTCTGCCTCCTGTTTTAAATAGGGGTGTTATATTTGCAGTTTTACAATCTGCTGGGACCTCCCCAGAATCCAGGGAATTTTGGTAAATTACAACCAATGCATCCACAATCCCTGCCGTTACTTCTCTTAAGACCCTAGGATGCAAGCCATCAGGTCCAGGGGATTTTTCTCCCTTTAGTCCCATTATCTTACTGAGTACCACCTCCTTAGTGATTGTGATTGTGTTTGTGTTAAGTTCTTCCCCCCCTATAGCCCCTTGACACGCTATTGTTGGAATATTGTTAGTGTCCTCTACCGTAAAGACGGATACAAAATATTTGTTCAGAGTTTCTGCCATCTCCATGTTCCCCATTACTAATTCCCCAGTCTCATCCTCTAAGGGACCAACATTTACTTTAGCCATTCTTTTCCTTTTTATATACCTATAGAAACTCTTGCTATCTGTTTTAATATTTCGTGCTAGTTTACTTTCATAGTCTATCTTCCCTTTCTTAATCATGGTGCAAAGAAAGGTGCAGCCTTTCTTTGCTGCTGTTGTTGTTATTATTGTTCTCACTGTTGTAACTGTTCTCAAATGTAAATTTTTTTGTAAGTAATGTAAATTTACAAGTTTAATAGTTAGTAATTGATCTTAAAGTTTTTACGTGATCTTAGAGTTTGTAAGTGATCTTAAGTGAAAACTTTAAAGTTTGATACAAGAATATGTTTATTAAAGTTAAGTACAAACAAATATTTGTTAAACTTTTGAATAAAATATATTTTAAATTATAACTGAATCATTTCCATGATTTGTTTGATTATTAACACAACTTTTGAAGTAAACAAGAATCATTTCCATCATTTGTTCCATTAACACATCACAACATTACAGAACAGGTCCAAACAGTAAACATGGTCCATGTGGAATAGCCGCCACTGAGCCTTCAGGCAGCAAAGCGTTCACGGATAAACTGTTGGTGCAAGGCTCAAGCGATTGTTAAAGGGGAATGACGGCCCGCCCTCCTCTGCTGTCGTGCTCCAGGTTCAGGTTGTTACATTGCTGCCTCATCCTCGTCCTCCTCCTCATCATCTGCATCATCCTCATCATTATCATCAGCCACTCTCACCTCAGGTGGGTCTTCTACTACCATCTGCTGCTGCCTCATGATGGCTAAGTTATGCAGCATGCAGCACACAACAGTGAACTGACCAACAATTTCAGGGGAGTGCAGCAAGTAGCCTCCAGGCCTCCAGGCATCGGAAACGCTGTTTCAAGATGCCAATGGTCCTCTCTATGATGCCGTGCGTCGCAATGTACGACATGTTGTATTCCCGGTCTGCTTCCATCCAGGTTACGCATTGGGGCATCATGAGCCAGGTGGCGAAGCCATACCCTTTGTCTCCCAGCAGGCAGCTCTGTCCTTCTGGCTGCTGCTGAAACATGGCAGATATAGCGCTCTTGCGTAGAATGAACGCATCATGGGTGCTTCCAGGATATCTTACATCAACTGACATGATGTGATGCATGTTTTCACACACGAGCAGCACATTCACAGAGTGGAAGCCTTTTCTGTTCCTGTACATCTCGGAATCCTTCAAAGGTGCTCGCAAGGCGATGTGGGTACAATCAATGCAGCCCTGTACCTTTGGGAAGCCAGCAATCCTGGAGAAGCCCACAGCCCTATCATGCATTGCCTGGGTGGTCATGGGGAACTTTATGTAGTCATTCCTCCGGCATATAGTGCAGCAGTCACCTGCCGAATGCAGACATGTGTTGCATCTTGAGAAATGGCGCACACATCCCCAGTTGTAGCTTGGAACAATCCGGGTGCATAGAATGAAAGTGCAGCTGTAACCTTCACTTCAACTGACAAAGCAGTCCTCCTGATGCTTCTAGGTTACAGGTCTGCTTTTAGCAACTCACAGATCTCAGTTACAACTTCTTTGTGAAAACGCAGCCCTCTGACACAGTCTGCATCATTCAGGTGCAGGTACGAATGCCTGTCTCGATATACCCGACATGGGTAAGGAATCCTGCCCATCATCCTATGGGCTCTGAGGTTCCTGATGCGATGACGTCTGATGTATCTTTAGATGCTCTAATAATGGCTCCACGAGGCAGTGTGTTGTACTTGAACTGCAGTGACCTTAGTCCTTTATTAGTTAACTCCAGAGTGAGGATCACACCTGGGGCCTGCCTTTTATACTAGGCCAGGCACATCTGTACAGTTAACCTACGAGTCTCCCACTGCTGTGCCCTCTGGTAGCACAACTTGTGATAGTACCAACAGTAACCATGTAGGATACATGACATCACTCCCCCCTGAACCCTCAGTGCAAATCGCCTCTGCATTGACTGCACTGGGTTTAGCTCTATCTGGGTTCTGTCTGGTTGACCTTGGGTGAGTAGTTGGTGCAGTAGCGTGCTGGTGGTTGCTGTTTGTGTGTGTGTGTGTGTTTCTAACCACTCCATTCTCCCCCCCCCCCCCTCCCCTCCCATATCGATGTGGCAGGGGCTCCTGACATTCGTGTACATTCAAGTTCAGGTAAGTGGGTTTTGCATTTTTTTTTGTGTGGTTCCGTGGTGCGACAGGTACATTAGATGCCTTATCGATGCGGTGACCAGTGCATGAGGACGAGCTAGTTCCAGAGTTGCTGGGTTGTGTCCCTGCAGTCTGGTGGCAGTTCAGTGCCCGGTGCTGGCAGTGGGAACCCGGTTGGCTCACGTAGCCTGCTCTCGGGGTTGTTTCTGTGGTCCCTAGCGTCTGGCTGGTTCACAGGTGTCTATGACCTCCCTGTCCTTTCTCTGCACCCTCGGTCACAGCTGCTCCCTGAGCAGCTGTCGTCTAGCAGTGCACAGGGAACTGCTTGTGGCCACATTTCATGGTGCATGACTTTGGTCCCCAGGACACCGGCTACAGCATTGGGTAGCTTGCTGGACCTGTGTGCACCCGATGGGTGTTTGCCCGCTGCATTGGCTGTGTGCAGTGGAAATCCTGCATCGCACAGCTTTTCCTTACTTACGATGGACACTCTGTGGGTCCAATCACGATCGCGCGACTTTTCCTCGCTGGTTGCATATGCACAGTTCAGATTATCAATTACACATTGTACATAATCGCGCGACTTTTCCTCACTGGTTGCATGTATACAATTCAGATTATCAGTTACACATTTTACAAGATCAGTTACACATTTTACATAATCAGTTACACATTTTATCTCCGACTTACAGTTACTATTACATTGCTTGAGTGTGTGGAACTGTCCCTTTAATTGTAATGGGTTGCAGGCCTCCTTTAAGAGAGCCTTGCTTGCTTTACCCCTATGGTGTATGTAGGCACCTTTAGTAATGACTCCACAAGGCAGGGTATGGTGCTTAAACTCTCCAGACTTGCAGTCCTTTATTAGCAGCTCCTGAGTGCTGACAACAAGCTGTGTGTTCCTTTTTATACTGGGTTACCTGCCGTGTGCAGGCAAACCCTGGGTCTCCAGCAACAGCACCCTCTAGTGTACCGGTGAGGTGTGTACAGTACAAGGGTACATTCAATGCTGCATACAGTGTTACAGACATCACACAGTGAACAGGCATACATAAACAACAATACTCCCCCCACTGAGCATTTTTCATATCCTAGTTATCATGACCAGGGGAGGTGATCAGTGGTGGGTTATAGAAGGTTGTGGTGAGGGTTGTGTAGTTGCCAGGTGTGACCCCTGTGCTTGAGGCTGGCCTCATACGTTTCCCCTCCCTCACACACAGTGGGTGTCACTGTTGTGGGATCCCTCGGGGAGGTAGTCACGGCAGCAGTGGGTGGTGTGTATACACTGTGATGTGGGTAGTTGTGGGGTGGTGGGCAGGGCCACAAGACTGGGTGGGCTCCTTGTCCACCAATGGGGATGAGGGTCAGGTCATCCCAGGGTTTGCCAGGGAAGCTGGAGGGTATTGGCCTCATGCTTCTGGTATCGGCCCTGATGGCCAGGGGCTGTAGGGCTGGTCTGGTGCCAGTTGCCATTGGTGGTGGCTGGGCTGCCCATTGACCACTGTCCCTGTAGTGGGTCTGCTCCCACTGCATGTGTGTGTGTCCTGCAAGGGGCATCACATTCGATCCAAAGGTCCAGGCTACATGGTCAGGTAGCCTGCTGGACCTGGGGGTCTCCCACAGGGGGATTCCATTGGCATTAGCATGGTCCCTGTAGGACCTAATGTCCTTTGGCAGTGTCCTACCGGTATACATGACACCTTGGCTCTGATCACACATAGTTGAGCCTGCATTATACATTCTCACACTTGCATCACTTTTGGGTGTCTTGGTTTCAACAGACATGGTTACATTAGGCATTTCACAATCTCTATCATTATTGTTAAGCATAATAAACTTGTTCTTAACCTTACTTACACCTGCATTCATCTCATTTGTCACATTAGTTAAACCAGCATCACAATTCATGGTTACATTGCATACATTTTCATACTTGCACCCTTTAATTGCATCTTTAGCTTTAAAGACCGTGTACTCAAATGGTTGGAACTTCCCTTTTAAATTATTTTTGTTACCGGTCTCCATTAAGGGAGCTTTCAAATCCGATTGGTTGCTCGATGTCACATGATGCTCCTCCATGTTGACTCGCATTTTGAATGCAGGTCTGCTGTTCACCAAGCAGCAGCCATTTTGTGGTGCTCCTTTCTTCCACGTTCTTGTGGTGCTGCAGCCATTTTGTGGTCTTGTTTCAGGCAGGCTGTGGTGGTATTTTTTTCCACAGCACCCCTTTGCCCGATGTGGACCCGGTTCATCCAATTCCTGCCTAGCAGCGTGAGACCGTCGCTGGCTACAATCCACAGGGGGAGTTTGTGCAACACGCCGCCCTGGGAGACCTGGACGTCTACACTGTCAACGATTTGGATTTTACCTTTGGTGTAGGTGAGCAGCTTTGCCTGGACAGGAGACAGTTTTGGTCGAGTGGCAGGATTCCTCCAAATTTTTTCAAAGGTCTTTTGGCTCACCACAGACTGGCTTGCCCCTGTGTCGATCTCCATGGAGACTGGGACCCCGTCGATGTCCACTTCCATCATCTACAGAGAACCTCCGGTGGAGCAGGTAAAGATTCCATACTCCTCTCCCAGGGTTAGAGCAGCTACATCTTCATCGGTGTCGGAGCCCCGGTGATTAGCCAACTCATCAGAGACACAGTGAGTACAGCCTTTTCTGCACATTCTCTGAAGGTGCCCTTTCTGTTTGCAGCCTTTGCATGCATAGTCTTTGTAGCGGCACTGGTGGGCCCTGTTGTTTCCTCCACAGCGCCAGCACAGGGCCATCCGGTTTGTTCCATGTGGCGGACTCAAGGTTGCGGGACTCGGGGCAGCATTTCTGCCATTAGAAGTGTCCATGCGGTGCACTGCGCTCACTGGTTTAGAGTCCTGGGTCAGTATTCGCCTGGAATCGCTGGCCGAAACCATGTAGGCCTGGCTCACTTGAACTGCTTTCTGTAGAGTGACCGTAATGTCAGCCGAGAGCAATTTGTATTGGAGGCCTTCATGGCCGATTCCAATGACAAATATGTCCCTTTGTGCTTCATTAAGGTGGTCGCCAAACTCACACGGTGCAGCTAGTCTTCTTAAGTGTGCAGCATATTTGGCAATTTCTTGGCCCTCAGGTCACGGGTAAGTGTAGAACCGGTGCCTGGCTGTGAGGATACTTTCTTTCGGTTTTAGTTATTCCTGTATGATTGTTACAAGTTCCTCATAGCTCTTGGTGGTTGTCTTCTCCGGGGCTAGTAAGTCCCTGACGAGACCGTAGATGGTGGGCCCTCAACTGCTAAGCAGGATGGCCCTGCTTTTGTTCGGTAGTGTGGCCGGTGTGTCCCCGTCCAGGTCGTTGGCTATGGAGAAGTGTTCCAATCTTTCCACAAAAGCGTGCCAATCCTCCCCCTCCGTAAATTGCTGAAAGTTGCTAAGGTTAGATATGTTGAGCGTGTAGTTTGTGATCCCGTATTCCAGTCGCCAGTTGTGGTGTATGCAGGCACCTTTAGTAATGACTCCACGAGGCAGGGTATGATGCTTAAACTCTCCATACTTACAGTCCTTCATTAGCAGCTCCTGAGTGCTGACAGCAAGTGTGTTCCTTTTCATACTGGGTTACCTGCCGTGTGCAGGCACCCCTGGGTCTCCAGCCACAGCACCCTCTCGTGTACCAGTGAGGTGTGTACAGTACAAGGGGTGGGTACATTCAGTGTTGCATACAGTGTTACAGACATCACACAGTGAACAGGCATGCATACACAACAACCCCAATCCACTTTTCTGTTTGGTGCCACGTGTTGCTCCATCAGCGCTGCACCTCGTGGTCTGGCCGCGGCATCTTTGTCTTCAGCACATCGCCTCATGGTTTGGGCGCCATCTTTCCTCCATCCACGATGTCAACTGCGGTGATCCTCTTCTCCCTGGGTTCTGCCCCCACAGTTGGGAAGTCGTTTCTGGATCCGATTTTCTTCCTCCGGAGTCCTGCCACTGGAGCCTGGAAGGTGTGATCGGGTCGTCTCAGCTGGATCATCTCCACGCAGTCATGCTGAGCGGTCTGTGTCTCGGGTGCTTTGCTAGTCTGCTCTCCGGTGCCAGGTCCACTCTCAGGTGAGGGCTTGATTTGCCTCTGATCGCAGAGGGTTGAAACCTTCCCACTTCCAATGGATCTTCTTCATCCACCTTCTGCTGAGCAGCGTTGGTCCATCACCTGCAACAATCCACAGAGGTAACTTGGTCGTTGTCTTCGCTGTTGCCAGCAAGTCCCTGACGAGGCCATAGACGTTGGGCCCAATTGGTTAGCAGGATAGTGTGGTGCTTATCAGCCAGTTCGGTCGGGTCGTCTCCTGGCAGGTCGTTTGCTGTGAAGAAATGTTCTAGCCTCTCCACAAAGGTGTCCCAATCATCACCATCGGCGAACTGCTGCAACGTACCCAGGGTAGCCATTTCGCATGAAAGTTCGTAATCTCGTCGCCAGTTGTTGTGTCCTTAGATGCTCTAGTAATGACTCCACGAGGCAATGTGTTGTACTTGAACTGTAGTGACCTTAGTCCTTTATTAGTTAACTCCAGAGTGAGGATCACACCTGGTGGCCTGCCTTTTATACTAGGCCAGGCACACCTGTACAGGTAACCTACAAGTCTCCCACTGCTGTGCCCTCTGGTGGCACACCTTGTGATAGTACCAACAGTAGCCATGTAGGATACATGACAACGTCAAAGCAATTGTATCCTCCGCAGCACCATGATGCAAAAGGCTTGCACAAGATATGGCATTATCAGTATTGTCCCCATGCTTAAATTTTACCTTTGCAAGCAGCTCAAAATGGCAGGCAGGCAGTACAAGGTTCTTTGTTCTCTCTCCCCACAAGTTGGGGAAACCCCCCCAGGCTATATTTGATGCGTAGAACAGCCTTGTGATGGCTTCCAATCGCCTTCTACAGCACTCCACCCACCCAGGCTTGATTTGATGGGTAGTGCAGGCTTCCAATCGCCTTCCACAGCCCCCCACTTCTCCCCCGGGCTTCTTTTGCAGCCGAGCCCCGAATTCCTGTGTCTGGGCGTGGGATCGATTTTGCCGGCCGACGCTCTGACCCTCCAGCCCTGTTTGCAGACGTTCAGTGGTGGCGTGTCAGTTGAAAAAAATTTGAAAACTTAGTTATAAGGTAAAAAATATAATCTTTATTATGCATATTGAAGTTTTCTTGTCTCCCTCCAAAACTTTGCTGGCTGAAAAACAATGGCGTCTTGCTGTGCCGATTTTTCAATGTGCGCTGCTTTTTCTGAACTCACCAGAAGGTTTTTCTGGAGTGGTCACATACACCGACCTAGGAGAAATTTTTGGGGGGCAAACTTCCATAATTGACAAAAACTGGTGCAGACATCAGGTTATGCCCCCTATGACGCAAAAAAAAACGAACCTAAAAAAATCGTAACTAACTGAGTTACGCTGGCACACATTCCTTGGGGAAACTTTCATTTTTTAACTTACACCAAAAAAAGCGGCACGTGCCAAAAAAAACGTCGCAACTCACTGGGAAAAATTGAGCCCCTAATCTGGGGAGTTGAGGGAATGCACAATTAACCTCAGAGTCTTTGAGCTAAGGAGCAGAAAAATCAGCCACATTCTCCAAACAAATGTGTAGTGCAAAAATGTCTATTGATTAATAGGTAGATAGTGGATGATTTGCGGTGGACACGATCACATTGAATGAAGTTAATGTATTCCGCTTACCGAATACTAAGCATGTTCAAGTTTGAAAACTGTACAGTACACAATTACATACATGCAAATCATCCTCCCTTTAAGATCTGGGTACTTTGGTGGCAGTTTAAACTCCATGGCTGTGATTCTTTTCACTAAGGTCGCAACACAAGTTGGATCAACCTCAGACCTCAGTAAGAGATGTTCGATAATGCTATTGTCCCTTGCACTGGGAGGAAAGCTTAAAATACAGTCCGCCTGCTTAAGTTCTGCTCACAGCACAATGACTAATGGAATTCATTGTTTTTTTTTCATTGTAATTGGTGAAATCTTAGAAAAGGTTGAAACTCAGTAACTCCTTTGACGCTCACTAAATTTCATTGTGTAGGTGACATACTCTTTTATGGCTGTTATGACTCAAATCTCAATTCCACGCACACATTCACAACACACACACACACACACACAGGAACAAACACGAACAAACAGATGAGACGTGAATTGTTAAACGCCTCAATAAAAAGACAAGGCCATGGACCTTTGTGACAAGGCTTGTGTATGTGAACCAAGTTGGCTCGATTTTCAGTGGGCTCAAGAAAAAATCCAGAACTTATGAACTGTAGTGTTAATATTGTACAGACACAAAATAAGTAAATGTTGACACAGCGGCTTAGCAGAGCAAGAACCATGCGGCTAGATTTTGTTCAGAATATAATTACAATATCATCGCTACATAGGAAAAATTGACTCATTCTGGTAGTAAAATAGGGCACTGTTTTTAGAAGTTGGGAGCCATGTGACTGTGAGATATTTTATTTTTTGCTAACAGTTTATTAGCATACAGCATCTATATGACTGGAAAAGGATATTGGTTTTGCTGACTAGAAACTGGAGTGATGTGAGATGATAAGGTTGGTTAGGGGAATTTTTGGGGCTATAGTGGCCAAGTCAAACTGAACCCAAGCCTGTGTGTAGGTGTAAACATCAGACACAATTCATTTACGTACTTAAAGTTTCTAAAAGTTTAACATTACCACAGATAACATAACGTTAACTGCAATTCAACAGTGCTGGAGCAAGAACCGAATGTTTATTTTATTTAGCAAAAACTAATGTTTGCTTTACTTTTGGGCAGTTAGCCTCCTGAACTGCAAGAATATTCAAAGACATCAAAGACTGTCAGCAACCTCAAGGTTAAAATCAACTATCTTTCATAGAATCATAGGGCTGGAATTTGCATGGCATCTCCACCCGGTTTCTCAGCGGCATTGGTTGGTTTGGGCGAAAACCAGGTCGGCGAAAATTTACAAAGAGTTCCACCGGCGGTTTCGAAATACCGCTGGGGGGCGGACTGCCGGCGTGCACCATCCATAAACTGCTACCGCCAAAGTTTTGACTCAGCGGTGACCCGTAGGTAAGTAGGAAAGAAAACACCCATGAGAAGCACGGGAGCTGGGCGGTCGGTAAGTTGCCCTGCAAAAAAAGGTAAGTTAATGGGCTTTTAATAATTATTTTAAAATTATTTTACAGTGATTAAGTTGAAAAGGGTCCTGAGAATATTTTCTGATTTTTTATTTTATGTTTTTGGAAAAAATACTTTTTGTGCTTTCCCCCTTCCAAAGCCCAACCCACAGCCTCGGTCTAAATTTTAGGAATTACCACCCATTTTGTTTAAGAACCGCCCAATCGGCCCAAGATTGCATTTTCCGCCAAGAATCGGGGTGTAAAGTTAATTTTTTTTCGCCAGGCGGAATTTTTTTCCTTTTTTGGTGGAATTTTTCGCCCGCGGTAATTTTCAAATCTTAACAATATTTTGGGCGGCAATACAGCACTGGCGGATTTTGGGGAATTTTTAGCCCATAGAATGATACAGCACAGAAGGAAGCCATTCGGCCCATCAAGTCCACCAGAGATACTTAGCTTAACTGTATTTCAAATACTGCACAAATATTTGCAGCATTTTATATATATATATATTCATGGGCGTCGCTGGCAAGGCCACATTTATTTGTCCATCCCTTGATGTCCTGGAAAGGTGGTAGTGGACCATCTTCTTGAACTGCTAGCGGTTTGATACAACTGAGTGGCTTGATAGGCCATTTCAGAGGGAAGTTAAGACTCAAATTTGCGGATGACACTAAGTTGGGTGACAGTGTGAGCTGCGAGGAGGATGCTATTAGGCTGCAGAGTGACTTGGATAGGTTAGGTGAGTGGGCAAATGCATGGCAGATGAAGTATAATGTGGATAAATGTGAGGTTATCCACTTTGGTGGTAAAAACAGAGAGACAGACTATTATCTGAATGGTGACAGATTAGGAAAAGGGAAGGTGCAACGAGACCTGGGTGTCATGGTACATCAGTCATTGAAGGTTGGCATGCAGGTACAGCAGGCGGTTAAGAAAGCAAATGGCATGTTGGCCTTCATAGCGAGGGGATTTGAGTACAGGGGCAGGGAGGTGTTGCTACAGTTGTACAGGGCCTTGGTGAGGCCACACCTGGAGTATTGTGTACAGTTTTGGTCTCCTAACTTGAGGAAGGACATTCTTGCTATTGAGGGAGTGCAGCGAAGATTCACCAGACTGATTCCCGGGATGGTGGGACTGACCTATCAAGAAAGACTGGATCAACTGGGCTTGTATTCACTGGAGTTCAGAAGAATGAGAGGAGACCTCATGGAAACGTTTAAAATTCTGACGGGTTTAGACAGGTTAGATGCAGGAAGAATGTTCCCAATGTTGGGGAAGTCCAGAACCAGGGGTCACAGTCTGAGGATAAGGGGTAAGCCATTTAGGACCGAGATGCGGAGAAACTTCTTCACCCAGAGAGTGGTGAACCTGTGGAATTCTCTACCACAGAAAGTAGTTGAGGCCAATTCACTAAATATATTGAAAAGGGAGTTAGATGAAGTCCTTACTACTCGGGGGATCAAGGGTTATGGCGAGAAAGCAGGAAGGGGGTACTGAAGTTTCATGTTCAGCCATGAACTCATTGAATGGCGGTGCAGGCTAGAAGGGCTGAATGGCCTGCTCCTGCACCTATTTTCTATGTTTCTATGTTTCTATGTTTCAACCACATAAGCGTGGAACTGGAATCACACATAGGCCAGACCAGGTAAGGATGGCAGGTTTCCTTCCCTAAAGGACATTAGTGAACTAGTTGGATTTTTATGAGAATCCAACATATGTTATATCAGACAATTTTCAAACTGAACTCACATTCCCTGAATTATTAGTCCAGGCCTCTGGATTATAAATCCAGTGACATAACCACAATGCTACTGTACCCCAGCATGCACTGGTCAAGGCTGAAATATCCTCAGCTTTAATTGCTTCTCACTGCTTTGCATAGTAACAATTAACATGACAGGGCATCTCTATAACATCAGTGTTATAATTTAACTTACCTAACTTAGTCAAAATGCTTCTCTTCGCTCCAGCTCCATCTGCCTGTTTACAGTGTTGGATCTAATTCTACTGATCAAACCTGAATTCAATCCACAACCCCTAATCATTTACACTATAGCTCTCACTCAAATCAAGACACCATGTTGCAGTTGTTGTGTATGTATATACCCTGTACACTCAATGTACAGTTACATAAGACCAATGAATGTATCTTTACACTGTATACAATATACCTGTACCACCAGAGGGTGCAACAGGTGGAGACCTGGACGTCACCTGCACACCGCAGGTAACCAGGTATAAAAGGGAGCCCACCTTACTATAACCTCATTCAGGAGCTGCAATAAATGGACTAAGGTCACAACAGTTCAAGTGCAATACCTTACCTCATGGAGTCATTACTAGAGTGCCTGCAAACACTACAATTGGTGATGAGAATATGAATTCCACGCGAAAAATGGCTAACCTTAGCAACTTTCAACAATTCGCTGATGAAGATTGGGATGCCTTTGTGGAAAGGCTAGAACACGACTTCATCGCGAACGACCTGGCTGGAAACACACCGACCTCGCTGGCTGATAAGCGCAGAGCCATCCTGCTCAGCAGTTGTGGGCCCACCGTTCATGGCCTTGTCAGGGACCTGCTAGCCCCAGAGAAGACGACAACGAAAACATTTGTGGAGCTCGTAACCCTGACACAGGAACGGCTTAAGCCAAAAGAGAGCATCCTAACAGCCAGACACCGGTTCTACACACACCTGCGGCCCGAAGGCCAAGAAATCGCAAAATATGCTGCAGACTTGAGGCAATTGGCTGCACCATGAGATTTTGGTGACCACCTCACCAACGCACTGAGGGAATCGGCCACGAAGGCCTCCTCCACAGGCTGCTCTCTGCGGACACCACCATCAACCTGCAGAAAGCAATTAACGTGAGCCAAGCGTTCATGGTCTCAGCCTGTGATTCTATAAGGATAATGACTCAACCCCAGGACTCCAACACGGCAAGTACAGTGAACCAAATGGTGCCTTTCAGAGACAAGACTGTGACCCCGAGCCCCGCAACCCTGAGTCTGCCGCAGGGGGCCAGCCGGCCAGTCCCATGCTGGCACTGTGGAGGAAATCACAGACCCCACCAATGCAGATAGAGACTAAAATTGCAAGGGCTGTAACACTAAAGGCCATCTACAGCAAATGTGAAAAATAAAATTTACTCACCGAGTCGCTGAAGAGTTGGCCAATCACCCGGGCTCCAGTGCTGATGAAGACGAAGAAAGAGTCCAGGAGGCAGCTCAGCCCCAGGAAGAGGAGGGGGAGTGTTTACCTGCTCCACCGAGAGTTCCCCGTTGAAGATAGAAGTTGAAATCAACGGTATTCCAGTCTCGATGGAGGTCGACACAGGGGCGAGCCAATTGCTGATGAACCAGGTGGCCTTCGAGAAACTCTGGGACAACCCTAGCGAACGACCTAAAATGCTACCAATCCAGGTGAAGCTGCTCACTTACACAAACGACACCATCCCAGTCGTTGGCAGCATGGATGTCCAGGTGTCCTACGGCGGCGCGATGCACAAGTTACCTTTGTGGATCGTTGCTGGTGATGGTCCAACGCTGCTAGGAAGAAGATGGATGAAGCAAATCCAAATCTGTTGGAGTTGGGAAAGCCTCCAGGCCCCGGCGATCGTTGTCCTAGGTGGCCCCAAATTTGGATCCATCGCAACACCTGAAGATCCTACTGTCCACCTCGACTGCACGGCGACGACACAGACCGCAATACCCAATAGCGAGATGATCCAACCCAAATGGACAGAACACACCTTCCGGGCCGTGGCAGAACTCAGAAGGGAGCAGATCGGCGCAGAAGGTATTTCCCCAGCTTCAGTGGCAGAACCTGGGGAGAGAAGGATCACCGCAGCCTACCACGAGGCAAATTGGCTGAAATCAAGATGGCGACGACCAGACCACGAGGGGCAGCGTTGAGGGAGCAACAAGTGATGCCGAGCAGCGAACCGGATTGGGGTAAAGATTGCAAGGCCTCTTAAAGAAGACCGGCAACCCAGAACAATTAAAGGTACAGTTCCACTTTTTGTACAGAGATGCCGGTGATACTAATGTGAGACACGTAATTAACAAATGCAAGTATTTAACTGTACCGTTGAACAGCGATGCCGGTAGGATACGCGGAAAAGGTGTAATTGATGAACGCAAGTATCTAAATGTAACATTGTATGGCGATGCTGGTAATATACAGGGAAAATATGTAATTGAGCGTAAAGATGTAATTGACAAATTTGAACTCGTACCTGAAAGCGATCGGAGCCAATGTATCATGACTGTAAATGATGGAATAATGTGTGATGCCGGGTTCAAGATGCTCGCCAACAAAACCAAGGGCAATCCCCGTTTGAAGCACCCAGGTTCAGCGGGCTACCCAATCATGTATCCTGTGCCTCCGGGACCAAGGTGATGCCCCAGGGAGTGTGGCCACACACAGTGGGAGCTTACCCACTGCAGGGCCAGCGATCAGCGGACGGCACAGGCACCACAACTGGCACCCTACTCCAGATCGGCCCTACCCTTCTGGCCACCAGGGCCAGCACAGGGAGCAAGAGGCCAGCAACCTCCAGACCTGGGATGACCAGGCTCCCACTACTGCTGAAGAGCAGCAGGGAGATCCTGCAGCCCTCAAAGGAGGACGGGAAGACCACACATTCCTGTGGCTCTGCCCATCACTAGGCAACGACAAAGGCCCTGAGACCCAGCCAAGGGAGCGGCTCGAGCCCACCCAGCTGGCAGGGGGCGCAGCACCGCTATCAGACAACCTGGACACAGTCCGGTTACTCTGGAACTAGCATCCTCACTCACCTGCACCTACACTCCAGGGGCAAGACTGTAATACCATGTATGTACCTTACCTGTAAAATGTACTTGTTCCACCACTGCTAGTCCAAATAGTCATGTAACCAATCCTATTTTTTTTGTACATGTATGTAAATGCAACTGTCAAGCCACACACATGGTCTATGTATGGGGGGGGGGGGGCGGGCGGGGAATAAATGGGGGTATGTAGCCATGGACACATGGATCACACCCAGAACCCACTCAAACCCCCACTTCAACCTCCAACCATCCACTGCTGACCATTTCCCAATGTTGTGGCAATAAGGACTTGGGGGTCCACAGGGAGAGACAAAGTGCAAGGGCTTTGGGCACTCAAGTCGAGGGCCAGAGCACCCAGTGCAAAGGCCAGTGGCACAAGACTTAGGGGGAGTGATGTTGTGTATGTATATATCCTGTACACTCAATGTACAGTTACATAAGACCAATGAATGTAGCTTTACACTATATACAATATGCCTGTACCACCAGAGGGTGCAACAGGTGGAGACCTAGAGGTAACCAGGTATAAAAGGGAGCCCACCTTACTGTAACCTCATTCAGGAGCTGCAATAAATGGACTAAGGTCACAACAGTTCAAGTGCAATACCTTACCTCATGGAGTCATTACTAGAGTGCCTGCAAACACCACAGCAGTATCAAATTATAATAAACTATGGTATGGTGCAAAATGGGATTGGGGTGAACCACAGATTTGATTCAGACTCTTATGCTGGTCAATCAGACACCACACTTTTTTCAAAACCCTTTTATATGATGTAAGACACAATAGGGTCAAAATGTAACATTGTTGAACCCATTTTATAGGCCTAAAATAGACCTGATCTACATAGGAGTTCAGGCTACTGATAAATTGGTTCGGGGCCTTTCTTTGGGTAGTCCTGGAGCACAGGTCTCAGTTCAATATTAACTGAGCGCTCATATCAGACCCGGACTCAAAAATGCGGCTGCCCTATATGCAAACTCTGACCTGGCATTCCCGGTTCTGTTGCCACCTATACTTAAAGGGACCACTGGTGGATGCTCAAAAAAGGCTCCTTGGCTTCTCTGTCTGGTAGACCCTCTCTGCTGTCTGAGTGACTGGCATAAAGAGTCTGAATCAAATCTGTGGTTCACCTCAACCCCACTTTGCACCATACCATAGTTTATTATAATTTGATACTGCAACATGATGCCTTGGCTTGAGTGAGAGCTATATGTAAATGATTCGGGGTTGTAGATTTAATTCAGGTTTGGGATGCTAAGGAATTTGGGCCCCTAAAGCTCTGTCTGCCATGGTAAATGAGTCAGTTCTAAAGTATTGATGAGACTAGATTGAGATGAAGAATATTTCTGTAGTCATAATTGTGAATCTTGCTCCTGGTTTCACTGCTGGTATTGTCACAATTTATAATTGATGCCATTTATACACCTCGTGCAACATTATTTTGTGCTGTAATTAAATTATAATATTTTAATGGGACTTAAATAATGTATCCTTCTTGGATGAAGTTGATTGTAGGCACAACATTCCAGATCTTAGAGACCTAGACAGCTGAAGGCACGGCCGCCAATGGTGGGGAGAGGGAACAGGGAATGGGACGGTTGATGAGCAGTAGCAAATCTTTCATAACTCGCAACAAAAATATATCCCAATGAGAAGGAAAGACTGTAAGAGAAGGGATAACCATTCGTGGCTAATTAAGGAAATAAGGGAGGGTATCAAATTTAAAACAAAGGCATACAATGTGTCCAAGACTAGTGGGAGGCCAGAGGATTGGGAAATTTTTAAAAGCCAGTAGAGAACGACTAAAAAAAATTATTAAGGAGAGGGAAGATAGATTATGAAAGTAAACTAGCACAAAATCTAAAAACAGATAGTAAGAGTTTCTACAGGTACATGAAAAGGAAAAGTGTGGCTAAAGTAAATGTTAGTCCTCTGGAGGATGAGACTGGGGAATTAATAATGGAAAACAGGGAAAAGGCAGAGACGTTGAACAAATATTTTGTATCAGTCTTCACGGTAGATGACACTAAAAACATCCCAATAACGGATAATCAAGGGGCTATAGGTAGGGAGGAACTTAATAAAGTCACTATAACTAATGAAGTAGTAATGGATAAAATAATGGGACTAAAGGCGGACAAGTCCCCTGGACCTGACGGCTTGCAGCCTAGGGTCTTAAGAGAAGTGACTGCAGAGATAGTGGATACATTGGTTGTAGTCTGCCAAAATTCCCTGGATTCTGGGGCGGTCCTAGAAGATTGCAAAACCGGCCCCGAGGATCGCTGCAGGGCGCCAGAGGGTGACCACCTACCCAGAAGACCTCAATGCCGCCATTGCTGTCACTTTGGGTGAAAAACGGAGCACAAAAGACCCGAAAATCTAGCCCGTATTTCTGCAGAATTCGTGGGATCCTCCCACACTCCACTCCTTTGATCCATGATACTGAAAGGTTCATATTGCACAGCTCACAACAACTTGCATTGATATAGCAGCTTTAACATACCCAAGGCACTTCAGAAAACTGTAGTCAAACAAAGATTGATACTGAGTTGCAAATTAGTGAATTAAATGGGTAACTTCACAGAGCTCAACTGCCAGTGTGGAGCCACACTAGACATGATTTGGATAGCTCCATTCCTCTAACCTGCACTCATGACTAGCACAGCTCCATACCTCCCCTTAAAGGTTAAATAGGGGAAGTCAAATGGTACTTTTTCACCCAAAGGGAATCATGGATTTAATTGCCAAGAATGCCTTTGAAATGGTTCAAAGTTAAAGAAATACTCATCTGGAGAAAACGTGGATTAATATGGTGTGTTGAGATCTGTGAAAAAGGGATTGCCTTGATGAACATACTATCTTTTTTCTAAAAACTTTTATACTCTTCGGTTCTCTTGGAGATAGAATTCTAGTCACTAGTGAGGGAAGGAAAGCTAGCATAGTAGCTGAAGCTGGGATCAAACGTCCACACTGGATTCAAAACCCAGCACTCTGACATGTGCCATGGGCTGTCCATTTTGTAATTTAAATAAAATGTCAACTCAAGGACTATGTATTAAAAGGAAATGTTTATTAACTCACAGTAACAGTTGAGATTTTTTCTTATTCATTCTCAGGATGTAGGCGTCGCTGGCAAGGCCTGTGTTTATTGTCCGTTCCTAGTTGCCCTCGAGAAGGTGGTGGTGGGTCTTTCACTTGAGTTGCTGAAGTCCATGTGGTGAAGGTACTCCCACAATACTGTTAAAGAGGGAGTTCCAAGGTTTTGACCCAGCGACAATGAAGGAACAGTGATATGTTTCCAGGTCAGGATTATTAATCATCTTGAGTCAATTACATAACATTTCTAGAACTTGGAGCACACAGAGGGCTGACATCAACACTGACAGCTGCTGCCATTACAAAAGCAGACCAAGAACATACTCACCCCCGCTGAAAATTGAAAAAATACATTTAATGAACAGATACAAGAGTGTAATTTCAAGGCTGTAATCTTGAATTTTCAGACGATGGTTCTAAAGCCCTGAAGCTCCACTGTAGTGCTTTACGGCATCATCTGAACTAATCAATTTAGAATTGACTAACTTGGAATCACTCCCAGATACCTAATGGCCCAGAAATCCTGGCCTTCCCTGATCCGTACTGAGTGTGGACAGACCCAGGAAGGCATCGCAAAACCTGTTTTCAACACACAAAGTTGAAAACCGGCTTTTCCAATCTGTCAAGCTGGAGCTGGAGCTTGATAGATCCAACGCATCTCCACATCCAGGACATTCGCATGGGTAAGATTGCGGTATTTACCCACATCTTTCCCAACGGATGTCCTGAAAACTCTTGCACCTGATAAAAGCAGGTGCATAGCCCACTTTTACAGGCGTAAGAGATTTAAAACATACTTAAAACATAAAAATATTTTAAAAAGACATTTTATTTTTACAAACCCTGCCCACTATGTTAAATTTATTTTAAAGCATAATTTTTAAAACTTTTTTAAAAATCGGAAAAATGTATATTTTTAATAATACACAAATAACTTTAATTTAAATTAATATTAAATATTTTTTCTATTTTTATTAATGTTTTGTGTGTTTGGTGGGGTTTCTCATTCATAATAATGGGAATTCCAACTTACGGAGTTCTCATTATTATGAATGAGAACATACTTTACCTTGATTGGCTGCCCAGAGCCATGTGACTGCAGCTCCAGCCCTGCGCACGTCTTGACGTGCATGCACTGCGACGCGCAGTAAGTGGAGGCCTCAGGACCGGGATCTCTCATGGGCGCAGCAGCTTCAGGTCAGTGCGCTATTTTTTTTCTAGAATCCAGTCGAATGCCCGCGGGAAAGAAAAACTGGGATTTCTGGACCAATATGTTCCATGGATTGACCAAGATTCAATTTACTCTCGCATTGTAAATGGTATTTAAATTGAGAAAATGAATATTATATTGTGGGAGGGAGTTAAATTACAGAAAAGAAACATGATATTATTGAACACTGTTACAAATTTTGGAGCAGTAAAAGTGAACGCAGGTTCTTCCGAAATAGAACATTTGTAAAATGAAAAGCAGACTGCAATTCTGTAAACCTGACTGATTTATTTTCTCATCTGTTGTTGACAATGTATTAGTCAGTGTTGTAGTGTAAATGTCACTGTTATCTACATGCCTGCCAGTCTGATAAAAGTGGACAGAAACTGAAATTCAAATCTTATGGTTTACTAAGTCTGGTCTGTGCTATAATTTAAATGTTAGTCATAAGGCAGAAAATGTGAGAACGGGAATGCAGTTTCTCAGTTTATCAAGCCTCAGTTCCATTCTGCAGCACTGTATTGTCAAACCCATTCCATTTTGAGAGCCAAACTTCACCTATCTCTATAATATAAAGGAAGAAAGAACCTCCATTTATAGAGCGCCTTTCCTGACCTCAGGATATCCCAAAATCCTTCACAGCCAATTAAATACATTATTGAAGTGTAGTCACTGTAGGAAACACAGCAGCCAATTTGCTCACAGCCAGGATCCACAAACAGATCATCTATTTTAGTGATGTTGGTTGAGGGATAAATATTGGCCAGGACACCGGGGAAAACTCCCTTACTCTTCTTCGAATAGTGCCACGCGATCTGTTACAACTGCCTGAGAGGGCAGACGAGGCCTTGGTTTAACATGCTCAAGTCTCTGGAATGGGAGTTTGACTCAGAGGTGAGTTTACATAGAATGCCAGAGAATGTACAGCACAGAATAAATCATTTGGCCTGTGTTTATGTTCCATTCAAGACTCCTCCCATTCCCTTCATCTCACCCTATCACCATAACCTTTGATTCCTTTCTCCCGTATGTGTTTATCTAGCTTCCCTTTAAATGCATCTACGCTAATCGTCTCAACAACTCCTTGCAGTAGCAAGTTCTACTTTCTAAACCACTCCCTGGGTAAAAAGGTTTCTCCTGAGTTCCTTAGTGAATTTATTAGTGACTATCTTATATTTATGACCGCTAGTTTTGAACTCTCCCACAAGCGGAAATATCTCTATGTCTAGTAGAAACACATATATCACATACTGTATCACTCAATGGAAGATTTATTTTAGGATGTATCTTGCAGCCAATAATCTAACATTTTGTTCCTTTTCTGTCATTATAGGTCCAACGGAGCAGGCTGTCAGCACTAGCATTGCCGCAGAACCAAAGCACCGTCCAACTTTCTCATCGCTATCTCCAAGCCCTGGAGCGAAGATTCTGTTATGTATGTAATAAAGGTTCAAACTGAGTACTGTTTAACGAAGCAAGGTACAACCTTGGCTGTGTTTTATTTAGGCCAAAAGTGCCTGACTCTCAAAATGGTTGGCCTTTTATACCTGAGCAGCACCATGTGCATGCTGCTCAGTGGCCTCCAACAATGATGCCATCTGGTGGCTACAAACAGAATGTATATACATGACAGTTTCGGTAGCGCCCCCTGAGGCTGCCGCGGGCAATGCATACGGGGCTTCAGGCCGTTCATAGGGCAAAAATTAAAGGGGAGGTGCGGCGTTGAAATGTTTTTAAATGGCCGGCTTACCGGCCTTGCCAGCTTCAAATCGCGGGGTCCGTGCCATGATGTTGCTGCCCGGCACTCTGCTTCTGTGCCAGGCTGCTGCCACAATACCCCGCTCCCCAGTGGTGTAGCAGTGGCCCCTTTTCCCTAATGCAGAGTCCGCAGCATGCCCTCCCCTTTAATGGAAGGGGAGGGCCCTGTATTGCCAAAGGTTAGCGCCCCTGTCCCATTCCCAAGAGGAAGTGGAGCATGAGACTTTGTGCTCCACTTCCTCTTGGGGGCAATAAGCCCAATTTTGCTGCTGGGACGGGACTTCTGCACCTGGCGCTCGCTCGCAGCTGTTACCATCCCCAACCGGGACGATACACAATTCCGTCCACTCTGACTTTCCAGTATAAATCTGGCCTGCCCTCTCCATTGTTTCTCCATTGGTAAACTATTCTTCATCTATGTTCTCTATCTTTGTACCTCAATTAGGCACAAGAGTCAGTCATGTCATGTTAAAAACAATTCTTGTTTGCTGCCTGTGTTAACTACATTACACTCATTAACCAACCTCTCCACCTCTCCACCTCTGTCAGATGTAGCTCAGTGGTTAGCACTCTCACCTCTAGCTCAGCTAATGGTTGTGAGTTCAAATCCCAGTCCAGATACTTGAGCACAAAAATCTAGGCTGACACTCTGGTGCAATACAGAGGGAGTGCTGTCTTCTGGATGAGATGTTAAAGCAAGGCCCTGTCTGCTCTCACAAGGCAGCTTAAAAGATCCCATGGTACTATTTTGAAGAAGAACAGGGGAGATATCCCCAGTGTCCTGGCCAGTTTTTATCCCTCGATGAACATCACTAAAACAGATTATCGGGTCATTATCACATTGCTGTTTGTGGGAGCTTGCAATTTGTGCGCAAATCGGCTGCTGCTCTTACTGCAGTAAAATAGTGACTACACTTCAAAAAAGTACTTTATTGGTTGTAAAGCGTTTTGGGAAGTCCGGTGGTCGTGAAAGATACCATATAATTGAAAGTCTTTCTTTCTCCCTATCCTTCCTTAAGAGCCTCCTTAAAATCCATCTATTTCACAGTTTTTAGTCACCCCTTCCTTCTTTGGCTCGGCATCCATTGTTTTTAACTTGTGCCTTGGGAGATTCCTTCTCTGTTAAGAGAGCTATATAACTTGAAATTGCTGTAGTTGTAATTTCTCCAGTAATGCTGTTGCGACAATGAAATGAAGCCACTCCGTAAGTAATGAAGACAGCTCTTTACATAGGAATAGCAACTATCACAGCCAAAATCACATTTGTTTATGAACTGGTCTATCGCACGTACACAGGATTTGCAGTTATTGAAATATGGAACTAACTTTTTGAAGAAACGTTTGTCTTCCCAGATTTTCTCCCCCTACCCTGGTTGGATGCAGTGATCAGTCTTTAAAAAAAAATTCTCAGGATATGGGTATTTATTGTCCATCCCTACTTGCTAAGAGTTTGATACAATAGAGCAACTTGCTACACCATTTCAGAGGGCAGTGCTGTTGTGGGACTGGTGTCATGTATATAGCCAGACAGGGTAAAGATGGCAGGTTTCCTCCCCTGAAGAACATTAGTGAACCTGAACTGCAAACTTTCTCATGACCACAATCAATGCTGCGATACAGTCAACCGTTGAGAGAACAATCCGAGCAGAGTAAGCTAGCCTCTATTTCTCATCCCCCTCCCCCTCTCACAAAATGGATTATCTTCTGCAGACTGCTCTACTGCAGATTAGTGATGAGCACCAGCCTCAGCCCCATGGGAGTGACAGTGGCACTATGGGAGTATATGTGCTGGCTTCCTCAGGAGGTCAGCAATCTGCTCCTTCACCATCCCCTCAACCAATACTGACCATGGTGCCAGTAAATCCGCTGGGCCAGGCTTCCCCAAGGTACAGCAGTCTGCAGCTGGGCCTTACAGGCACAAGCACAGAGAACTCACTGGTCACAAACATGAATGGTCCAAACGTGAGCAGCTTCCACTAGTTTTTCCCAGTCCACTAGGGGTTCACCTCATAGGGATATTGGAGTTATGAAACCTTATAAGAACATGTGATCATACATATACGAACATACAAACATTGACAGACAGGTAAAGACCTTCTGGTCCGTCAAACCTGTCCCACACAATTGTGATATCTTGTGTATCACAATATATACACTCCACCCCACCCTAAACCATGTGATGATCTGGAGAGGCGATAAAAGAACCCAGGCCAATCTGGGGGGAAAAATCTGTGAAATTCCTTTCCGACTCAACTAAGCGATCAAAACTAGTCCAGGAGTTCACTCTGTCCCTGAATTCCCTTCTCTAAGAGGTGATCTCCGGCCCAGCCAGAAACAGGTCCAGCTCTCGTTTTGGGTTGATACTTGGATAGGCAATGAATGGATGGCATTTCTTGTGATGAGAATTACATTTATGACTGTTCACTTCCAATTATTTGAAATATGAATCCCATTGGAGAAAACAAATTGCTTTCAGTAGTAAAAGGGAATTTGTAAACTTTATAATTGATATTTGGACCAAGTGTGTGCCAATGAATACTCGTTCTTGACTGGCCACAGTTCACTGGGCACTATGCTGATGAATATCATGGCTCAGTAATTAGTCTATGAAAGCCAAAGTGTAAGTTCTTCAGGGAGGTCCATGCATTCAGATGTCTTGTATGCAGCAAGATCGCTAACCTTCTCGGCAGGAGTTAATTTAATGTCAGGTTTAAAATTAATGATGCTACATAATTTAAAAATGTTAATTAATACCAATATAAACAGGAAAATTCCACAATATCTTTTAAGTCTATGTGGATTTAAAACTTTATGGTAGAGACTGACTTATAAGTTCCCCTTTTTCTACTGCCGGAATGCAAGCGGAGTCACTAAATGGCTCAATGGTTCCTTAAAAAGTTTTACCTTCATTTTTGATTGCAGCTGAAGACAGCTCCAAATGCTCTTCTTCTGGCCTGTTCCAGGCCTCCTCAGTCTTGGCCCCCAAATTTGTTGACAAAACCAAAAACAGGCACATAGTCACTGAAAATATGTAACAGTGGCATCAGGGTCTGAATTGAATCTTCAGATCCTGACTTTTGTATTTCAAATAGGCCCTAGCCCTCCTGGGGAAAGGGCCTGACACGCTGCCCAAAACGAGTCGGTAAAATGATGAGCAGATCAAAGTCAATGCAAAAATATGGGGGATATACTGCTGGTATATCCTTTATCTATGCGGTTCACCATTCTCTCCAAAATGAGGCATCTGAGAATCGGGGGAGTGGAAAAGAGGGGCAGTTTTCTTCTCATCTCTCTCTCTCTCCCCCTTTCTCTGTCAGGTACTGCAGTTTAGGGGAAGGCTTGCTCCAAGACCAGTCAAATGAAGTTGCACAGCAAGAAATTCAAGCAGGAATGCAACCATAAGAAAGAAAGACTTATTTATGTAGCGCCTTTCACGACCACCGGAAGTCTCAAAGCGCTTTACAGCCAATGAAGTACTTTTTGGAGTGTAGTCACTTTTGAGCATTCTGCTCACTGAGTTTTCTGTAGCTGGGGTCACAGCAGTGCTGCTGCACGAGAATCAAGCAATAAGAGCAGTGTGTAACATCGGATTTAAGACAAATTCTATTTTTGTCTTTCTGTGGGCTGAAAGAGCTATGATTTCATACTTTGTTCAATGAATTACTCATGAGGAAAACAGTAGATGTAACAGAAAGTGTTAGATATGAAAAAACTCCACAAGACTGAGTACTGTGAACTAAAATTGATGTGACCTTAGTCTCTTTAATACAATTCCAGAGTGCCTAAGCAGCATGGCAGACAATCTTTTATACTCCCTTGCACGAGGTGTGCAGGTGACCCTTGGGCCTCCAACAGTTGTGCCCTCTGGCGGCCAGTCTTACACAGTTACAATGTTCACATACATAACATCACTACCACACCGCCCCCCCCCCCCCCCCCCCCAAACGTCTTTGATATGAAATTATTTACAAGTTGAGACGATCCAGGGCCCTACACTCCCTGGTTGATCGTCTGAGTTCAAACTCTGGCATGGGTGAGTTAGTCAGATCATTGCTGCACTGCGGTGCGGCTGGTCTGACAGAACTGTTGGAAATGGTGGGTTCATCCTCTTGATTGACAGCGAGGTCGATTGCTGGTTAGGTGTGTGTTGGTGGATCGATGATGGTGATGTCCTCTTCAGGTTGTTCCTGTTGTCGGTGAACCGCAGTTTGGTCTGAGCCAAATACTTTCTGCACATTTGTCCATTCAATAGTTTGACTATAAACACTCTATTCCCCTCCTTGGCCAAGACAGTGCCAGCGACCCATTTAGGACCATGACCGTAATTAAGGACAAACACAGGGTCGTTAACATCAATGTCATCCAATACAGCCGCGCGATCGTGGTACATGTTTTGCCGGTGATGCCAGGTTTCCATATGATCATTTAGATCCGGGTGAACTAGAGAGAGCCTGGTTTTGACTGCTCTCTTCATTAACAATTCTGCAGGGGGATCCCCAGTGAGCGAGTGGGGTCGCGTCCGGTAGCTGAGCAGAACCCGAGATAAGTGGGTCTGCAAGGAGCCTTCCGTCACGCATTTCAAGCTCTGCTTGATAGTTTGGACTGCTCGTTCCCTTGACCGTTGGATGTGGCTTTAAACGGGGCAGACCTGACATGCTTGATGTCATTGCAGGTCATAAACTCGTTGAATTCTGAACTGGTGAGACACGGTCCATTGTCACTAACAAGAATGTCGGGCAAGCCATGGGTAGCGAACATAGCCTGGAGGCTTTCAATGGTGGCAGTGGATGTGCTGAATGACATGATTACGCCTTCAATCCATTTAGAGTAAGCATCCACTACAACTTAAAACATCTTTCCGAGAAAGGGGCCAGCAAAATCTACATGGATCCTGGGCCACGGTTTGGAGGGCCGTGACCACAGACTCAATGGAGCCTCCCTTGGTGCATTGCTCAGTTATGAGCATGTGTTGCACTGGTGTACGCATGACTCTAAGTCTGAATCAATGCCGGGCCACCAAACATGCGACCTGGCTATAGCCTTCATCATGACTATGCCTGGGTGGGTATTGTGTAGGTCACATATAAACGCTTCCCTGCCTCTTTTTGGCAAAACCACGCGATTACCCCATAAGAAACAATCCGACTGGATGGACATTTCATCTTTGCGTCGGTGAAACGGCTTAATTTCATCTTGCATTTCCCCGGGAACGGCCGACCAATTCCCATTGAGGACACAACTTTTTACAAGTGATAGCACAGGATCCTGGCTGGTCCAGGTCCTGATCTGGCGAGCAGTGACAGGTGACCCCTCGCTCTCAAAAGCATCCATGACCAGAAGCAAGTCTGCAGGCTGTGCCATTTCCACCCCAGTAGTGGGTAATGGTAGCCGACTGAGGGCATCAGAACAGTTCTCAGTGCCTGGTCTGTGGCGGATAACATAGTCATAGGCGGATAATGTTAGTGCCCAACTTTGGATGTGGGACGAAGCATTGATGTTTATACCTTTGCTTTCTGAAAACAGCAAAATGAGTGGTCTGTGGTCGGTTTCAAGCTCAAACCGAAGTCCAAATAGGTATTGGTGCATTTTCTTAACCCCATATACACATGCTAACGCCTCTTTCTCAACCATACTGTAGGCTCTTTCAGCCTTAGACAGACTTCTAGACGCGCATGCAACCGGTTGAAGTTTGCCTAATGCATTGGTTTGCTATAACACACAGCCGACCCCGTACGAAGATGCATCACAAGCTAGCACTAATCGTTTACATGGGTCATACAGTACAAGTAACTTGTTAGAACATAGCAGGCTTCTGGCCTTCTCAAAGGCTGTCTCTTGAGATTTACCCCAGTCGTCACCCTTACGTAGCAACATGTGCAACAGTTGCAGCAAAGTTCAACCTGGCTAAAAAGTTACCAAAATAGTTGAGGAGTCACAGGAACGAATGCAGCTCCATCACATTCTGTGGCCTGGGTGCATTCTTGATAGCCTCTGTCTTTGAGTCCGTGGGTCTGATGTTGTCTGCCGCAATCTTTCTCCCCAAAATTTCGACCTCTGGCTCCAGGAAAGTGCACTTGGAGCGTTTCAGCCTGAGTCCCACTCTGGCTAGTCGACTTAGAACCTCTTTCAGGTTGTGTAGGTGTTCGGTGGTGTCACGACCGGTGATCAGGATGTCGTCTTGAAACACAACAGTGCGCGGAACTGATTTTAGCAGACTCTCCGTGTTCCTCTGGAAGATGGCAGCAGCCAAGCGAATCCCAAAAGGGCACCTGTGGTATATAAACAGTTCTTTGTGCGTGTTGATGCACGTAAATCTTTTCGAAGATTCAGCCAGCTCCTGAGTCATGTAAGCGGAGGTTAAGTCCAGCTTGGTGAATGACTTCCCCCCACTAACGTTGCGAACAGGTCATCCGCCTTGGGTAGCGGGTAATGGTCATGTAACGAGACTCGGTTGATCGTTACCTTGCAGTCTCCGCAGATTCTGACCGTGCCATCGCTTTTCAACAGCAGAACAATCGGACTGGCCCAATTGTTGAACTCGACTGGTGATATGATTCCCTCTCGTTGAAGTCTGTCCAGTTCAATCTCGACTTTCTCACTCATCATATATGGAACCACTCGAGCCTTGTGATGAATGGGCCTTGCATCGGGGACAAGATGGATCTGCACCTTTGCGCCTGTGAAGTTGCCTATGCCTGGTTCAAATATGACGGAACCTTGCTCAGCACTTGGGCGCACGAGGCATCATCCACTGAAGGTAGTGCTTTGATGTCGTCCCAGTTCCATCGAATCTTTTCCAGCCAGCTTCTGCCGAATAGCGTTGGGCCATCGCCTGGTACAATCCACAGTGATAAATCATGCACAGCTCCATCGTACGATACCTTAATTGCCGCACTGCCAATGACTGGTATGAGCTCTTTGGTGTAGGTGCGCAGCTTTGTCTGAATCGAGCTCAGTTTGGGCCTTTGTGCCTTGTTGCTCCACAGTTTCTCAAAAGCCTTCTGGCTCATAATTGACTGACTCGCCCCCATGTCCAACTACATTGATCCCGGAATTTGACTTTCAGCATGATAGGAGTGCTCTTGGTGGTGAAGGTTTGTACCCCATACACTTCTTCCTTGGGTTGAGTTGCCTCTCTTGTTTGTTCTGCATGATCCGCTCCGGATCGATCATCCTCTGTCGACTCTGCCATGTGGTGAGTCACAGCACTCTTGCACATTCGCTGGAGGTGCCCCATTATTTTGCAGCCTTTGCACGCGTAGTGCTTGAATCAACATCGATGGGCTCGATGATTACCCCCACAGTGCCAACATGGTGCTAATGGATTTGCATTCACGCCTGATGCGGACTCTGAGTCATCCTAGGTCTTACAGCTGCAGACGTGTAGGCCCTGTCATATGCAGTTCTACTTGCTAGCGATGTTATTTTATGCATGGTACTTGCCGGTGAGCTTTGATGTTGGGAAGATATCTGTCTGGTATTATCGCTTGTGGATATGGATGCCTGGGCTATCGTGATGGCCTTGCTCAGGTCTAGGGATTCGGCGGACAGCAGTTTGTGAAGAATGACCTCATGGCCGATGCCAAGCACAAAAAAGTCCTTCAGCATTTCCCCCCAAAATCCAACAAATGCGCAAGTTCCCGCAAGGCGTCTCAGGTCGGCGACATAACTCGCCTCGTCCTGGCCCTCGGAGCGGCGGTGCGTGTAGAAGCGATACCTGGACATTAAGACGCTCTGCTTCGGCTTGAGGTGGTTCCGAACCAGCATACAAAACTCTGTATATGTTTTCACCGCAGGTTTCTCCAGTGCTAGCAGATTCTTGATGAGGCCGTATATTGTGGACCCACACACGGTGAGGAGAATCACCCTGCGCTTGATTGCTTTATCGTCCCCATCCGGCTCGTTGGCCACGAAGTACTGGTCTAGACGCTCAACGAAGGCTTTCCAATCATCACCCTCCACAAATCTCTCTAAAATACCAACGGCAGCCATGACCACGTGAAAGTTCGTAATCTCTTACTCGTCGCCAATTGTTAGGTATGGAAGAACTCCACAAGACTGAATACTGTGAGCTAAAACTGATGTGATCTTAGTCTCTTTAATACAACTCCAGAGTGCCTAAGCAACATGGCAGACAACCTTTTATACTCCCTTGCACGAGGTGTGGAGCTGACCCTTGGGCCTCCAACAGTTACGCTCTCTGGTGGCAAGTCTTACACAGTTACAATGTTTACATACATAACAGAAAGAGTCCCGCAAAAATTAATATTTTAATACTGCAAAGAGAATTTTCAAGGTGACTATGAGAAACAATGATGTTGCTTCTGGTCATTATAATAAACAGCTGCCTGTGTTGTGCAGTCAATTTTGATCATAATCAGCACCTTTCTAAGTGAATCTATTTTTTTTTTTAATTCGTAGCCAATCGTTCCAATTCTTTGTCAAATCACAAACGCCAGAGGTCACCTTGGGCCCATTCAAGGATCACTCTGCGCCAATGCTCTTAGCCAAAAGGCCTAGAGCCACTGCACCGTTCCTGGAAGTACTGCAATACCAGGTTCGTGCCATGGAGGTGGATGGGTCAGGTCCCCCACACACCTCCGTGGAGGTGGATGGGTCAAGCCACCCCACCCACCTCCTATTTCCAAAAAAGCAAGCATATACCTTCCTGATCCAGGGAGAACCACCTTGGGGTTATGGTGGTTACTCTCCTGTCAGGTCAGTTACGCATGATCTTAGCCAAAAGGCCGAGTAAGTGAATCTATTTTAACTCAGTAAACAGAATGGGGTAGAAGTTGGTAGGCTTGGCAGCCGTTTTTTCGGCCTGGAATGAATGCAAACCGTATCCATTTAGCTGGGGCTGGCCTGCGCCCGATCTGTGGGGCGCGTATTTTAGGCACCCCAGGTGGCTGCCTAAAACAGGAATTAGGTCCCTTGAATATGTTGCTTAGGTACCTACCACCTGGTGAAGGGCTCTTGTGTAAAATGAGTTACCGTAGGGCCTGCCCCGCTCAGGATTCTTCAGTGTCTTTTCTCGTGGCACAAGCTGCCTGTGGCGGCTCAACAGGCTCCGGTAGCTCACCCCGAAAATGTAGGTGAGGCTCAAGGACCAATTCCTGACAATCCTCGTGCTTCTCGGTTCAGGCATGCTCTGGTTCCACAGCACTGTGTTCAGGCCTGAAAACGGGTCCAGACCAAAACCTGGATTAACGAGCCATTTGTGGCTCTAGCCATAAAGTGAAAAGGCATGTCATCTGAGCAACTGGAGTCTGTGATACATTATTACCCTATTTATAGGTCCCTCAATCTAGTACCAGCTATTGAGACCAGTGATGCTGGATTCGGTGAAGCTGCCCGGTTTACACCACTGACTCCCCATGGTTCCACCTCATGGGAAACATCAAAACTTCAAGCATGCTGCCATCAGGTGTGGTGCCATTGGAACATTAAACATGATAGTGCAGAGTTCATTCATCCATGTAGTGTATGAACATAGGAACATCGGCCATTCAATCCCTCAAGCCTGTTCTGTCATTTAGTTAGATCATGGCAGATTTGGACCACAACTCCATTGTCTCACTAGCTGGTTCTTGAGTAAATTTACATTTCACTGCATCTGAACCGTGCCTGGCATGAAATCTACCCCATAGCAGGTTTACTTTATGTAAGGACTAATTCCGAGGAAAGAAATCCACATCATCGATCAGTTTATGGCAGGGGTGAGGTTCTCTCTGCACAGACTCACATAGTGCAAGCCTGCAGAAAAAAGGTGTCAACTGTTTTGTGGTTTATGCAGCATTTAGACTCCACCAAGAGATAAAGTAATTTGTGTTATGACCAGTTAACACCCTAAAACTCATCAGAACCTCAGGTGCTAAATTAACATTGTACCTGCCCCCACCGGCAAACTGTCAAGGTATCACAGCAATAGGTTGTAGGATCACATCCATGTTTCTCTCTATGTTGGCCTGGATTTTAAGATTGAATCTTTGAAGGTGACAGGACACATTGATAAAGCTGGTACAACACTTTAGAAAGGATGTCAAGGCCTTTAAGAGGGTGCAAAGGAGATTTACAAGAATGTTACCAGGGATGAGGGACTGCAGTTATATGGAGAGACTGAAGAAGCTGGGAATGTTCTCCTCAGAGCAGTGAAGGTTAAGGGGAGATTGAATAAAGTTATTCAAAATTAGGAGGAGTTTTGATAAGAGTAAATCAGGAGAAACTGTTTCTACTGGCAGGTGGATCGGTAACCGGGGACACAGATTTAAGATAATTGGTAAAAGTATTAAAGGGGAGCTGAAGATAAAAAAATTTACGCAGCGAGTTGTTATGATCCAGAATTCACTGCCTGAAAAGGTGGTGGAAGCAGATTCAATCATAACTTTCAAAGGAATTGGATATGAGCTTGAAAAGGAAAAATTTGCACAGCTATGGGGAAAAAGCGGGGGAGTGGGACTAATTGGATAGCTCAAAGAGCTGGCACAGGTACAATGGGCTGAATGACCTCCTTCTGTGGTGTATGATTTGATGATTGTGGGACACCGCTGGTCGGTCAGGACCCCCTCCCACCATAGATTTTCCTCCAGACCCTGGGTGAATTTCTGACACCGGGGTAATTTGAGTGTGAGAAGTAGGCATCCCCACCCCCACCCAACCCTGCTGGAGAATCGTGCCAGTTCCAGGGGAAGTGCAGAGATTTGTAGCAGGTCTCAGGCCTGCCATAACAGGAGAAGTAAAGCAGTTACTTAGTGTCCTGAAGAAAAAGAATGTTTCTTTTTTGAAAAGTGTTTGTGCTGCTGCTGGTGGGATCTATGCATGGATGCACTCTGAAAGCAGCAGCTCACGCTCTTTGATAATTATTCCTCAGAAGCTCCAGCTCCGTCAACCGTTCAAACCTGGGCAGCAGGGTCTAATGGGCAGCCCCTGCAAACTGCGTTCAACTGGGGCAAGTGGCAGGAAATACGCAGAAGTTGTAGCTCCCTCATTTAAATGTAATTTGCATGATGCCCGCCCAAGTTTTCTGGACGGGTTGAAAATCCAACCTGTTAGATGCTGACAACCTGGTCATCATCATCATCACAGGCAGTCCCTCAAACGAGGATGACTTGCTTCCACACCAAAAGGGATGAGTTCACAGATGTTTCAATGAAGGACTCAATATTCCAGTCCTAAACTCTAGGGGTGGAAGATGCCTGTGCGTGGATTTTTTTAACGTGTGGTGTCCGTTGCACATCAGCCACCGCATGGACTTGACAGAGCTAGGCCTTTATCCAGTGGCAAAGGTTAACCAGGACGACTCAACTCTTTGGGTGGAGGTATAACCAAAGAGATAGGGAGATACCACTGAATATGTCACCCTGGACTCTCATGCACCTTGTAGTCAGGGGGAGGCGTACACAACAATAGCAAGAGAGTTTATTACATATTACTACAGCATGCTGTGTGCCTCAAATGTCACCACTAATGATGGGAGAGAAAATACAGGATATTATTTGTGCCTGCAATGATTATTTGTTCATCTGCCATATAAAATGTGGCACAAACATAGTTCAGTCCAGCATTTGGAAAAGCATAGTCAATAATCTTTGTGGTTTGGTTAAGTGCTCGTTCCAACCATCCCAGGCAAGAGAGAAACTTCCCCATTCTAGTTTAGTCGAATTCTAGTCTTCATAATACAGAAAGGATATAGAGGCACAAGCGAAGGTGCAAACATGATTTACAAGGATGATAGCAGCACTGAGAGGTTATAACTATCAGGAAAGACTGAACAGGCTGGGGCTCTTTTCTCTAGAAAAGAGAACACAGAGGTGTCCTGATACAAATACAGGCACATAATACAGTAGAGAACCAAGCTAAATATAGAAAGCACATAGGGGAACTGAAAAAGGAAATAAGAGAGGCAAAGAGAGTGTATGAAAATAGATTAGCGGGTAACATAAAAGGGAACCCAAAAGTCTTTTATAAACATATAAATAGTAAAAGGGTAGTCAAAGGATGGTTGGGGCTGATTAGGGACCAAAAAAAGATCTTCTTGTGGAGGCAGAGGGTATGATTGTCGTACTACATGAGTACTTTGCATCTGTCTTCACTAAAGAAGAGGATAATCCTATGTCACAGTAAAAGGGGAGGTAATAGAGAAATAGGATACAAATAGATAAAGAGGATGTACTTAAAAGGTTGGCAGAGCTCAAAGTAGAACAGTCACCCGCTCCAGATGGAATGCATCCTAGGTTGCTGAGGGAAGTAAGGGTGAAAAATGTGGAGGTGCTGGCCACAATCTTCCAATCCTCCTTGGATATGAGAGCGGTGCCAGAGGACTGGAGGATAGCAAATCTTACACCCCAGTTCAAAAAAGGGGAGATGGAAAAACTCGGTAACTACAGGCCAGTCAACCTGACGGTAGTGGTGGAGAGCCTTGTAGAGGCAATAATCCAGGACAAAATTAATTGGTATTTGGGAAAAATATGGGTTTACAAATGAAAGCCGGCACAGATTTGTTAAAGGCAAATCGTGTTTGAATAACTTCATTGAGTTCTTTGATGAAATAACAGAGAAGTTTGATGAGGGTAATGCAGTTGATGTGGTGTATATGGACTTTCAGAAAGTGTTTGATAAAGTACTGCATAATAAACCTGTTAGAAAAATTGAAGCCCATAGGATTAAAGGGGCAGTATCTGCATGGATACGAAATTTTCTAAGAGACAGAAAGTAGGTGAACAGTTGTTTTTTTCAACCTGGAAGAACGCATACAATGGTGTCCCCCAGGGATCGGTATTAGGATTCCTTTTTGATATATATTAATGAACTTGGGTATACAGGGCATAGTTTCAAAGTGTGCAGATGACACAAAATTCAGAAATGTGGTAAACAGTGAGGAGTATAGTAACATACTTCGGGGGGACATAAACAGACTGATGAAATGACCTGACACATGGCGGATGAAATTTAATGTAGAGAAGTGTGAAGTGATATATTTTGGTAGGAAGAATGAGGAGAAGCAATATAAATGAAATGGTACAATTTTAAAAAGGGTGCATGAACAGAGCAACCTGGTGGTGTATGTATGCAAATTTTTGAAGGTGGCAGGAAAAGTTGAGAAGGCTTTTAAAAAGGCATGTAGGATCCTTGGCTTTACAAATAGAGGCATAGAGTACAAAAGCAAGAAAGTTATGCTAAACATTTACAGTGGTTAGGCCCCAGCTGGAGTATTGTGACCAATTCTGGGCACCATACTTTAGGAAGAATGTCAAGGCCTTGGAAAGGGTGCAGAGAATGGTGCCAGGGATGCGGGACTTCAACAACTTGCATTTATATAGCACCTTTAACAAAGTAAAACATCCCAAGGCAGTTATGCAGAGGAACTAGAGAAGTTGTGGTTGTCCTCCTTAGAGCAGAGAAGGTTAAGGGGAGGTTTGATAGAGATGTTCAAAATCATGAAGATTTTTGATAGAGTAAATAAGGAGAAACTGATTTTCAGTGGCAGATGGGTAAGTAATCAGAGGACACAGGTTTAACATGATTGGCAAAAGAACCAGAGGCGCCACGAGGAAAAAAAATGACGCAGCACGTTGTTATAATCAGGAATGCACGACCTGAAAGGGTGGTGGAAGCAGATTCAATTGTAACTTCCCAAAGGGAAGGGGACAAATACTTGAAAGGGAAACATTTGCAAGGTTATAGGGAAAGAGCAGGGGAGTGGGACTAATCGGATAGCTCTTTCAAAGAGTCGGCCTAGGCATGATGGGCCCAACGACCTCCTTCTGTGCTGTACATTCTACGACGGGGATCGATAGGGTAGATGTAGAGAAGATGTTTCCAATTGTGGGGGTATCCAAAACTAGGGGCCATAAATATAAAATAGTCACTAATAAATCCTATAAGGAATTCAGGAGAAACTTCTTTATTCAGAGAGTAATAAGAACGTGGAACTTGATACCACATGGAGTTGTTGAGGCGAATAGCATAGTGCATTTCACGGAAAACTAGATAAATACCTAAGGAAGAAAGGAATAGAAGGATATATTAATAGGGTGAGTTGAAATAAGGTGAGAGGAGTCTAGTGTGGAGCATAAACATCGGCATAGACCTGTTGGGCCGAATGGCCTGTTTCTGTGGTATAAATATGATAAAATACTATGTAAGATTGTAAACAGTACACAAAAGGCACATCAAGAGTACCACTTGAATTAAACTATGGTGTTAGGATATGGGGACACTGGTTCAAACTGATGAAAGGCAAGACTGATGTGTGGAGGTTCTTCTTCAATCAAGCAAGGCCCAGATAGCGAAGTGCAAACAGAAACCCTGGATCGTTTAAGAAAAAACTGGAGGCTGCGAAGGGGAGAATGTAGGGTTTTTTTTTCTCATGGATGGATGAATTAAGATATGTTGAATAGCCTTTCTTATCCACATTTGTCTTGGGAAATGCATTGACTCCATCTACCTTCACTGAAATCAGTGAGACAATGCAGATGGCTTCTTCTTGAAGAAACTCCCACAATTCTGTCTTCCAGTTGGCTCGTCAACCCCTTCAATACTTTCCTCTTTAGCTGTTGTAAAGAATATTTGCCAAATAGCCCAACAGTAATAATATCTGATATAATCCGGACAGCAATTACCAAAGACGTTTAACAGTTGTTTTTTTTTAAATCCCTCTTTGAAAATTGACGCCACTGGATATACTTCCACAAGTATAAACAGAAAATTCTGGAAATACTCAGCAGGTCAGGCAGCACAAGTGGAGAGAGAAACACAGTTAGGCAGGTGCCTAACACCTGTTTCAGGCAGGAAGTTGTCGCCTTCCAATTTGGCAGGTACAGGAGATTGTGACCCAAAAATGATGCTCCTGTGAAGTGCCTTGGGTTGTTTTACTACGTTAAAATTGCTATATAAATGCAGGTTGTTGGTGTAAATGTAAATGGAGTTGAGGTGCAGATCAACCATGATCTAAATTAATAGCAGAGCAGCCTCAAGGGGCTGAATGGCCTACTCATGTTCCCAATGTTCTTGTGTTCCTATGTATTGTGTGTTATAAAAATCCTGTCCTTATAAAACAGAGCATCATGTGACTTACCATGAACAACACTCAGAACCTATAACACAGTAGACAAATGCAAATTCATTCTTTCATTCAGATATTATTCTGTATTTATTTTCTTGTCCTCTTTTTGACTTATTTGTCTCTCCTCCTGTTTGGTTTCTTCTCCCCTCTCACATTCACCGCATCAGGCTCAGAGCATGGGTAGGTGAGTTTCTCTAAGCCCTCTGCCAAAGCACTATTGATCCTGAGATAAGAAGATACCGAGCAGCTGCCGATGTTGGTTGACACATCTATTGATTTTTTTTTCACTTCTCTCCCTGCGAGGAAGCACCTGGCCCTCTCCCCTGACGACGTGACCAAAAACTGAGAACTTGCCACGTGGAGTGTCTCAGATGTGAATCCACAAACCACCGATTCGTGGCACAGAGCTAACCCTGCCTGCTTTTATGAGCCACAATTCTAAGCAGGTTTTCTGATATAGTGTAACCTTCTGCCTTTGAAAGTCACAACTCTCCCAGGCAGTATGTAGTTACTAAAAGGAGTTGACATCACATTATAAAATCTAAAGTTTTTATTAACCAAAACTGTTGTAATAACATTTCTTATTAACATGATTTCATCGCTTTAAATAGGAACTGGACTAGGACAAAAAATGTAGTTCTACTGACTATCATAATCTCTCCACACAAGATGTCTTTTTAGCTGATCATTCTGGTTTAGACCAAAAGCAGATTGTTAATATATCCCATAATATGTCATTATTTTTAAAGATGGGCATTTACTCCTACATGCACAGGCTCTTAGTCAGCAGATGTGTGCTGTTCAGTGTCTCATTTGACTGGAGGTCCCAAAACAATAAATTATAAAATTCATGATCACCGCCAAGTCATCTCTCAAACTCTGGCTCGAAAAACATTGCACCGTGCACACAACTAGTGCTGACTGTTTGTCAGTGAGGTGAGGATAGGAGTCACGTCTGTCAAACAGTTGCACTTTAAAGCAAATATGTGTATGACAGTTACAGTTAAGATTATTTATTTCCTGCAGAAATGTGTTACATTTCAATTCATTTATGTTAATAGTCAAATTGCAGATTTCCACAGACAAATTCAGCACAAAATTGCACAATACCATTCAAGAAAAATAATTGAGGCATTAATATTCAGAATATTCAGGAGTACACAGCAGCAGAGGTAAGGCTTCAATGCCAGACCTAATTACTTAAACCTTGAAAGGGGCCACAATGTGGTACATCTCTGAAAGATGACCCATTGCTCATCATAAAATATTACATCAACATAACGTATGTCATTTTTGAATGGGATTTGGGGGCTAGATATCTCAAAGTGTCCACAAAACTAGCGACAAAGTGCTACAATTCTTAAAGAAGAATAAATATTAGTGCACCTCTTTATTTTTACTTTTTCCACGTCTCTTTGAATCAACCTGCCCCACATCATTTCTTGCAAGTATCATGGACAAGCAGCCTGCCCTCAGTCATTTGACAAGGCTACTCTCCGGGTACTGTGGGCTAGATTTTCCACGTTTTTTGCATGCTTAACGCTCACTTAACGTCCATTTTACCGCTGACGTAAAACGCCCATACATCGCCCATTTAGCCACAAAATGGAAACTAACGGGTATTTTTCGGAAAACTTATCGCCGAGCGTTATTTTCCCCATGTGTGTAACGCTGGAAAAAAATAATACCGCCCGCCCACTGTTTTGGGCGGAATCATCAGAATGGGCAAAATCAACGCCCATAATATCTCCCAGTGTTAGTTTCCACGCAGAATTAACGCCGAGATTCAATAATACCGACCGCCCACTTTTTTTTGTTGTAAAGATCACATTTGCCGAAATTAGTGGCCATGAGATCATCCAGCATCACTTTCACCACCTCGCACACATATCGCCCACAATATCGCTCGCCCAAAAAACCGCCCGGAAAAAGTGGAACTAACCAGAACTAATCACAGCGTTGTGGACGCCATGTTCTACATCACATGTCGCATCCTTTAAAAGGCTGCTCAGTTTCAACTTCGGGGGAGGTCGGATGTACTCTGGAGGTCTTTGGAAGTGATGTGAACATCTGTACAAACATCTTGACCATACTGTGACCGATTGGAATTTAATAGGTGTCTTCATCAGGACATTAATTCTTTGTGACCAATTGGTGGAAAACAGAGAGCTATTGGAATGGGGTCTGTCCTTTCTCACCCTCTCTTGATGACCAATTACATGCTGCAGACTCGAGATGGCCGAAGGTACACTCCACAGCATTATGTGCCCAATGTAAGACTTGTCCAGACTGATGAGGGGGACCAGACGTTACACCCCCCGCAAGTACAGAGACAAGCGGTCTTATCTCGACTTGCCCGACACCACCTGCCTTTGGAGAGTGCGCTTCCACAAAAAGATTATCACTGAGGTATGCCAACTCATAAGGGGAGATCTGCAGCCTGCCAGCACCATCAATACTGCACTGTCCGTCGAGGTCAAAGTCACCACGGTACTGTCGTTCTATGCATCGGGTTCTTTTCAGGCCTCAGCTGACGACATTTACGGTCTGTCTCAGCATGCCACACATTGCTGCATTAGACAGATCACTGAAGCCCTGTACGCACGCAGGAGGGACTTGATCAGCTTCCCTATGACCAGAGAGGCACAGACTGAGAGAACTCTAGGATTCTCCAGAATTGCAAACTTCCCCAAGGTGCAGGGGGCAATATACTGTACGCACATCGCGATGCGAGCACCTTTTCAGGATGCAGAGGTTTTCAGGAACCGCAAGGGAATCCATTCCCTGAATGTCCAACTCGTCGTCGATCACCAGCAAATTATAATGGCAGTGAATGCCATATATCCAGGCAGCATCCATGATGCTCACATCCTGATGTGAGCACTGTAGCTGACTTGTTTAACAATCAGCCACAAGTTCAATGCTGGATGCTTGGTGACAAAGGATATGGCCTCGCCATCTGGCTGATGACCCCACTGCGTGACACCCACACCGAAGCCAAGAGGCGATACAACATGAGCCACAGAGCCATTCACAATATTGTGGAGAAAACCATTGGAGTGCTTAAGCAGCGCTTTAGATGCCTGGACCACTCAGGAGGTGACCTGAGCAGGTAGCTCAATTCGTCATGGGGTGCTCCATGTTGCACAACTTGGCTATCAGGAGGGGACAAGAATTGTCTGAAGAATCTGACAGTCCACCTCACCAGAGAGAGAAAGAGGAGGACGAGGAGGCAGACGCTGACATCGGCCCAGACAATCAGGCTGATGCTGAAGCCATGCCCCCGCCCACCCATAGACTGCATGAAAGGGCCCGTGGTGGCATGATAGCTGTAAGAACCTTACGTCAGGAGCTCATCAATGATCACTTTGCCTGAAAGAACGTTGGTATTATTTACAAGGCTGACACACTGATGGGTGTGCAGATCATACATCAATGGTGGGCATCACCTTGGTGACAGTTAAAGTTTAAGTTGATTGAAGTTAAGTGTAATTATACCCTTTTATGTTAAGGAATTACCAGCGTGTAACGGTGCAGCTATCTGAGACAATGCGCAACAATGTTTTGTTAAATAAAAAACATTTAAACTGAACATTTGTCTGAAATCATCAATATTTCAGTAAAAAACAACCCTTTCCCAACTCCCCCCCCCCCCCCCCCGCTTCTCCTCCCCACCTCTACCCCTTCCCCTCCTGACTCCAAACCGCCTGGCTGAGGAGCTCCTCAGGCAATGCTTCATTGAGGGGGTGGGTGGGTGATGGCCGAAGCGCTGGTTGGACGGATAAGGGAGAGGATGGTCCCGAGGTGGGAGCGTGCTCTGAGCCAGAAGCAGGATGTTGCTCCTGGCTCTCATGTGTGGTTGGCCATGGGGGTGGGGCACCTTGGGGTGCAGTGCCACGCTCCGTGACCACTGGGAGCCCTCTGCCACCAGTGTTACCACCTCTGGCTACCAGCTCCAGAGCCTCCACCATCCCTTCCATGTTATATCTTATTTGTTGGACAAAAACTCAGTGCCAACTATGTTCTTGATGCTTCGTAGGCTTTTTGCTGCTGGTGAATCTCTCTCGTGTCTCCCACAACAGCCAAGCAAGCACACACCACAGCCACACACGCTTTCAGTCCCTCTCAGCTCCCTCTCTCTCTGTCTTCTCTTCTGTGCATGTCATGATGACCCTTGACCTCCTGAATCGCGGGAATCAGCGTTGCCATGCCATTGCTAAGGACGGCGACACTTTACGGCAGAAGGTCAGAGAGATTTAACGCTACTACCCATTTCACATTGCTCACGGTAATGCCCAATTTCAAAAATGGAGACTAGGTGCTTTGAGAATGGGCGAGAAACCGGCGATCTGAAAATCCATTTATACTGCCCACGCCGGAAATAACGCCCATTTTTGGGCGATATGCACAAAAGTATAAAATCTAACCCCAAGATTTTTCCTGTCACGTCAGCAACTTGCATTTATATAGTGCCTTTAACATAGTAAAACAATCCAAGCCGCTTCGCAGGAGCATTATCAGTCAAAATTTTATATTTTTTTTATTCGTTCATGTGGGCCAGCATTTATTGTCCATCGCTAATTGTTCTTGAGAAGATGGTGATGAGCAGCCTTATTGAGCCGCTGTAGTCCGTGTGGTGAACGTATTCCTAGAATGCTGTTAGGGAGGGAGTTCCAGGATTTTGACCCAGCGACGACAAAGGAACAGCGATATATCTCCAGGTCAGGATAGTGTGTGACTTGGAGAGGAACGTGGAGGTGGTGGTGTTCCCATGCACCTGCCGCCCTTGTCCTTCTCGGTGGTAGAGATTGCGAGTTTGGGAAGTGCTGCCGAAGAAGCCTTGGTGAATTGCTGCAGTACATCTTGTAGATGGTACACACCGCAGCCATGGTGCGCCGATGATGGAGGGAGTGAATGTTCAAGATGGTGGATGGGGTGCCAATTAAGCGGGCTGCTTTGTCCTGGATTGTGTTGAGCTACTTGAGTGTTGTTGGAGCTGCACTCATCCAGGCAAGTGGAGAGTATTCCATCACACTACTGACTTGTGCCTTGTAGATGGTGAAAAGACTTTGGAGGTGAGATACCCGCCACAGAATACCCAGCCTCTGACCTGCTCTTGTAGCCTCAGTACTTATGTGGCTGGTCCAGTTAAGTTCCTGGTCAATGGTGACCCCCCAATATATTGATGGTGGGGGATTCAGCGATGGTAATGCCGTTGAATGTCAGCGATGGTAATGCCGTTGAATGTCAAGGGGAGGTAGTTAGACTCTCGTTTGTTGGAGATGATCATTGCCTGGCACTTGTGTGGCGCGAATATTACTTGCCACTTATCAACCCAAGCCTGAATGTTGTCCAGGTCTTGCTGCATGCAGGCATAGACTGCTACATTATCTGAGGAGTTGCACTTCTAACCTTATGATGGAGGGAAGGTCATTGATGAAGCAGCTGAAGATGGTTGGGTCGTGGACATTACCCTGAGGAACTCCTGCAGCGATGTCCTGGGGCTGTGATGATTGACCTCCAATCACCACAACCATCTTCCTTTGTGCTAGGTATGACTCCAGCCAGTGGAGAGTCTTCCCCCTGATTGCCATTGACCAGTTTTACTTGGGCTCCTTGATGCCACACTCAGTCAAATGCTGCCTTGATGTCAAGGTCTGACACCGAGTGGTCCTGGCGGAACCCAAACTGGGCATTGGTGAGCAAGTTATTGGTGAGTAAGTGCCGCTTGATAGCACTGTCGATGACACCTTCCAACACTTTGCTGATGATAGAGAGTAGACTGATGGGGGCGGTAATTGGCTGGATTGGATTTGTCCTGCTTTTTGTGGGCAGGACATACCTGGGCAGTTTTCCACATTGTCAGATAGATGCCAGTGTTGTAGCTGTACTGGAACAGCTTGGCCAGAGGCGCGACTAGTTCTGGAGCACAAGTCTTCAGCACAACAGCTGGGATGTTGTCGGGGCCCATAACCTTTGCTGTATCTAATGCACTCAGCCATCTATTGATATCATGTGGAGTGAATCAAATTGGCTGAAGACTGGCTTCTGTGATGGTGATGATCTCAGGAGGAGGCCGATATGGATCATCCACTCGGCACTTCTGACTGAAGATGGTTGTAACGCTTCAGCCTTGTCTTTTGCACTCAAGTGCTGGGCTCCACCATCATATTCAAGGAGCATCCTCCTCCCATTAGTTGTTTAATGGTTGACCACCAGTCACGACTGGAAATGGCAGGACTGCGGAGCTTTGATCTGATCCATTGATTGTGGGATCGCTTAGCCCTGTCTGCGGCATGCTGCTTCCATTTTTTAGCATGCATCTAGTCTTGTGTTGCAGCTGCCCCAGGTTGGTACCTCAATTTTAGGTACGTCTGATGCTGCTCTTGGCATGCTCTTCTACACTCCTCATTGAACCAGTGTTGGTCCCCTGGCTTGATGGTAATGGTAGAACGAGGGATATGCCAGGCCATGAGGTTACAGATTGTGGTGGAATACAATTCTGCTGCTGGCGGCCCACAGTGCCTCATAGATGCCCAGTTTTGAGCTGTTAAATCTGTTCTGAATCTATCCCATTTAGCACGGTGGTAGTGCCACACAACACGGTGGAAGATGTCCTCAGTGTGAAGACAGGGCTTCGTCTCCACAATGACTGTGCAGTGGTCACTGCTACCAATGCTGTCATGGACAGATGCATCTGTGACACGTAGATTGGTGAGGACGAGGTCAAATAGGTTTTTCTTTCGTGTTGTTTCTCTCACCACCTGCCACAGGCCCAGTCTGGCAGTTATGTCCTTCAGGTCTCGGCCAGCTCGGTCAGTAGTGGTGCTACCGAGCCATTCTTGGTGATGGACAGTGAAGTCCCCCACTCATTGAAGTCCCCCATCCAAGGTAAGCCCCTGCTACTCTCAGTGTTTCTTCCAAGTGGTGTTCAACATGGAGGAGTACTGATTCACCAGCTGAGGGAGGACAATAGGTGGTAATCAGCAGGAGGTTTCCTTGCCCATGCTTGACCTGAAGCCATGAAACGTCATGAGGTTCGGAGTCAATGTTGAGGACTCCCAGGGCCATTCCCTCCCGACTGTATACTACTGTGCCACCACCTCTATCGAGCCACATAAGGAGAAATTAGGACAGGTTTAGTTAAAGAGATAGGTTTTAAGGAGCGTTAAAGGAAGAGCGAGGTAGCTGAGCGGAAAGATGTAGGGAAGGAATTCCAGAGCTTAGGGCCTAGACAGCTGAAGGTTCTGCCACCAATGGTGGCGAGAAAGAAGTCGGGGATGCACAAGAGGTCAGTGTTGGAGGAACGCAGAGTTCTTGGAGAGCTGTTGGGCTGGAGGAGGTTACAGAGTGAAGCCACAGAAGAATTGGAACAAAAGGATGAGAATTTAAAATTTGAGGTGGTGCCGGACCAGGAGCCAATGTAGGTCAGTGAAAACAACAGTGATAGGTGAACAGGCCTAGGGAGTTAGGACACGGGCGGTTGAGTTTTAGATGAGCTCAAGTTTACGGAGGGTGAAATATGAGATCACCTCCCCACAAAGCTACAGTCAAGATCAGGAACTGGTGTGTGGGGGAATCCTATATGGCAATGTCCTTTTACGACACTTCTTTAAGGTAGAGCATTATGACCAGCACTGGAGCGCCAGTCGGAGACATACATAGGAAACTGTACCAGTGATATCATATCAGGCAAATTAACTCACAAGTAAATTCCTTGGGTCACTGAAACCACAGCAACAAGTGAGTGATGACAATCACTTCTACAAGTGAAAGAACTTCTGCATTCTACAGTCAATAGTGCTGCGCTCGATCATAGGGAGGTATTTTAACCATTTTCAGAAGCATGTCATGCAATTCTTACTCTTATGTGATGACTGGAGTTTCACATCATTGTGACTCTCACTGTAGTTATTAATTTCTGTGGTGATGATACAACCTACATATTAAAGTGCATCATCGGGTGAGAAATTCGGCTTTCATCCAATATGGGCAGTTAGTCCGCATAGCAATTATTCCACGCGCATATCTGTGCCACCCTGAGACACCAGCCAAGTTCGGCAATGGGCCTCATTTGATTGGAAACGACGCGATGCGAGCACCAAAAGGGTATACCAATATATCTCACCGGACGGAGCATGGCGGCGTCAGCCGACTCTGACATTGAGCTAACCCATGGGTTGATCTTGAGGTGGGGCAGGTGCAGCTAAGGGGGTGAAAGTCTAGACAGCCAGTGGCCTGCTCTTACTGGCTCCATAAAAATATAACTTTGAAAAAGTTTTGTGCCCATTTTTTGAATGGCCTCCTGTTGTCCCTTTAAGATCTGTTAGAACTAGGCTGAGCTCCACCCATGTGTACCTGAATTTTTCATCAGACTCTTACAACCGGTGTAGGACCCCTATTTGCATAGTAACACAGCCTTATGCCTGTTTCAGGCATGCCAGGTGCTCATCCATTAATAGACATGCCTGAATGTGGCATTAGATGGGCCTTGGGCACCAATTCAAGTGCAAAACAGACAGCCATGAAATGAATTTCTCCCCCATTAAGTCTCTTGCTGGCCTGAGGTTTCTTAGGACTAACATTGCAGACCTCACGAGCAGACCTGAGAATCAATTGAAATCCTTGGTAGCTGGAGATTACAAACTCATTCAAGTCCCTTAAGTGTACAGCAGCACTTTTAATGAATACATCCTGGGATAATTTTGTGCACTGATGTCAGTTCTAAAGGGTAACGAACAAGTGAAATCTCACCAGAATGTTAATATGGTAATATCTCTCAATATTCCATGTTCAATCTATTTCCATAATTATTTGCTGCTCCAGATCCAGATTTGGATGTGTGCAGAGAGCACATTATTGATGAAAGGGAAAGTTTTGTGTACGTGAAATTTAAAGGACTGCAGGCAACAAAAGCGAATGAGCTAAATAGGGGACAATGGTGGCTGAATTCGATAGACCCCGAAAATGGACGCGGGGATCGCGACGCGCGATTAACCCACGCCAGTTGCTTCCAATGCAGGCAGCACGCAAATTTTGTGCTGCCTGCTAATTTAAATGATTTCAGCATTGACGCAGCACTAAACCTACTGTTGAGTGGCTGAACACCTCAGCAGGGGGCACAAGATCGTGCGAGGCGAGCATCACTTACATAGAAACATAGAAAATAGGTGAAGGAGTAGGCCATTCGGCCCTTCGAGCCTGCACCACTATTCAATATCATGGCTGATCATTCACCTCAGTATCCCTTTCCTGCTTTCTCTCCATATCCCTTGACCCCTTTAGCCGTAAGGGCCATACCTAACTCCCTCTTGAATATATCCAATGAACTGGCATCAACAACTCTCTGTGGTACAGAATTCCACAGGTTAACAACTCTCTGAGTGAAGAAGTTTCTCCTCATCTCAGTCCTAAATGGCTTACCCCTTATCCTTAGACTGTGACCCCAGGTTCTGGACTTCCCCAACATCGGGAACATTCTTCCTGCATCTAACCTGTTCAGTCCTGTCAGAATTTTATATGTTTCTATATGAGATCCCCTCTCATCCTTCTAAACTTCAGTGAATACAGACCCAGTCGATCCATGCTCTCCTCATATGTCAGTCCTACCATTCCGGGAATCAGTCTGGTGAACCTTCGCTGCACTCGCTTAATAGCAAGAACGTCCTTTCTCAGATTAGGAGACCAAAACTGAACACAATATTCCAGATGAGGCCTCACCAAGGCCGTGTACAACTGCAGTAAGACCTCCCTGCTCCTATACTCAAATCCCCTAGCTATGAAGGCCAACATGCCATTTGCCTTCTTCACCACCTGCGGTACCTGCATGCCAACTTTCAATGACTGATGTACCATGACACCCAGGTCTTGTTGCACCTCCCCTTTTCCTAGCCTGCACCTCTTAAAGGGAAGGTGCATTCTGGCTGCAACAGGTGCTGTTAAATGGCTAGGGAAGAGAGCCTGACTTGTAAGGATAGCGACCAATGGTGCAACAGGGGAGAAAGTGTGCTCCAAGGTTTTCAGATGCTGCAATGGAGGCCTTGGAGAAGAAGGTGGACAGGAAGAGAGAGGTCTGCTATCCACAGGGGGCCAGGAGGCCTTCCAGACAAACTCTGTAAAGGCAGTGGGAGCAAGTAGCTATGGCAGTCAATGCCAGTATTCAAGCCCCGTGCTGGACTCAGTGCTGCAAAAAGTTTAATGACCTCACATGAATGGTCAAGGTCAGTGAATTCATCTTCAAATTCCATATCCCATCAACTGCACCACTAGCCTCACACACTGCTCAATCCATCACTCACCTACCAACAATCTCGATCAAACAAGACTCAGCCCGCACATTCATAGCTTCACCTCACCCTCAGAAACTTACCACTGCTGCAAGCTCACACCCACATTTCACAGCTTGCCAGCTATTCAACCATGATAGCCACTTCATCCAAACATATTGCATCACACTCACTGAAACACTTCCCTCTCTACTGCAGGACAAGTTGGCACATAACCAGAGACAGCAGGAGCTAACCGGCGGAGGACAGGCAGGCCCACATCACCTTACCCCGATGGAGGAGATGGTGGTTGCTATCAATGGAGCAGCCATCGCTGAGTCTGTGGCCAGTGGAGGAGCTGAATAAGAACATAAGAAATAGGGACAGGAGTAGGCCATACTGCCCCTCGAGCCTGCTCTGCCATTCAATAATATCATGGCTGATCTGATCATGGACTCAGCTCCACTTCCCTGCTCGTTCCCCATAATCCCTTATCCCCTTATCGTTTAAGAAACTGTCTATTTCTGTCTTAAGTTTATTCAATGTCCCAGCTTCCACAGCTCTCCAAGGCAGCACATTCCACAGATTAACAACCCTCAGAGAAGAAATTTCTCCTCATCTCAGTTTTAAATGGGCGGCCCCTTATTCTAAGATCATGCCATCTAGTTCTAGTCTCCTCCATCAGTGGAAACATCCTCTCTGCATCCACCTTGTCAAGCCCCCTCATAATCTTATACGTTTCGATATGATCACCTCTCATTCTTCTGAATTCCAATGAGTAGAGGCCCAACCTACTCAACCTTTCCTCATAAGTCAACCCCCTCATCCCCGGAATCAACCTAGTGAACCTTCTCTGAACTGCCTCCAAAGCAAGTATATCCTTTCGTAAATATGGAAATCAAAACTGCATGCAGTATTCCAGATGTGGCTTCACCAATACCTTATATAGCTGCAGCAAGACTTCCCTGCTTTTATACTCCATCCCCTTTGCAATAAAGGCCAACATACCATTGGCCTTCCTGATCACTTGCTGTACCTGCACACTATCCTTTTGTGTTTCATGCACAAGTACCCCCAGGCCCCGCTGTACTGCGGCACTTTGCAATCTTTCTCTCCTTAAAATAATAACTTGCTCTTTGATTTTTTTCTGCCAAAGTGCAAGCCCTCACACTTTCCGATATTATACTCCATCTGCCAAAATTTTGCCCACTCACTTAGCCTGTCTATGTCCTTTTGCAGATTTTTTATGTCCTCCTCACACATTGCTTTTTCTCCCATCTTTGTATCGTCAGCAAACTTGGCTATGTTACACTCAGTCCCTTCTTCCATATAGATATAGATTATAAATAGTTGGGGTCCCAGCACTGATCCCTGTGGCACCCCATTAGTTATTGGTTGCCAACCAGAGAATGAACTATTAATCCTGACTCTCTGTTCTCTGTTAGTTAGCCAATTCTCTATCCATGCTAATATATTACCCCCAACCCCGTGAACTTTTATCTTGTGGCACTATCGAAGATGACGGTATGCTTATATCTAATCTTCCTGACATTCCCGCTCATCCCACAATGTCTTTTGATTTTAAAGCTACAGATGCTTCTTACTTTCCCTCCACTCTGCACCACAACTCTACCTTGTGCCTTTCTCCTTTCAGATACCCAAGAACTCCAACTTGGCCAGGCAGGTGGAAGAGGAAGAAGGCTGTGATGATGAAGACACAGCACTGTCACTCGATTTCATATTCGCAGTGATTAGCTCAGATACTGACTCTCCGCATACTTTAGAAAACAGTTTAGACATGGTACTGCACAAGGTGACAAGTGGCCTGCAGCCAGAGCAGGGGACAAGGGTGTTGTGTATCTGTAAAGCATGCACTCCCAGGTTCCGCCACCAGGGAGCTCATCCCCTGAAGTCCCAAGGGATCCCAGCATCCCTTGGGAGCACTGTATATAAGCCGGTCCCTAAGGCCTGTTCCTCACTATGGAGTGTCTTATTAAAGACTGAGGTCACTGTTACTTTAACTTCCCTGTGTGCAGCCTCATCTGTGTTAGGACCACAATAAGGGGTAGCACAGGTGCCAGCTCCCCAGAGGCCAAGGTCACACATGGGTTCTACTGCAGGGGACTCAGATGAGCACTTCAATGGGGCAGCCTACAGAAGAAGGCTGATGGCTACGCACAATGAAATGCTTGGTGCATGGCAGTCCTGCCAGAAAGCCTGTGTGCAATGTCAAGGAACAGGGAAGAGTCTGCCACCAACTTGGCACAGGGCTTTGCACAGAGCTTGGAGCCCATCCTTTCCAGCATGGAAGTGATAGCCAAGTCCATTAGCACACTTGCTGACCCAACCATGATGCAGCTTCTGATTGCCAATGTCTCAGCTCCCATTGCAGCATAAGCAGTAGCCACCCAACATCTGGATGCTGCAGGGGCAACTCAGACTTCTGTCATGCAAGGTCAGATTGCTGTCACACAAGCTCAGACTGCTGCCCTCGTGGTTGCACTTGCCAGTTTTCAAAGAGGCTTGCAGGGTGCCACAGCAGTCCAGCAATCTGTTCTCCATCAGATTACCGGATTGCTGATACACCGCTCTGGAGGAGTGGCAGTGGCTCTGTGGGGCATGAACCTGCTGTCCTATCTTAAGATAACAGCATTCGTGCTCCCACCACTGCCACTTTGTCAGTGCCCTTGCTGTTGCCTGTCAGCCAACCAGCCCAGACTGTTGCCGCCTATGCCCAGATGTTTTAGTGATATTGGTTGAGGGATAGTAATTGGCCAGGAAATTAGGTAGAACTCCCCTGCTCTTCTTTAAATAATGCCATGGGATCTTTTACATGCACCTGAGAGGGAAGACGGGACCTTGGTTTAACATCTATCAGACATGGCAGCATTCCCTCACTAAATTTTGTGCTCAAGTCTCAGGAGTGGGATTTAAACCCACAACCTTCTGACTCAGAAGCGAGAGTGAGCCATGACTAGCACATTGCTGTTTGTGGGGCCTTGCTGTGCACAAATTGGCTGGTGGGAGCATGGACTTGCCAACAAGAAAGAACAACTTTATATAGCGCCTGTCATGACCATTACAGCCAATAAAGTACGTTTGAAGTGAAGTCACTGTTGTAATGTAGGAAACGTTGCATTCAATTGGCACACAGCAAGCTACTACAAACAGCAATAAGATAAATGACCAGATAATCTGTTTTTAGTGATGTTGGTAGAGAGATAAATATTGGCCAGGACACATGGGTGAACTCCCTTGTTCTTCTACAAAATAGTGCCGTGGGATCTTTTATGTCCACCTAAGAGGACAGATGGCACCTCAATTTAATTTATTTGCAAAATTGCACCTTCAACAGTGCAGTACTGCATAGAATTATGTGCTCAAGTCTCTGGAGTGGTATTTGAACCCACAACTTTCTCACTAAGAGGCAAGAGCGCTACTACTTGTCATGTATTCAACTATCATTGTAACCCATGCATAAGCTGACCTAAGTTGTACAACTTCAGAACATTGACTACAGGGGGTGAACTTGTGGGAGACACTCCTAACCTGGACTTTCCGGTATAAAAGGGGAAGCTCCACCCACCTTCAGTCTCTTGAGGTCTTGGTAATAAAGGTAACTGATCACAGAGTGACCTTCTCTCAAGTATGGGCCTCGTGTGCATTTATACTGTATAGTAAGGACAGAACATTGGCGATGAGAAACTGGGATTAAAACAGTGCAAGCATGGCCACTAGCAGCACAGAAGAGAGGTATTATGTTGGTGATGATTGGGATGACTTTATTGAGAGACTACAGCAAAGTTTTGTCATTAAGGAATGGCTGGGGCAGGATTTGGCAGACAAACGCAGAGCTCATCTCCTGACAGTTTGTGGATCCAGAACGTACTCCCTGATGAAGGACCTTCTAGCGCCAGAGAAGCCGGCGGACAAGACATTCGAAGAGCTCAGTAAGTTGATCGGGGAACACCTTAAACCAGCGAGCAGCATGCACACGGCGAGACACCGGTTTTACATGCACCGGCGGCGAGAAGGGCAAAGCGTTCCAGACTTCGTGGCAGACCTCCGGCGACTGGCAAGCCTATGTAAGTTAGCAGATGAATGCAGAGCGGAGATGCTGCAAAACTTTTTTTATTGAGGGCATCGGGCATGCTGGGGTTTTCAGGAAACTGATTGAGACCAAAGACTTGACCTTGGAAGCGGCGGCTCTGATAGCCCAGACAATTATCTCAAGGGAGGAAGAGACCAGAATGATTTATGGCAAAAATCTTGGCTCAAATGCGACAAACGACCAGGGAGTCAACATTGTTAACGCAGCACACAGTTCTCTAGGCAGACAAGGGCAATTGGATATGCCCCAGCATGCAGTCGAACCCAAAGGGGGAATTCAACAGAGACAATGGCTAGCTGAACGGCGATTCATGCCATCGCAATGGACAATGTGGCCAGTAATGGGGCCATCAACACCTGTTAATGGTGCACTTAAGGACAGTTACAGAGACGATCGACTGGTAATGGACCTTTTGTTTCCAACAATGGGGCCTTCAGCTCATGCTGGAGATGTGGAGGCAAACACCCAGCCAGAACTTGCAGGCATCAGCAATATACCTGCAGAAACTGCAACGTCAGCGGTCACTTGGCGCATATGTGCAGGAAGCCTGCAGCCAGGGTTGCTGTATGAGGAGGACGGATCTGATGTAAGCCCTACGAGGCCAAATGGACACTGGGGGAAATCGCTGGAAGCTGAAGTTCAGCAAGTTCATGTGGAGCACATATACAGTTCATATAACAGGACGCCACCGATAATGATGAAAGTGCTCCTCAATGGCATCCCAGTATTAATGGAGCTAGACATGGGGGCCAGCCAGTCCATGATGAGTATCAAACAGTTTAAAAGGTTGTGGGTGTCCAAGGCCAGGAGGCCACAATTATTGCCAATTGATGCACTGCTACGGACATATACAAAGGAGATCATTCCGGTGCGAGGCAGCGCCACGGTAGTCGTGACCCACAAAGATTCGGAGAACAGGTTGCCACTCTGGATTGTCCCGGGGGATGGTCCCGCACTACTGGGGAGGAGTTGGCTTGCTGTCATGAACTGGAAATGGGGCGATGTCAATGCAATTTCTTCTGTGGAGCGAGTATCATGCTCACAGGTCCTGGACAAATTTGACTCATTATTTCAACCCAGCATCAGCACTTTCATGGGGACCAAGGTAGTGATTCACATAAACCCGGACGCCAGGCCAGTACACCACAAGGCCAGAGCGGTGCAGTACATGATGCGGGAAAAGATAGAATGCGAATTGGACCGCCTGCTGAGGGAAGGCATCATCTCGCCAGTCGAATTCAGTGACTGGGCGAGCCCGATCGTGCCGTGCTCAAGGCGGATGGGTCGGTCAGGATATGTGCCGATTACAAGGCCACCATCAATCGGATGTCACTCCAAGACCAGTACCCGCTACCGAGAGCGGAGGACCACTTTGCGACGTTATCCGGTGGCAAACTTTTTTCAAAATTGGACCTGACCTCAGCTTACATGACCCAGGAGCTGGCGAGTGAGTCGAAGAAGCTGACCACCATCACGACACACAAGGGGTTGTTTGAGTATAAAAGATGTCCATTCGGGATTTGTTCGGCCGCCGCAATCTTTCAGCAAAATATGGAAAGCCTCCTCAAGTCGATTCCAAAGTTGGTGGTTTTTCAAGACAACATCCTCATCACGGGTCACGATACTGAAGAACACCTCCACAACCTGGAGGAGGTGCTACGCAGACTAGACCGAGTAGGGCTGCGACTGAAAAAGGCGAAGCGCATCTTCTTAGCTCCAGAGTTGGAATTCCTGGGGAGGAGGGTAGCAGCAGACGGGATCAGACCTACTGCGTCCAAAACAGAAGCGATCCAGAGTGCACCCAGACCCCATAACACGACGGAGCTGCGTTTGTTCCTGGGGCTCCTGAATTATTTTGGCAACTTTCTTCCCAAATTGAGCACGCTGTTAGAGCCGCTACACGTGCTCCTATGCAAAGGTCGCGATTGGGTCTGGGGGGACAGCCAGGAAAAGGCTTTTGATAGAAGACACAATTTGTTATGCTCCAACAAACTGTTAACGTTATACAACCCGTGTAAGAAACTAGTTTTAACGTGCGATGCGTCGTCCTATGGGGTCGGGTGTGTGTTGCAGCATGTGAATGCCAATGGTCAGTTACAGCCAGTAGCTTATGCCTCCAGAAGTCTGTCCCAGGCAGAAAGGGGCTACGGGATGGTGGAAAAGGAAGTGCTAGCATGTGTATATGCAGTAAAAAAAATGCACCAGTACCTGTTTGGCAGGAAATTTGAGCTGGAGACAGATCATAAACACCTAACGTCCCTTTTGGCCGTCAACAAGGCCATAAATGCGAATGCATCGGCCCGCATACAGAGGTGGGCACTTACATTAGCCGCCTATTACTACACATCCGGCACAGACCGGGCACTGAAAATTGCGCCGATGCACTCAGCAGGCTCCCACTAGCCACTACTGAGGGGGCAACTGAGCATGATGCTGAGATGGTCATGGCTGTTGAAGCTTTAGAAAGCGAAGGCTCACTTGTGACAGCCCGTCAGATTAAAGTCTGGACAAATAAAGACCCGCTACTGTCTTTAGTCAAGAAATGTGTCCTGAATGAGGACTGCGCAGCCACGTACGGGGCATACCCTGAGGAGTTTAAACCGTTTCATAGGCGCAAGGATGAACTCTCGATTCAGGCCGATTGCCTACTATGGGGAAACCGAGTAGTCATGCCCCAGATGGGCAGAGAGGTGTTTATCAGAGAATTTCACAATGAGCACCTGGGCATTGTCATGATGAAGGCAATTGTCAGGTCACACGTTTGGTCAGGGATAGATGCAGACCTGGAACTTTATGTTCGCAGGTGCAACACGTGTGCCCAGCTGGGCAACGCACCCAGGGAAGCCCCCCCTTAGCCCCTGGTCCTGGCCTGCCAAGCCATGGTCACGCATCCATGTGGACTACGCAGGTCCTTTCATGGGAAAAATGTTTTTGGTTGTAGTAGACGCCTACTCCAAATGGATCGAGTGTGCCATTTTAAATTCAAGCACATGCTCTGCCACGGTAGAAAGTCTACGAGCAATGTTCGCCGCCCATGGTGTACCGGACGTCTTGGTCAGCAACAATGGCCCGTGCTTCACAAGCACTGAATTCCAGGACTTCATGGCAGGCAATGGAATCAACCATGTCAGAATGGCACCGTTCAAGCCGGCCTCAAACGGCCAGGCAGAACGAGCAGTGCAGATAATCAAACAGGGGATGCTCAGAATCCAAGGGGGTTCCCTACAAAGCCGCTTATCACGCCTCCTGTTGGCCAATAGATCCCGACCACACTCGCTCACAGGGGTTCCACCCGCGGAGCTGCTAATGAAAAGGACGCTCAAAACTAGGTTATCCCTTATACACCCTACTATGAAAGAAATTGTTGAGTGCAGGCATCAGTCACAATGTGACTACCATGACAGGAATGCGAGGGCACGATGTATTGATGTCAATTACCCTGTTTTTGTCCTTAATTACGCTGCAGGGCCCAAATGGCTTGCAGGCACTGTGATTGCCAAAGAGGGGAATAGGGTTTTGGTAGTTAAACTTACCAATGGACAAATCTGCCGCAAATACGTGGATCAAACTAAAAGGAGGTTCAGCAACCCCATAGAAGAAGCAGAGGAAGAACACGACATAGAGTTTACTCCACCACAGGTGACCGAACACCGGAACCAAGTGGAGGAGAGCCCAGTCACTGTGGGCAGTCCGGATATGTCTGAGACACTCAGGCCAGCGCCCAACAACCGCAGCCCCAACTCAGGCGCTCTACAGGGGAGCGTAAACCACCAGAGAGACTTAACCTGTGATCCCAATAAGACTTTGGGAGGGGGGGGGAGGTGATGTCATGTATTCAACTATCATTGTAACCCATGTATAAGCTGACCTAAGTTGTACACCTTGAGAACATTGACCACAGGGGGCGAACTTGTGGGAGACACTCCTAACCTGGACTTTGCCGTATAAAAAGGGAAGCTCCACCCACCTTCAGTCTCTTGAGGTCTTGGTAATAAAGGTAACTGGTCACAGAGTGACCTTCTCTCAAGTATGGGCCTCGTGTGCATTTATACTGTATAGTAAGGACATAACACTACTGAGCCAAATTGTCACTGAGAAGAAGTTAAAGTTGTTTATACATTTGTTTAGCTCTGGATATTCTCAAAAAAAAAAATCTTCTTTTTGTTTTCACTTTTGGATGAATTATCGTGCATCACTGAGTGAACGTCCATTGTATGTAATAGGCCCTTGACATGACTATGAAAATGTTTACAACTGCAAGGAAAAAATTCTGAGTGGTGGTGTAACTCCAGTCTGAGTGACCACTGCACTTGAAAACGAACATGTTTCTGATTGATACATGAAAAGAAAGTCTAGCATTTATATAGCACCTTTCACAACCACCAGATGACTCAAAGCGCTTTACAGCCAATGATGTACTTTTGGAGTTTAGTCACTGTTGTAATGTGGAAAACACTGCAGCAAATTTGCACACAGCAAGCTCCCACAAACAGCAATGTGATAATGACCAGATAATCTGTTTTGTTATGATAATTGAGGGATAAATGAGGGATACATTTCTTTGAAATAGTGCAGTGGGATATTTTACACCCACCTGAGAGAGCAGACAGGGCCTCAGTTGAACATCTCATCAGAAAGACAGCATCTCTGACAGTACAGCACTGGAGTGTCAGCCTAGATTTTTGTGCTCCAGTCCCTGTAGTGGGATTTGAACACACAACCTTCTGACTCAGAGGCAAGTGTGCTACCCACTGAGCCACAGTTGACATAGCATAATTGCAGCCTAAAAAAATCCTGTTGCAGGAAGGAAGTTATGCTAAACCTTTATAAATCACTGGTTAGGCCTCAGCTGGAATACTGTGGCCAATTCTGGGCACCGCACTTTAGGAAGGATGTCATGACCTCCAAGAGGGTGCAGAGGAGATTTACTAGAATGGTACTAGGGATGAAAGACTTCAGTTATGTGGAGAGACTGGAGAAGCTGGGATTTTTCTCCTTAGAGCACAGACGGTTAAGGGGAGATTTAACAGAGCTTTCAAAACTATGAAGGATTTTGATATAGTAAATAATGAGAAACTGTTTCCCTTAGCAGGAGGGTCAGTAACCAGAAGACACAAATTTAAGATAATTAGCAAAAGAACCAGAGGAGAGACGAGAATTTTTTTCCGCAGAGAGTTGTTAAGATTGGAATGCATAGCCTGAAAGGATGATGGAAGCAGATTCAATAGTAACTTTTAAAAGGGAATTGGATATATACTTGAAAAAGGAAAATATGTAGGGCTGTGTTGAAGGAGCAGGGGGAGTGGGACTAATTGGATAGCTCTCACAAAGAGTCAACACAGGCAAGATGGGCTGAATGGCCTTCTCCTTTGCTGTAACATTCTAGGATTCTAAAACAATTAGAATGGGATCAGGAATAAATTTTTGCTTATCGTTACAAACTGTTGTATCAGCCCCACAGGGAACAAGCTGGCCTTCCACTGAATGAGGGAGCTCCAGTGTAAAGTATCTGTTGACCTATACATGAACTTGCCACTTGCTGTTAACCCTGTAGTCTAAATCTGGAGCTCTGCTGTGTGCTCAGCAAGCAAGCTACAAGAAAGCGTGCTTGTACTTTTAAATATGTTGAATACTAGTAAAGGGCCAGTGCTTGCAGGTCATTAAAAAATGCAGCTGTAAAATTAAACACACATGTTGCCTGAAAATTGTATCTGAGGCAATCAGTTGCCTCTGTCGGCAATACTGTAGCACTTCTGTAATGTAGTCATTCAGCAGCTGCACGCATTGCAGACATTGTGGGTGTGTGCCTGTCTGATATCTGCTTAGCAGCTGAGCCTGCTGACTAACAGAGACTGGACTGCCTTATTGTCCTGTGTGCATTGGCCCATCGTCCAAGGTTTCTGTCTTAAGTAGCAGCAACTTCAAGTGTTTCATTGATACATTTTCTGGTTACTAAAAAAATAAAGCACAGACACAAAGGGGTAGATTTTTAAGACGGGCCCAAAACAGGTGCAAAGCCACAGTCAGGAGGCCCAAAACATTTTCATTTAAATGTTACCGGTGAGCTACGGGCACCAACGGGCGTTCTGTTGTGGCTTGCTGGTTTGGTATAGTGGTAGGGCATGTTGGGGGAGGGGCAGGAGATCCTGGCCAGAGGGAGGTGAGAACGGGCCGGCAGCAGGTCTTGGGTTGCAAACTCTAGTTGGAGGCATTCCTGGAGGTTGATCACATGATGTTCTAACCACATGATGTCTGTTCATAAGAATATAAGAACAAAAGAAATAGGAGCAGGAGTAGGCCATGCGACCCCTCGAGCTTGCTCCACCATTTAATACGATCATGGCTGATCCGATCATGGACTCAGGTCCACTTCCCTGCCCGCTCCCTGTTGTGTATGCAATAATTGTTAGACTGAGTACTGTTTAACTCCAAGAGGTATGACCTTGGTTCTGCACGTGCGTGCAGTCCAATGGCCTCCAACAGTGACGCCATCTAGTGGCTAGTGATCCCAAAAGTACATACATGACAATATCCCTCTCTGAGATATTAACACAGTCTTCTACAAATTGAGACGTTCTGGTGTTTTACGCTCCCAGGTTGACAGTCTCAGTTCAACTCCAGCCTTGGATGAGTGTTCAGAGTCTGTTGTGACTGGTGGCTGGGTGGCTGACATGGTGGGAGTAGCAATGGCCATGTCAGGGATTGAAAGTCCATTTTCATTGAACATGTCAGTGATTGAAAGTCCCGATTCACTGATGACCACTGAGTCCTCTGATGACTGGGGGTAGGTTGGTTGGTCGTCGATTGTCTCTTCCTTCGACTGTTCCGGTTCGTCTGTGTGTCGCAGCTTTGACTGATCCATATGTTTCCTGCATGTTTGCCCATTTTTGAGCTTGACGATAAATACTCTGTTGCCCTCCTTGGCCATGACAGTACCAGCGATCCACTTGGGACCCTGACCATAATTCAAAGCATATACAGGATCATTTACAGAAATATCGCGTGACACAGCTGCGTGATCGTGATATCCTTGCTGACTTTGTCTTCTATATTCAACATGATTATTCAAGCCAGGGTGACAAGAGATAGCTTGGTCTTAAGACCTCTCTTCATCATTAGTTCAGCAGGCGAGACCCCGGTAAGCGTGTGTGATCTTGTACTGTAACTCAGCAGTATGCAGGACAGGCGGGTCTGCAGTGACCCTTGGGTTACTCGCTTCATACTCTGCTTTGTGATTTGGACAGCACATTTTGCTTGCCCATTGGATGCAGCTTTGAGTGGTGCTGACCTTTCATGTTTGATACCATTGAGTTTCATGAATTCTTGAAACTCCTGACTGGTGAAGCACGATCTGTTGTCACTAACAACGATGTCAGGCAGACCATGTGTCACGAACATGACACTGAGATTCTCAAAGGTAGCTGTGGATGTGCTGGATGACATGATTACACACTCTATCCACTTTGAATATGCATCCACCACAAGTAAAAACATCTTCCCCAGGAAGGCACCTGCAAGGTCTATGTGGATCCTGGACAATCATTTGGACGGCCATGACCACAGACTCAGCGGTGATTCCACTGGTGCTTCGCTGAGCTGCATGCATGATTCCAGCTCAGAGTCAATTCCCGACCACCATACATGAGACCTGGCAATGGCTTTCATCATTACAATGCCGGGATTTGTGCTATGTAGCTCACGTACAAATTTCTCTCTCCCTTTCTTGAGTATAACAACACGATTGCCCCAGAGTATACAATCCGACTGACTAGACAGTTCGTCTTTGCGACGAATGTAAGGTTTGGTCTCCTTGCATATTTGCTTGGGTATGGCAGACCAATCACCTTTGAGGATGCAACTCTTCACCACCGACAAAATCGGGTCCTGGCTGGTCCGGTTCTTAACTTGTTGAGGGTTCCTTCACTCTCAAAAGCATTCATGTCTAACAATAGGTCCGCCGGTTGTGGCGTTTCCTCCTCCGATGTGGGCAATGGCAGACAGCTCAAAGCAACGGCACAATTCTCGGTGCCGGGTCTATGGCGAATGAAATAATCATAAGTAGATAATGTCAGTGCCCACCTCTGGATGCGGGATGAAGCATTGGTATTGATACCTTTGTTTTCAGAGAACAGTGAAATAAGCGGCTTGTGATCTGTCTCCAGTTCAAACCGAAGACCAAACAGGTACTGATGCATCTTTTTAACCCCATACACACAGGCTAGTGCTTCTTTTTCTACCATGCTGTAGGCTATTTCCGTTTTAGACAAACTTTTTGAAGTATATGCGACTGGTTGAAGTTTACCCGACTCATTAGCTTGTTGGAGTACACAATCAATTCCATATGACAAAGCATCACAGGCCAATACTAAATGTTTACATGGCTCATAATGTACCAGCAGCTTGTTGCAGCAAAGCAGATTAGTGGTTTTCTCAAAAGCTCTGTCTTGAGATGCACCCCACACTCAATTGTCGCCTTTTCTTAGCAGCATGTGCAGTGGTTCTAATAAGGTGCTCAATTTAGGTAGGAAGCTACCGAAGTAGTTGAGTAGACCCAGGAACGAACGCAGCTCCGTCACATTCTGTGGCTTGGGTGCATTCTTGATGGCCTTGGTTTCCGCGTCCGTGGGCCTGATGCCGTCAGCAGCAATTTTCCTCCCCAGGAATTCGACCTCTGGTGCTATGAAGACGCACTTCGAGCGTTTCAGTCTGAGTCCCACTTTGTCCAGACAATGTAGAACCTCTCCCAGGTTGTTCGGATGTTCCTCGGAGTCACGACCTGTGATGAGGATGTCATCTTGGAACATGACGGTTCTGGGAACGGACTTCAGTAGACTCTCCATGTTCCTCTGAAATATTGCTGCAGCCGAGCGAATTCCAAAAGGGCACCTGTGATAAATAAACAGTCCTTTATGCATGTTAATGCACATAAGTCTCTTCGACGTCTCGACCAGCTCCTGTGTCATGTAGACCGACGTCAAGTCCAGTTTGGTGAACGACTTCCCCGCGGCTAGCGTTGCAAACAAGTCATCAGCCTTCGGTAATGGGTACTGATCCTGTTTCGAAACCCCGTTGATCGTAGCCTTGTAGTCTCCACAGATTCTGACTGTGCCATCACTTTTCAGCACAGGAACAATGGGGCTGGCCCATTCATTAAATTCAACAGGTAACATGGTCCCTTCATGCTGGAGTCTGTCCAGTTCAATTTCGACCTTCTCCCTCATCAATATACGGAACTGCCTGAGCTTTATGATGGACGGGTCTTGCATCCGAGTCCATGTGAATCTGCACCTTGGCTCCCGTGAAGTTGCTGATGCCTGGTTCGAACAGCGATGGGAACTTGCTCAGTACTTGAGCACATGTATCTTTCTCCGATGACAACGCCTTGATGGACACGGGGGCGAGTCAATCGATAATGAGCCAGAGGGCATTCGACAAGCTGTGGGATACTAAGGCTGTGAGGGTCAGGCTGAGTCCAGTCAATGCCAAGTTGCGCACGTCGTATGGCGCCAGTTCCTGCCGAACAGCGTTGGGCCATTGCCTGGGACAATCTATAGCGGTAAGTCGTGAACCGCACCGTCATACGACACTTTAATAGTGGCACTGCCAATCATCGTTATGAATTCTTTGGTGTACGTGCGCAAATTGGCATTAACTGGACTCAGCCTGGGCCTCACAGCCTTAGTATCCCACAGCTTGTCGAATGCCCTCTGACTCATTATCGATTGACTCGCCCCCGTGACCACTTCCATCGATACCGGCACCCCATTAAATTTCACGTTGATCATTATCGGTTTGCTCTTAGTTAGGAATGAGTACAGTCCATACACTTCCTCCTCTGGTATCTCGGATTGCATATCCACGCTAATCTGATCATCATCCTCCAAGTGGTGTGTCGCAGCACCTTTGCTCATCTGCGGACACTTGCGCTGGAAATACCCCATTTTCAGACAGCCTTTGCAACTATATTGCTTAAATCGGCACAGCTGGTGCCGGTGATTTCCCCCACAATGCCAAGACCGAGAAATCGGATGCATTCCCGCTGGCGGACTTTGGGCAGCCACAGGTTTCGCGTACGCAGTCGGGTAGGCCCTGCCATGTGCTGCTCTGCCGAACGCCAAATCAATCTTATTTACAGTACTTGCCAAGTTTCAATTTTTCACTGATATCTGCTTTAGACTTCTATCCGTCGTCATGCATTACTGAACGATTGTGATGGCCCTGTTCAAGTCCAACATCTCCACCGCCAGTAGCTTACGCAGGATCACCTCATGGTTGATGCCGATTACAAAGAACTCCCACAGCATGTCTGCCAACACAGCCCCGAACTTACACGGTCCCGCTAGACGTCTCAGGACGGCAACGAATTCTGCCGCATTCTGGCTCTCTGAGCGAACGTGCATGTAAAATCTGTATCTCGAGATGATGATGCCTTCGTCTGGCTTAAGGTGGAACTGTACCAGTGTACATAATTCTTCATATGTCTTCTCTGTTGGACTCACAGGCAGGAGTAGATTATTTATCAGACCATAAATTTTTGGACCGCAAACCGTGAGGAACACCGCCCGGCGCCGATCTGCGTCGCCGACCTCCTCCATTTTGTTGGCCACGAAGACCTGGCTCAAACAGCTCACAAAGTCTGCCCAATCTTCTCCTTCCACGAGTCGCTCCAACAATCCAATTGTGCTCAATTTTGCATACAAAGGTTCTTATTGCCTCGTCACCAAATGTTATCTATGTAATAACTGTTAGACTGAGTACTGTTTAACTCCAAGAGGTATGACCTTGGCTCTGCTTTATTAAGGCGCAAAGTGACTAATATACAAAATGGCTGGCCTTTTATACTTAAGCTGCACACATGTGCGTATAGCCCAAGGGCCTCCAACAGTGATGCCATCTAGTGGCTAGTGATCCCAAAAGTACATACATGACACTCCCCATAACCACCTTAAGAAACTGTCTATTTCTGTCTTAAATTTATTCAATGTCACAGCTTCCACAGCTCTCTGACTCAGCGAATTCCACAGATTTATAACCCACTGAGAGAAGAAATTTCTCCTCATCTCAGTTTTAAATGGGCGGCCCCTTATTCTAAGATCATGCCCTCTAGTTCTAGTCTCCCCTATTAGTGGAAACATCCTCTCTGCATCCCCCTCTTAATCTTATACATTTCAATCAGATCACCTCTCATTCTTCTGAATTCCAATGAGTAGAGGCCCAACCTACTCAACCTTTCCTCATAAGTCAACCCCCTCATCTCCGGAATCAACCGTGTGAACCTTCTCTGAACTGTCTCCAAAGCAAGTATATCCTTTTGTAAATATGGAAACCAAAACTGCACACAGTATTTCAGGTATGGTCTCACCAATACCCTGTACAACTGTAGCAAGACTTCCCCACTTTTATACTCCATCTCCTTTGCAATAAAGGCCAAGATATCATTGGCCTTCCTGATCACTTGCTCTACCTGCATACTAACTTTGTGTTTCATGCACAAGTACCCCCAGGTCCCGCTGTACTGCAACACTTTGCAATCTTTCTCTATTTAAATAATAACTTGCTCTTTGATTTTTTTTCTGCCAAAGTGCATGTCCTCACACTTTCCAACATTATACTCCATCTGCCAAATTTTTGCCCACTCACTTAGCCTGTCTACGTCCTTTTGCAGATTTTTTGTGTCCTCCTCACACATTGCTTTTCCTCCCATCTTTGTATCATCAGCAAACTTGGCGACGTTACACTCAGTCCCTTCCTCCAAGTCGTTAATATAGATTGTAAATAATTGGGGTTCCAGCACTGAGCCCTGTGGCACCCCACTAGTTACTGATTGCCAACCCGAGAATGAATAATTTATCCCTACTCTCTGTTTTCTGTTAGTTAGCTAATCCTCTATCCATGCTAATATATTACCCCCAACCCCGTGAACTTTTATCTTGTGCCGTAACCTTTTATGTGGCACCTTGTCAAATGCCTTCTGGAAGTCCAAATATACCACATCCATTGGTTCCCCTTTATCCACACTGTTCGTTACATCCTCAAAGAATAATATATGTATCCCTCTTGTTGTCCTGCCAAATGCTTCAGAGCGACAAAACAAAGCTCCTCGATAGCCACTTGTGGTGAATCATCCGTGTTCTAATAGCCCTCATCTCAAGAACCTCCTTCTCCTTTGGTTCTTCCAGTGAGAATCTTCGGCCTCTGTCCCTTTGTTCCCCCATTCACCCACCAGTGGAAAAATTCTTTCCCTCTTTACCTAGAGTAAAGTTCCCAGGTTTCACTCACTTTCATGGTACCATTCCCACTCATCTCATTGCTGCTGCTGCTCCTGGCTCTTCAGAAAATGGGTAGCCAGGGGATTTTTGTGGAGCTTGAAAAGAGCCTGAATCTTAAAATAAAACTCGTCTTATCTAAGCAGGCTCCAGCAGACCCTTTAAGGACAGCTGGTTAAGGCGCTTAACACATGGAAATACTGGGACTAGCATGCACATCACATGCCCCTCCCAGTTTTCAATGAAAATTGCAACTGGGGTGGTATAACGGGCATAGGACCACGATTTGCATACATAAAAGCCTACCCACTTGTTTTGAGCGTGAGTGCTGGTCGCCTATTTAGAGGTCTGCCGGAAGGTTGAATCGGGCGGGCAAATAGGTGTCCAAGGCCCTAACCTGCTTTTTCACAGCCAGAGCAACTGTTTTTCAGGCAACAAACAAATGGCCAGCAATAAAAAATCCTCCTCTCCTCCCCCCCACCCCCCCACAACCCACAACCCACAGTTAACGTGCTATAACCAATCTATTTAAAGAAATATTGTTAATTTTACTGGTATTTCTTCAAACTGTAAAAAAATCTACAACTTCCCTTTCACACACTTTCCCCTCCTTACGACGTTTTGCAGTATACTTTCGTTCATCAAGGAAGTTAACTGTGGCTAAATAAAAAGTACTGGAGTGACATGCTGCCATTTTTATAACTGAAAAACTGCCTAGAAGCAGCCGTGGCAAACAATATCTTAAAATGACACCAGACTGTAAAATACCAAGATGATATGAAAGTGTGTGTGTTGCTTTTTACAGTTTAACAAACAGACTTGCTGTAAATTATAGATTTAATGTTATCTATTGTTACCACATCAACTAATTTGCATTTAATAATACCTCACAGTGCACTGTTTTAATTACATCTCACTTTTTATCTTCACTACAATAGGTGTCAGCCTTGGCTCAGTTGGTAGCATTCTCATCTCTGAGTCAGAAGGTTATGGGTTTCAAGACAAACTCTGGAGATTGAGCACATAATCTAGGCTGACTAATGCCGTACTGAGTGAGCGCTGCACTGTCGGAGGTGTCGCCTTTCAGATGAAATGTGAAACAGAGGCCCTGCCTGCCCTTTCAGATGGACATAAAAGATCCCATGGTACTATTTGAAGACGAGCAACGGAGTTTTCCTAGTATCCTGGCCAACATTTATTCCTAAACGAACACCTAGAAAACAGATGATCTGGTCATTAACTCATTGCTGTTAGTGGAACTTTGCTGTGTGCAAATTGGTTGCCGTGTTTCCTACATTAAAACCAGTGACTACACTTCAAAAGTACGACGTCCGGTGGTAGTGAAAGATGCTACATAAATTCAAGTCTTTCTTTTACTAAAACATTACTGCAGAACTATTTACTGAGAATATTTAAACACCCTGTTGGGCAATATCATTTTTCTTAACACACAAATTTGTGTATTAGGTTAATAGAGTGCTGCTAACATTAAGACCCAGGAGGCTGGCACAAAAACAGTAATTAAATGCAGAGCATTTTTTTAAAACTGAGTGCTTATCTTACAAAATGGCTTTGTTCCCTAAATTGTGATACCGAGAGTTGAGTTTTCACCTTTTATTCTGATCTAAAACTAGAGCTGTTGAAGTCAATTCTTGTCATTGCATAACATTATTTTGATAGGGAATCTCTGAGTACCAGCACTGGGACACTGAAGTCAATTGAGGGAATGGACAGACTGTTCAAGCAGAAATAGGAAGGAAACAGGGTTGGAGAGTTTCTCAGAAATGCAGCAAACCATACTGCTTAACAGGAATCGAGCTGCATAAAGAGAGATATAGATAGAGTTTGGTTTCCCTAGCTGTGAGACTTACATTATTTCTGTCAGTAGAATTTGTTTGAATATGAAGGCTTCCAGTAAATTGAACTGTATTTTCACACTCTTGATTCAGCTTAACTATTTTATTAAGAATATTCTGGTATCCTAGACTTATTCTTGGACAATTCCATTTTTGAAACACCGTTACGAATATAACAGTGGAAATATTAATTAAGCGTTAAACAAAAAATAATATTTGGTTTCCTGTTTGTACCTATTGTAGATTTCTTTTATATTATCAAATATAACCTTTTCATCTTTTTTGTGGTAGAGAAACGTTATTTTGTTGCACACTGAAAAAGAACTACTCAAAATACTAGTTTTTAGTGACAGGTTTGCCTGAAAGTATTCTTGAGTCAGATTAAAGATATTACCAACATTCAGAATTTGACCTTTTGGTGTGGTACAGGATGACAACGCTGCCATCAAAACCAACTGCAGTTGTATTTGCTCAGCTGCATCTTATGCCCTTGTATTTTTGTTTGTTTGCTGCATTTTATGGCTTGCTAACACATCTCGTTATGTGAGTCAGTTGTTTTGAAAATTTGCCAAATCATATCGTACCACGATGCCACTGAAAAGACCTTTACTAATGTACGTTACTGAGCCACTGAGGTTTATTTTAACTTCTTCATACACAAAAACATGTTAGTCATACAGAATAGTGTATGTATCCCTTTTGTTGTCCTGCCAAATGCTTCAGAGCGACAAAACAAAGCTCCTCGATAAATATGCTAACGTGCGTCGCACATATACTACTGCGATCATGTTACCTTATTTGACTAAATTTGCAATAAGTTCTTTTAACATCGTGAGGAAGTCTGGATTGTTAAAACTAACAAAATGGATACTGCATCTTTAATCTGTATTTTTTTAATATTTAGATCCCTAAAATTGCAGGCAAAGTCCTCAATACAGTGTTCAGCACTGAAGAAAATGGATTGTAAAATGCCTTTCTTTGCAGCTCAGACAATGACTCGTGTCAGACAGGTTACGAAAGCTAATTTAATCTTAGCAAACAATTGATTTGTTTAGATTGAGCATGATGCTGAAGCTCCAGCTGAATTCAGTGACAATGAACAAGCAGTGAGCATTTAGGCTCCTAGACAAAAATTTGGCACAAGGTAGAGTTGAGTGAGAAAGCCTTTGTGTAGCCCACAATATTCAATGATGGCTGTTTTTATTTAGACACTGTTTTTCTATCTTAACTTGTATATGGTCACCCAATTGCTGGATTTACATGGCCTGAGAAAGACTTTGTTAAAGTCAGCATGCCAGCAGTGGAACACCCTACTGTTCAACAAGATTCCTGCCCTGTGCAGTTTTGATCTGTTGGACTCCCGATTTAAAAATGATATTTCCAGTTATCCCTTGAAAACACAGCGTAATCAAAACCAGCGATTCCTCCTAAAGCACAAGATATATATATATATATATATATATATAGTTTACATCAAACTTAATATAGCTATTTACTTTACCAGCTCTGTGAATTGGATCAATATGAAACAATCAACCAACTAATTGGAAAGTGTTGAATTTACTCACAGACAAAACGGTCTCTTGTCAATAGAATAACCCCTTCTGTTTTATAGTGGGATTTAGACATGTGTGAAGGGATAAAGGATAGATGTGTGTCCCTTTTACACAATTCAGACAACTAGGGAGTTCCGAAAGTCAACTGCAAAAATGTTGTAGACTTACATATTGTTTTACTTGATCTTAACTTAAAATCTGTCTATCTGATCTAGTTGCTGTGCGATCAGAAAAGTTGCCAATTTCCTTTCTAGTCAGATGTAAGTCTCACCAATGCTATTGAAAGCTATGACTAAACTCAAGATGGATGGAATTTCCCCTCCCCAACTCTACCCACGCACGAATTACTTTAAACGCCCTACAAGGAGTCATGAATTCTGTGACACTGCAGATACTTTGTACCAGAAATTTTAAATAGAACAGGATATTTTAACTTTCAGAGGTTCTGTTTACATGGACGCACCTCATTGAATTAAATTCAGTTTATGTAACAGCGTGGTTGTTTCTAGTACATTTCTCTCCGTCAATGCCTTGTGGAAGGATTCATCCAAAATGAGGCTAAATAAACATGAACAAACATTTTTTGTCAAGTATTGTAGATACCTGCAAATGGGACATATCTGAATATGGGAGTAATCTGTATGTGGACCACATTTCCTTATGGGCACTGCTCCTTTTTTCTATGAACATTATCTATATTTCTTTTATTGTGAAGTGTGAAAATTGTTATATAAAAGCCAGAAAAAAATCACATGCAAATTGAAATAAGAAATATTTGCCTCTTTCCAATTTCTTTAATGCATAATTACATCATGAGTTCAGTTGGGGATCGCCCTTTTACAGTTTCATTTTGAAGTCAGGTTCAAAGTATTGCTGAACTTTTAAAATGGATTAAAGAAACTTGCTATATATAGTTTATTAACATCTAAATAGAACTAAAGAACCACAGAACCTTACAGTGCTGGAGACCATTAGATCTATCATCCCTGTACTGACTCTTGGAAGTGTTACCAATTAGTCTGCTCTTTCTTTCATAACCTTTTATATTTTTCTTTATCTGTTTCCCTTTTAAAAGCTATGTGGGATTTTGCTTCCACCAGTGTTTCTGGTAGAGCTTTCCATGTCTTAACTGTTCGCTGCATGAAAAAAACCCTACCCTCTCCCTTCATTCTTTTTGTAATGATCTTAAATTTAAGCCCTCTAGTTACCAACTAACTGACCTTATTAAAAACCCTCCAGAATTTTGAATACTTCTATCAGATCTCCTCTAAACTGTTGAACTTTACTGTTGAACATAAGAGAAGATGGATGTAAAAGATACCATGATACTGTTTGAAGAGGAACTGGGGAGATCTCCCCAGTGTCCTGGCCAATATTTATTCCTCAACCTACCTCACTAAAACAGATTATCTGGTCATTATCACAGTGCTGTTAGTGGAACCTTGCTGTGTGCAAATTGGCTGCCATGTTTGCTACATTACAACAGTGACTACATTACAAAATAATTTATTTGGCTGTAAAGCACGTTGGGACATCCTGAGGTCATGAAATGTGCTATATAAATGCACATCTTTCTTTCTAATGAAAAAAGGCTTGTTTTTTTCTAGTCCCTCTTCATAACTAAAGTTACACAAATAGATATGACTTTAAAGCTAAAATAACAAAATAAAAACAGGTAAAAGGCACAGATGCAAGGGATAACAATAGCTAGAAAATAAAACAGAAATTGTTTGCTTCAGGAATTGCAAAGAAGATTATTTAGTACAGATTCTCTCATAACAAACCCATAACCTGGGATGTTTTCTTTTGTCAACTTGTATGATTGAACTAATTTTCTGAATAAGACTCATATCTTCAGATGCGACAGAACCACAGTAAAGATAGTGACTTAATACTGATTGAAGTACTGTAGCTCAGTGTTTACAGTTGTGCATTCCAAGCAGGTCCCAGTGAAAGAAATGCCAATTTATTTTAATGACTTGTGTGACAGATCATTTAAATATTTGATGGCCCTTTCAAGAAACTGCTCTTCTCTTTTCAAATAAACAGATTCAAAAGGATTGAAAGATTTTACACTATAATCTGATCATCTTTATTTATAGAATTTTAAGATATGTATACTTAAGACAGTAAGTGTTATATCTTGAATAAAGAGTCAGACTAGATACTACGAGCTCAAAGTAATTGTGACCGTAGTCCTTTATTGCAGATCTCAGATTGCCTCTCCAGCCTATGTACAAGTGCTCCCAAGGGATTGTGGGATCCCTTGGGACTCCAGCGGATAAGCCCTCTGGTGGTTAGACATGGTATTTACAGGTTTACATACATAACAACACTCCCTCCCAAAGTCAATAGTGTAACTATTTACAATGTGAGTCGATCTGGGGACTTCCTTTCCCTGGTTGATCGTCTTGGTGCAAATGTTGGTTTTGGTGAGTCGTTTGTTGGGCCCTCGCTGGGCTGCTGCGCAGCTGGCCTTGCTGGGCTACTGGAGGTGGTGAGTCCTGCTGGGCTGCTGCGGGTGATGGGTTCTGCTTTGTGGTCAACCGTTGGTTCGGTTTCCACTTGTGTGTGTGTTGGAGGGTTGAAAAAGGTGGAGTCTATTGTGGGTTGTTCTGGATAGTCTGTAAATCTGAGTTTGGTTTGGTCCAAGTGTTTCCTGCAGGTGAGTCCATTTGAGAGTTTGACCACAAACACCCTACTCCCCTCTTTGGCAAAAACAGTGCCAGGAAGCCACTTGGGATCTTGTCCATAGTTCAACACAAATACAGGATCATTTATCTCAATTTCGCGTGACACATTTGCGCGATCATGATATGTATTCTGTTGAAGCCGCCTGCTCTCTACCTATTCATGCAGATCAGGGTGAACTAACGAGAGCCTTGTCTTAAGTGCCCTTTTCATGAGCATTTCAGCAGGCGGGACCCCACTGAGCGAGTGGAGTCTTGTGCGGTAACTGAGCTGGACTCGGGATAAGCGAGTCTGCAGTGAGCCTTCAGTTACCCTTTTCAAGCTCTACTTGATTGTTTGAACTGCTCGTTCTGCCTGACTGTTGGACGCTGGTTTAAACGGGGCAGGTGTGACATGTTTGATCCCATTGTGGGTCATGAACTCCTTGAACTCGGCACTGGTATTGCACGGCCCATTGTCACTTACAAGGACATCAGGCAGGCCGTGTGTGGCAAACATGGCCCGCAGGCTTTCAATGGTGACAGCGGACATGCTTGCTGACATTATCACACATTCAATCCATTTGGAATACGCATCTACAACCACTAAGAACATGTTTCCCAAGAATGGGCCTGCACTGTTGACATGGACCCTGGACCATGGTTGGAGGGCCAGGACCATAAACTTAGTGGCGCCTCCCTGGATGCATTGCTTAACTGTGAACATGTATTACATTTGTGCACGCAGGACTGTAAGTCTGCATCGATACCGGGCCACCACACGTGGGATCTGGCTATCACTTTCATCATTATGATGCCTGGGTGGGTGCTGTGGAGATCACTAATGAAAGTGTCCCTGCCCTTTTTTGGCACCACTACCCGATTACCCCATAGGAGGCAGTCTGCCTGTATAGACATTTCATCTTTGCGCCGCTGGAACGGCTTTATCTCTTCCTGCATTTCCACTGGGACACTGGACCGGCTCCCGTGGAGCACATAGTTTTTTACTAAGGACAGTAAGGGGTCCTGGCTCATCCAGGTTCTAATCTGTTGGGCGGTAACAGGTGATTGCTCACTCTCGAATGCTTCCATTACCATAACTAAATCTGCAGGCTGTGCCATCTCCACCCCGTGGTGGGCAATGGCAGCCTGCTGAGAGCATCGGCACAGTTTTCTGTGCCTGGCCTGTGGCGGATGGCGTAGTTGTATGCGGACAACGTGAGCACCCATCTCTGGATGCGAGCTGATGCATTCATATTTATCCCCTTGCTTTCCGAAAAGAGGGATATAAGCGGCTTATGGTCGGTTTCCAATTCAAATTTGAGTCCGAACAGATATTGATGCATTTTCTTTATCCCGTAAGCACATGCTAATGCTTCTTTTTCGATCATACTGTAGGCCCTCTCGGCCTTAGACATACTTCTGGATGCATAAGCAACCGGTTGCAATTTCTCAAATTCATTAGCTTGTTGCAATACACACCCGACCCCGTACAACGATGCATCACATGCTAGTACCAAACACTTACATGGATCATACAAAACAAACAATTTGTTTGAACATAACAGCTTCCTAGCTTTCTTAAAGGCATTTTCTTGGCTTTTACCCCATACCCATCCATCTCCTTTACACAGTAAAGAGTGCAGGGGTTCTAACAATGTGTTAAGACCCGGTAAGAAATTACCAAAATAGTTCAAGAGTCCTAGAAACGACCGCAGCTCCATCACGTTCTGTGGGTTCAGTGCGTTCTTGATTGCCTCCGTCTTCGAATCGGTGGGCCTGATGCAGTCCATCGTGATTATTCTCCCCAGGAACTCCACTTCAGGCGCCAGGAAAACGCACTTCGAGCGTTTTAGCCTGAGCCCCACACGATTAAGCCGACTAAGAACCTCCTCCAGGTTCTGCAGGTGCTCGACGGTGTCCCGACCTGTAACCAAGATGTCGTCCTGGAAGACCACGGTGCACGGGACCGACTTCAGCAAGCTTTCCATGTTCCTCTGGAATATCGCCGCGGCCGATCGAATCCCAAACGGGCATTTGTTGTAAGTGAAGAGACCTTTGTGCGTGTCGATGATTCCTCCAGCTCCTGCGTCATGTAGGCAGAGGTCAAGTCCAGCTTCGTGAACGTTTTCCCTCCCGCCAGCGTCGCAAATAGGTCGTCTGCCTTCGGTAGCGGGTATTGATCCTGCAGTGACAAACGATTGACAGTTACTTTGTAATCACCACAGGTTCTGACAGTGCCATCTCCCTTGGGGATTGGAACAATCGGACTGGCCCGCTCATTGAATTCGATCGGCGAAATGATGCCCTCTCGTTGCAGCCTGTCCAGCTCGATCTCCACCCTCTCTCTCATCATGTAAGGTACCACTCTCGTCTTGTGCTGAATGGGTCGCGCCCCCGGAATCAAATGGATCTGCACTTTTGCTCCTTGGAACTTCCCGATGCCTGGTTCGAACAGCGAGGGGAACTTGTTTAGGGCCTGGGCATATGAGGTGTCGCCGACAAACAAAAGCGCTCGGACGTCGTCCCAGTTCCAACGTATCTTTCCCAGCCAGCTCCTGCTGAACAGAGTAGGGCCATCGCCCGGTACCACCCAGAATGGTAACTCGTGCACCGCTCCATTGTAGGAGAGCTTTACGGTAGCACTGCCGATTACGGGAATTAGTTCCTTTGTATACGTTCTCAGTTTAGTACAAATGGGAGTCAGGACTGGCCTTGACAACTTGTCAAAAGTCTTTTTGCTCATTATGGACTGGCTTGCGCCCGTGACGGGCTCCATGAGCACTGGGAGTCCATTTAATTCAACCTTCAGCATTATCGGGGGACACTTTGTGGTAAATGTGTGGACCCCATATACCTTTGCCTCCTCGGTCTGAGGCTCTGGTTCGTCATGATCCACCGTGGATCTGTCCTCCTCTGCAACATGGTGGTTTGCAGGATTAACAGGATTTGCAGCTCGCCTGCATATACGTTGGAGGTGTCCCACTGTTCCACAGCCCTTGCAAACGTATCCTTTGAAGTGGCATGAATGGAAGCGATGATCACCTCCGCAGCGCCAGCAAGGTATTAATGGCCTTGTATTCACCACCCTTGATGGTGGACTCAGTCATCTGCGGACAATCAGCTGCAGGCGTGTAAGTCCTGCCCTGTACATTTCGATTCGAAAATATTATTTTGTTCACAGTACTTGCAGCAGCACTTGTGTGCTGAGAAATTTGTTTTGTATTGTCACTGGTGGCGATAAATGCCTGGGCTATTGCTATGGCTTTACTCAAGATTGGGGTATCTACAGTCAAAAGTTTGCGAAGTATTACTTCATGACCAATGCCAAGTACAAAGAAGTCCCTGAGCATGTGCTCCAAATGTCCTTCAAATTCGCAATGTCCTGCAAGGCGTCTTAGCTCGGCAATGTAGCTCGCCACATCCTGGCCTTCAGACCTCTTGTACATGTAGAACCGATATCTCGCCATCAGAACGCTTTCCTTCGGATTTAGATGATTCCGGACCAGTGTGCACAACTCATCGTACGACATGTCTGTGGGTTTCACTGGAGCGAGCAGATTTTTCATGAGGCCATCCATTGGTGCCCCGCAAACGGTGAGGAGGATCGCCCTTCGTTTGGCAGCGTTCACTTCTCCTTCTAGCTCATTGGCCACGAAGTATTGGTTGAGTCACTCCACGAAGGTTTCCCAATCATATTCCTCTGAAAATTTCTCCAGGATGCCCACGGTTCTCTGCATTGTTGCGGTGGGGTTCGTCATTTGTATCTCGTCGCCAGTTGTTATGTCTTGAATAAAGAGTCAGACTAGATACTGTGAGTTCAAAGTAAGGTGTGACCATAGTCCTTTATTGCAGATCTCAGAGTGCCTCTCCAGCCTGTGAGGCCTCCTTATATACAGGTGCTCCCAAGGGATTGTGGGATCCTTCGGGACTCCAGGGGATAAGCCCTCTGGTGGTTAGACATGGTATTTACAGGTTTACATACATTACAGTAGGAACATAGGAACAGGCTTAAGCCATTTAGCCCTTGAGCCTGCTCCAACAATCAATCATATCATGGCTGATATGTACCTTAACTCCATTTACCTGCCTTTTTTCCGTATCCAGAGCCTTTTGGGGGAGAGAATTCCAGAAAAACTTATGCTTTGTAAGGAAATGAAATATAATTTTTGTGGAGGGGCTATGTTGAATAAATGGCGTTTTGCTAAACAGAACAGGATTGAGGGTTACAGGAACATAAACCAAATGGGCTTATTGGCTGTACAATTGTATGAAAGTCCTGTCTTTGTTCTGGGCTCTCAGTAATCATTGAAAAAGTTTTCTCATGTGAGATTGTTTGCATTTCAAATATGGAGAAACCTCACGTGAATCTTCTTTAAAACCTTTCCGATGCTCAGTGAGGGCTCCCTGTCACACACCCAAGCCCAGTTCACACATACAATTATAATGTGTCTATCAGCTGTTGACACAAAGCAAAAAACAATACATATTAGGTCGCTTTCTCACCCAAAAGCTCTTCCCTCAGCCCCAACAAAGCCTGTTTTGTAGGCCCACCTTTTGAGATCCCCATTGAATGATGCTACTTAACAAAAAGCACACTCACACAAACGCTCAGTGCAATATCTTTTATAAGGAGATATGTGTTGTGTAACTGCTGGTCAGAAGGGACCTTGGCACAGGCATCGTATATACAATCAGCTCTCCAGTGAAGTTGTGATGTTCTTCTCCAGTGCAATTGTAAATGGGTACAATAGGGGTGTAAGTAGAATTCCAAATTATTGATTATCATGTCCACTTGTATAAATACAATGGGATATTACCACATATTCTTAATTTGAGAAAAAAATAAGAACTCTCTCTGTTCCAGACACAGTTGCCATATCAACCATGTGTCTCATTATTTGTAATCCTGAAATGAAACATAATTGACTCATGCCTGGTTAAGATGTGAGTAACAAATGACATAAAGGTTCACCGCAATTTACACTATACAGTCTTTCATTCATTTATTATGTAATCATTTTAACAATTTTATAGACTTATACATAATTTGTGCCAACATTTAGCTATGAAATGTTTCCAGTTTTTTGGTGTTTTTTTTTTGTGAGTTTTGCAGTGTGTTTTAGTCATTTTGTTCCAAAATCTGGATTATATTAGTGCTTTCCATTATTATTTCATTTGAAATGGAGAATCAGAGCAAAATCGGGTTACATCTTGGCACAGTTTCAAAGGTTACTTTAACAGCGACTCTGCTTTAGATAATTAGGGGCCACACAGAAGAGGGAAATTAGCATCATGTCATGCCAGTACCAGAGGTCGGGGAAGTACGATCTGAAGCATTTCGCTGTGAAGAAATGTGCCCTGTTGTCCTCTCGAACAGTGAGCTAGTGCAAGTGGTGGGCACGAATGCAGCATTTTGTTTGTGTTATGGTTCAAACGCAGATTTCAATATTGCTTTCAATTAGTTATGAGTTAACCTAAAAAGCAGAAAGCCTAAACATATATAATATTTCCCCAAAGTATGTATATAAATAATGGAAAACCAATTGTATATTGAAGCCTACACTTGTAGCAGGGAATTCAGCAAGAGAACACTCTGAGGAGCCTGGTTTGCAGGACTGCTACATGACAACTATTTAGTGGCTAGCCAGACATCTCAGGGCTGAAATTGCCCCCCTCCATAAGCTCCATCACTGCCTCTAGGAGTTGCTGTGGACCAAGACTGGCAGGAAACCACAACCACAGACCTTTCGGAGATTATGGAGGGATGTCGTGCAAAGCGTTTCTGCTATAAACACAGTGCCCAGGACAGCCACCCAATGTAAGAAGAAGTGGAACGACATGACGCGGGCGGTGAGTGTGAGTATCTTTTACATTAACCTGAGCATGCCATGCTCTGGGTACAATGTGCGGTCTCTCCTCAATCAGAATGTGTCTGACCCCATGCTCTAAGTGGATGAGGCCAGATTCAAGGTTCGCATTTGCAGTCTCACCCACTCCAAGGGTCCTACTCCGTTGTTGAGTCCCACCCCTCATCTTGTTACTGTCATATACCTTACATTATTACATATAACTGTATCCTAACATGCTATACATGACTGTAATAAGATATGACCTGTCACCACCAGCATACCTTACCACCAGGGGTGCACTTGCAAGAGACAGGTATATAAGGACAGGTCTCAGGCAAGTGCAGCATTCCAGAGCTGTGAAATAAAGGTGCAGGTCCAGAGTGACCTTGACTTCACTACATGCCTCGTGTGAATCTGTACTGAGGGGACAGGACTTTACAGTGGCGACGAGTTACGGGATTACAGAATCCACAGAATGGCGAACAACGGATCAGATGAAAAGTACAATGCGGGAGACAATTGGGAGGACTTTATATAAAGGCTCCAGCAAAGCTTTGTAACTAAAGACTGGTTAGGCGACGATAAGGCAGACAAGAGAAGAGCCCATCTCTTGAACAGCTGTGGTTCGAAAACATACGCTTCAATGAAGGATCGGTTGGCACCCGAGAAACCAGTAAGCAAGTCGTTTGAAGAATTGAGCACACTGGTAAGAGACCACCTGAAGCCAGCGAGCAGCCTACACATGGCCAGACACAGGTTCTACAACTACAGACGCTGTGTGGGCCAGAGCATACCTGACTTCGTGGCGGAACTTCAGAGGTTAGCTAGTTTATGTGAGTTCTCCGATGAACTGAGGAGAGAAATGCTGAAAGACTTTTTCATTGAAGGAATAGGCCACACAGGCATATTCCGAAAGCTCATCGAGACCAAGAACCTGACCTTAGAGGCAGCAGCACTGGTTGCACAGACATTCTTGGTAGGGAAAGAAGGAACGAGGTTGATTTACAATGCAGGTATGACAACTAACGAAATATCGGAAGAATGAAGTTCACAGCACTAAACAAGCAGCTACCCCCACACACAGACAAAACTGGGAGAACAGGCTCTCGACAGCAGGCAGAAGCCATCAAGCTGCTACCCCCACACACAGACAAAACCAGGAGAACAGGCTCTCGATAGCAGGCAGAGGCCATCAAGGGCCACAGGAACAGCCGTTCACACCTCATCAACCCACAATGCGAGCAATCAACTACAAACTGAGAGAAGCTCAAGAGAGATCAGCCAGACGCAGCTCATTCTTTGGGAACTCTTTGAACAATGGAACAGGTCTGTGCTGGAGGTGTGGGGGTGGGCACTCGTCAAAGGGATGTCGATTTCAGCAGGCTGTTTGCAGAAATTATGACTATACAGGGAATTTGGCCTGCATGTGCAAAAAAACGGCAGCTCGGCTGGTATACGAATCAGATGGGTCGGAAAGCGGACCAGAAGATGGTGGGGACAGTACCCGGGACATCGGTGTACAGCGGGTCAACACGATAAAATGGCCGCTGCTCTTACAACAGGACGTCTCCTATAATGATGAGGGTCCTAGTCAATGGGATATCTGTCAATATGGAGCTGGATACGGGAGCGAGTCAATCTCTCATGAGCGCTCAACAATTTGAACAACTGTGGCCGCATAAAAGAGACAGACCAAAACTCACAAGGGTCGACACCATACTAAGGACCTATACCAAAGAAATCGTACCAGTCCTCGGCAGCACCATGTTCTCTGTCATACACAAAGGGACAGTGAACCGACTTCCCCTGTGGATTGTCCCCGGAGACCCCCCAGCACTGCTGGGGAGAAGCTGGCTGGCAAAACTAAACTGGAAATGGGATGATGTCCATGCCATGTCATTAGAGGAACGGACCTCCTGCTCAACAGTTATAAAGTGATTTGAGCATCTCTTTCAGCCAGGTGTGGGCACTTTCAAAGGGGCCAAAGTCAAAATCTACATCACACAGGATGCTAGACCGGTCCATCACAAGACTAGAGCTGCACCCTATGTGATGAGGGAAAAGATTGAACACGAACTAGACAGGCTTCTGCGGGAAGGCATTATATCACCTGTGAAATTTAGCGACTGGGCAAGTCCCATCGTCCCAGTCATGAAGCCTGATGGATCCGTACGAATCTGTGGGGACTACAAATCTACTATAAACAGAGTCTCCCTACAGGACCAGTGCCCGCTGCCCAGAGCGGAGGACTTATTTGCCACATTGGCTGGAGGTAAACTTTTCTCAAAATTAGACCTCACATCTGCGTATATGATGCAAGAATTGACCGGGTAATCCAAGCTACTCACCACCATCAACACATATCGAGGCCTTTTCATATACAATCGATGCCCATTCGGCATCAGGTCGGCAGCTGCCATATTCCAGCGCAACATGGAGAGTCTGCTCAAGTCCATCCCGGGGACGGTTGTATTTCAAGATGACATACTTATCACGGGCAGGGACACCGACTCCCATCTCCGTAATTTGGAGGAAGTACTAAAGCGGTTGGATCGGGTAGGCCTACGAGTCAAGAAATCCAAGTGCCTGTTTCTCGCACCCGAGGTTGAATTTTTGGGCAGAAGGATTGCCGCTGATGGAATCCGCCCAACAGAGTCCAAAACAGAAGCAATTCGCCTGGCACCCAGGCCCCGGAATGTATCAGAACTGCGCGCCTTTCTCGGGCTACTCAATTACTTTGGGAACTTTATGCAGAACTTAAGCATGCTGCTGGAGCCTCTCCATGTGCTACTCAGGAAGGGGTGCAATTGGTTTTGGGGGGACGCCAAGGAACGCGCCTTCAATAAGGCACGCAACCTTCTGTGTTCCAACAGTGTTTTGACTTTCTTTGACCCAGGTAAAAAGCTAGTTCTCACATGCGATGCGTCAGCGTATGGGGTCAGGTGCATTTTGCAACATGTCAATAGTGTGGGCAAATTATAACCCATAGCTTGTGCCTCCAGGTCACTTTCGCGGGCGGAGCATGGGTACGGAATGGTAGAGAAGGAGGCGCTCGCATGCGTGTACGGTGTCAAAAAGATGCACCAATACCTTTTCGGGGCCAAGTTCGCGTTAGAAACCGACCACAAGCCCCTCATGTCCCTCCTATCCGAGAGCAAGGCAATAAACGCCAATGCCTCGGCGCGAATTCAACAGTGGACACTCATGCTGGCGTCCTACGACTATACCATAAGGCACAGACCAGGCACAGACAACTGTGCCGACGCGCTCAACAGGCTACCCCTGGTGACCACGGAAGGGTCTGACGAACAGGACTGTGAGATAGTCATAGCAATCAATGCCTTTGAGTCCACAGGTTCGCCCATGACGGCTCGCCAAATCAGAGCCTGGATGGCCAGCGACCCCACATTATCCTTAGTAAAAAGATGTGTCCTAACCGGTGACTGGACAGAGGCTCGCGATGCCTGCCCCGAGGAATTAAAACCCTTTCACAGGCACATGCATAAGCTATCACTACAAGCAGACTGCCTGATGTGGGGCAGCCGAGTAGTCATGCCTCTGCGAGGCAGAGAGACATTTGTCCGGGAGCTCCACTGCGAGCACCCAGGGATCGTTCTCATGAAGGCCATAGCCAGATCCCACGTCTGGTGGCCTGGTATTGACGCGGACTTGGAGCTCTGCGTCCGAAGGTGCACCATTTGTGCCCAACTCAGCAATGCCCCCAGGGAGGCTCCACTGAGCCCCTGGCTCTGGCCTACCAAACCGTGGTCGCGAATGCACGTAGACTATACGGGCCCATTCATGGGCAAAATGTTCCTCGTAGTTGTCGATGCATTTTCAAAGTGGATTGAATGCACCATTTTAAACTCGAGCACAACCTCCACCACTGTGGAGAGCCTCGCAACCATGTTTGCAACGCACGGAATCCCTGACATATTGGTCAGTGACAATGGTCCATGCTTCACCAGCGCAGAATTCCAAGACTTTATAATTGACCACGGCATAAATCACGTCAAGACGGCACCGTTCAACGGCCAGGCGGAGAGAGCAGTGCAAATCATTAAACAAGGCATGCTTAAAATCCAAGGTCCCACGCTGCAGGGTCGCCTGTCGCGACTGCTGTTGGCATACAGATCTCGTCCGCACTCACTGACTGGGATCCCCCCCCGCGGAACTGTTGATGAAAAGGACTTTAAAAACAAGGCTCTCATTAATCCTCCCAGACATGCACGAAATTGTTGATGCAAAGCGCCGTAAGCTGACTGAGTACCATGACAGAAATTCGAGGGGGAGATGGAATGAGATAGGGAACAAAGTGTTTGTACTAAACTATGGCAGGGGTCCCAAATGGCTTGCAGGGACAGTACTGGGCAAGGAAGGAAACAGGCTACTGGTAGTACAAATGGACAATGGCAAAACCTGCTGGAGGCAAGTAGACCAAGTCAAAAGCAGATTTACCAACAACACTGTGGAACCAGAGGCAGACTACAATGTGGAACTCGCACCACACCTGGTGGACAGACAGAGGGAACAACCTGAGGAAAGGGCAATCCCAACAGACAGCCCAGGTGAGTCAACAACAATCACACCAATCGAAACAGACAGCCCAGGCGAGATACCAGCAACCACACCCAAAGAAAAACAGACACCAAGGCAAACAACTGAACCACAACTCAGACGCTCCACGCGAGAGCGTAGACCACCTGAGAGACTGAACCTATAAAGACAATAAGACCTTGGGGGAGGGTGATGTCATGCATCTTACATTATTATATATAACTGTATCCTAACATGCTATACATGACTGTAATAAGATATGACCTGTAACCACCAGCATACCTTACCACCAGGGGTACACTTGCAAGAGACGGGTATACAAGGACAGGTCTCAGGCAAGTGCAGCATTCCAGAGCTGTGAAATAAAGGTGCAGAGTGACCTTGACTTCACTACATGCCTCGTGTGAATCTGTACTGAGGGGACAGGACTTTACAGTTACATCCTCAGTCTTCATATGTGTGTGGAAAACGGTAGCCTCACCGTAACTGTTACATAAGAACATAAGAATTAGGAACAGGAGTAGGCCATCTAGTACTTCGAGCCTGCTCCGCCATTCAACAAGATCATGGCTGATCTGGCCGTGGACTCAGCTCCACTTACCCGCCCGCTCCCCGTAACCCTTAATTCCCTTATTGGTTAAAAATCTATCTATCTGTGACTTAAATACATTCAATGAGCTAGCCTCAACTGCTTCCTTGGGCAGAGAATTCCACAGATTCACAACCCTCTGGGAGAAGAAATTCCTTCTCAACTCGGTTTTAAATTGGCTCCCCTGTATTTTGAGGCTGTGCCCCCTAGTTCTAGTCTCCCCGATCAGTGGAAATAACCTCTCTGCCTCTATCTTGTCTATCCTTTTCATTATTTTAAATGTTTCTATAAGATCACCCCTCATTCTTCTGAACTCCAACGAGTAAAGACCCAGTCTACTCAATCGATCATCATAAGGTAACCCCCTCATTTCCGGAATCAGCCTAGTGAATCGTCTCTGCACCCCCTCCAAAGCTAATATATCCTTCCTTAAGTAAGGTGACCAAAACTGCATGCAGTACTCCAGGTGCGGCCTCACCAATGCCCTATACAGTTGCAGAAGGACCTCCCTGCTTTTGTATTCCATCCCTCTCGCAATGAAGGCCAACATTCCATTCGCCTTCCTGAATACCTGCTGCACCTGCAAACTAACTTTTTGGGATTCATGCACAAGGACCCCCAGGTCCCTCTGCACCGCAGCATGTTGTAATTTCTCCCCATTCAAATAATATTCCCTTTTACTGTTTTTTTTCCCCAAGGTGGATGACCTCACACTTTCCGACATTGTATTCCATCTGCCAAACCTTAGCCCATTCGCTTAACCTATATAAATCTCTTTGCAGCCTTTCTGTGTCCTCTACACAACCCGCTTTCCCACTAATCTTTGTGTCATCTGCAAATTTTGTTACACTACACTCTGTCCCCTCTTCCAGGTCATCTATGTATATTGTAAACAGTTGTGGTCCCAGCACCGATCCCTGTGGCACACCACTAACCACCGATTTCCAACCCGAAAAGGACCCATTTATCCCGACTCTCTGCTTTCTGTTAGCCAGCCAATTCTCTATCCATGCTAATACATTTCCTCTGACTACTGTTTGGAGGTCTGTACACAACTCCCACTAACGTTTTTTGCCCTTTGGTGTTCTGCAGCTCTACCCAGATAGATTCCACATCATCCAAGCTAATGTCCTTCCGAACTATTGCCTTAATTTGCTCCTCAACCAGCAATGCTACCCCACCTCCTTTTCCTTTTATTCTATCTTTCCTGAATGTTGAATACCCCTGGATGTTGAGTTCCCAGCCCTGATCATCCTGGAGCCACGTCTCCGTAATCCCAATCACATCATATTTGTTAACATCTATTTGCACAGTTAATTCATCCACTTTATTGCGGATACTCCTTGCATTAAGACACAAAGCCTTCAGGCTTGTTTTTTTAACACCCTTTGTCCTTTTAGAATTTTGCTGTACAGTTGCCCTTTTTGTTCTTTGCCTTGGGTTTCTCTGCCCTCCACTTTTCCTCATCTCCTTTCTGTCTTTTGCTTTTGCCTCCTTTTTGTTTCGCTCTGTCTCCCTGCATTGGTTCCCATCCCCCTGCCATATAAGGAGGAGGAACTGAGGGAAATCTTTATTAGTCGGGAAATTGATGGGATTGAAGGCCGATAAATCCCCAGGGCCTGATGGACTGCATCCCAGAGTACTTAAGGAGGTGGCCTTGGAAATAGTGGATGCATTGACAGTCATTTTCCAACATTCCATTGACTCTGGATCAGTTCCTATGGAGTGGAGGGTAGCCAATGTAACCCCATTTTTTAAAAAAGGAGGGAGAGAGAAAACAGGGAATTATAGACCGGTCAGCCTGACATCGGTAGTGGGTAAAATGATGGAATCAATTATTAAGGATGTCATAGCAGTGCATTTGGAAAAAGGTAATATGATAGGTCCAAGTCAGCATGGATTTGTGAAAGGGAAATCATGCTTGACAAATCTTCTGGAATTTTTTGAGGATGTTTCCAGTAGAGTGGACAAGGGAAAACCAGTTGATGTGGTATATTTGGACTTTCAGAAGGCTTTCGACAAGGTCCCACACAAGAGATTAATGTGCAAAGTTAAAGCACATGGGATTGGGGGTAGTGTGCTGACATGGATTGAGAACTGGTTGTCAGACAGGAAGCAAAGAGTAGGAGTAAATGGGGACTTTTCAGAATGGCAGGCAGTGACTAGTGGGGTACCGCAAGGTTCTGTGCTGGGGCCCCAGCTGTTTACACTGTACATTAATGATTTAGACGAGGGGATTAAATGTAGTATCTCCAAATTTGCGGATGACACTAAGTTGGCTAGCAGTGTGAGCTGCGAGGAGGATGCTATGAGGCTGCAGAGCGACTTGGATAGGTTAGGTGAGTGGGCAAATGCATGGCAGATGAAGTATAATGTGGATAAATGTGAGATTATCCACTTTGGTGGTAAAAACAGAGAGACAGACTATTATCTGAATGGTGACAGATTAGGAAAAGGGGAGGTGCAAAGAGACCTGGGTGTCATGGTACATCAGTCATTGAAGGTTGGCATGCAGGTACAGCAGGCGGTTAAGAAAGCAAATGGCATGTTGGCCTTCATAGCGAGGGGATTTGAGTACAGGGGCAGGGAGGTGTTGCTACAATTGTACAGGGCCTTGGTGAGGCCACACCTGGAGTATTGTGTACAGTTTTGGTCTCCTAACCTGAGGAAGGACATTCTTGCTATTGAAGGAGTGCAGCGAAGGTTCACCAGACTGATTCCCGGGATGGCGGGACTGACCTATCAAGAAAGACTGGATCAACTGGGCTTGTATTCACTGGAGTTCAGAAGAATGAGAGGGGACCTCATAGAAACGTTTAAAATTCTGACGGGGTTAGACAGGTTAGATGCAGGAAGAATGTTCCCAATGTTGGGGAAGTCCAGAACCAGGGGACACAGTCTAAGGATAAGGGGGAAGCCATTTAGGACTGAGATGAGGAGGAATTTCTTCACCCAGAGAGTGGTGAACCTGTGGAATTCTCTACCACAGAAAGTTGTTGAGGCCAATTCACTAAATATATTCAAAAAGGAGTTAGATGAAGTCCTTACTACTAGGGGAATCAAGGGGTATGGTGAGAAAGCAGGAATGGGGTACTGAAGTTGCATGTTCAGCCATGAACTCATTGAATGGCGGTGCAGGCTAGAAGGGCCGAATGGCCTACTCCTGCACCTATTTTCTATGTCTATGTTTCTATGTACCTTTATCTTCTGCAGTAACCTTTTGTGTGGCACCTTATCGAATGTCTTTTGAAAATCTAAATACACCACATCCATCGGTACACCTCTATCCACCATGCTCGTTATATCCTCAAAGAATTCCAGTAAATTAGTTAAAAATGATTTTCCCTTCATGAATCCATGCTGCGTCTGCTTGATTGCACTATTCCTATCTAGATGTCCCGCTATTTCTTCCTTAATGATAGTTTCAAGCATTTTCCCCACTACAGATGTTAAACTAACCGGCCTATAGTTACCTGCCTTTTGTCTGCCCCCTTTTTTAAACAGAGGTGTTACATTAGTTGCTTTCCAATCCGCTGGTACCGCCCCAGGTACCAGCAGATTGGAATTAGCCTGTATGCCAGCTGTCCAGTGCCGGCAATGGTGGAGAGGAGGGGGCGGTTAGTGAGGAGGCAGCGGATTAGGTGCTGGCCCCCTAATTCTAGTATTGCCACACCAAAATTACATCGACCTTTGAAGACTCTCAAACAGTAACAGACAGATAGAAGGACACTAACTCTGACATTCTGTTTAATCTTGCAGGTCAAGCTAGCGAATAACCGAAGGGAACAAATGCAGACCGGAGGAGGGGACCCTGACCTGCAACCCCTCAGTGCAGTGGAGAACACATAATCAGCTCTGATGGGTGCACAAGTGGCTGCAGTGGTGGTGAGTGAGGCTGAGCCCCCTTGGGACAGTGACGGTATGTTGAGGACCTTTGCGTCCTCTAGCAGGCCACTTAGCCCTGACACCACAATCCTTCACCACTTTCCATGAGACTGGCATTTCACAATGCCTTTTACATTCCTGCACCCTCCCCTGCAGGTAATCACACTTCTCTGGCATTGTGCTTTCAGATGATGAACCAGACACCCAGCAGCCTGTATGTCAGCTGTCCAGTGCCGGCAATGGTGGAGAGGAGGGGGCGGTTAGTGAGGAGGCAGCGGCCTCAGAGAGCGGGGCCAGCATCTCAGTGGAGGAAGGCATGGTCGGGGAGTTAGAGGTGGGTGATGTTCAGGGAGCCAGTGACCTGCAGCAACACCACGGGGGAGGGAAAACCAGGGGGGCAGCTCCACGGAGGATGAGTGCATGCCTGAGTCATGCTCAGCAGCACTCTGATGAGGAGGCCGAGTTACATGTTGTCGCAAGACAATCATTGCAGATGCACAGTGATCTGTTGGGTGCATTGGCAAATGTGCCTGAGAGTCTCGATGCATTTGCTGTGAGGATGGAGGAGTCTACCTCAACTTTTGCACTTGCATCTCAGCAGCCCATCGAGCCCCTCCTTGATAGATATCAATGGTTGTTGGAAGCCACAAGTGACCATGAGGTCCCAGACATGATGGCACGGGTTATGGCTGACGTGGCAGTATCCATTGAACACCAGGCCAAAGCCACGCAAGGGCCTGCATTCTGTCATGTCGTCAGTGCATGGTGGCATCAATCAACTCTGTGCTATGCTGCAGTCGCAGTCTGTCCTAATGCAGAGTCAGCTTGATGTCACGCAAGCACTGACCGCTGCCAACGTGTCTGGGGCCTCATCAGTCCAACGGCGACCTAACGGTGCTGAAGCAAGGCAACAATCTGGCTCACCCAGATGGCTTCAGATACTCAGGCTCTGCTCCAGGGGAATGGTAGCATGCTTGGCCTGATGGAACGTGATGCCCTCTCTCAGGGCGACATCATTCGCCTTTGCACCTGCCACTCTCTGCAACCCATCCAGCCCAGAGTGCTGCCGCCCAAGCTGAGGTGGTGCAGTCGGCAGCTATGCCTTCCAGGGCCCAGGCTGATTGGGGACATGCTGCTAGGCCATCAGTTGTGTCAACGGCGCCAACAGAGCAACTTTCAAGCAGCCTTGCTGCAGGCAGTGAGACCCCATTGAGGAGGGGCAATAGGCATGGGAGGGGGAAAAAGGGAAGGGGTGAGAAATCACTGCGCAAGAACCACTAAACAATTATGCAATAGTGGCCAGAGATGCTGACCTTGTTACAATTTGAAGGCATGTAAATAGTTGCACTTGATGTGGGTGATGATGTTTGAAGGGGTCTTGTTTTATTACTACGTTGCTGTTGATGATGGCTTCCTATTGTACTTTTTTATGGCACACTACAGTTTTTGTAGTTAATAAACGTTATTTGGAATTGTCACATTCTTGTGGGTGCGATTTATATACATGGAGGCTTGGAGGATGGTGCATGATGTCTTCAGCAGATTGGCAGGTGAATAGGCTGGCCATTCGGCACCTCTTGCATCATTCACTGGAATCAATGTACGATGAATCTCTGATGAGCAGCCCTTGCAGCCGCAATAGTGTCAAGCTGCCTCCTCCATGGCTGAAGCTCCTCGTCTTCCTAATCATAGTCATCCTCTGGAGATGGAGCTGCCAACCCTGGTGGTAATGGCTCGCCCCTCATGATGGCCAAGTTGTGCAGAATGCAGCACACAGCGGTGAACTTGGACACTATCAGGTGAGTACTGAAATGCCCCTCCAGAGCGGTCAAGGCAGCGGAAATGCTGCTTCAGAACCCCAATAGTTTGCTGTATAATTGTCCTGGTTGTGGCCTGGCTGTGTTTGTAGCGCTGCTCGGCAGGGGTGGTGGGATTGCAGAGGGGAGTCATCAGCCAGGTGGCGAGACCATATCCTTTGTCGCTGATGAGCCAGCCACATCCTTCATTCGGTGGCTGGAACAGTCGTGCCAAACTGCTTTCCCGCAGGATGAAGGCATTGTGGCAACTGCCAGGATAGCGTGCATTGACAGCGAGCAGTGCCTGTGGTCACACACTGGCTGAACATTGAGAGAGTGGTATCCCTTGCAACTACGAAACACCTCTCTATTGTGGGGCGGGGCCCTCAATGCCACATGCGTACAATCAATGGCCCCCTGAACCCTGGGGAAGCCTGCTATCCTGGAGAAGCCACAGGAGCGCTCATCCTGGTTCTCCCTGGACATGCTGAACTTTAGATAGTCCATTCGTCTGCTGTAGAGAGCATCGGTCACCTGGCGAATGCAGTAATGTACCGCAAACTGCGAGATGTTGCATATATCACCTACAGGAGCCTGGAAGGACCCGATAGCGTAGAAGTTCAGTGCCACTGTCACTTTCACTGGCACTGACAGCGAGGTCTTGGTGCCGATGTCAGTTTCGAAGTCTGTGTGCAGGAGGTGGCAGAGCTCGGTGACCACCTCCTTGCGGAACCGGAGCCTTCTTATGCACTGCTCCTCAGACATATCAGGGTAAGAGTAATGCACACGGTAAACCCTGCCTGTATAAGGCCTCCTGCCCCAACGTCTGCGGCCTCTCCTCTGGTGTGGACCATCATTGGCCATACCCCGTCTGTGTAGCCGGCGTCTTTGAAGTCTTCGCCGCAGGACGACGTGGTGTGCTATCACTGCACCCATTAAGTTGCAGAAGGTAACAGCGAGATGCTACTCGCCAATGTATCTGACCTGGAACCCAGCAATGTTGCCAAAATGGTAGTAGTCAAGCTGAGTAGTCACCAGCCGCAGCACGCCAACACCTATGCACTGTGCCAGGAGAAAACGTAGCACTCACTCTGTAGCCTAGCTGCAACTCCTGTTAAATACCACCCCGGCATCGTAATGTCAACTTGTGAATGCCAACTTTTTTGTGGCATGTTCCCCACCAGCCAGTAAGTGAGGCACAAAAATGGAATTTCGCATGACTGGCGCCTGCGAGACGTTACGCGCGTACTGACATCATGATTTCCATGGCGGTAGTAGGCAAGGCGGTAATTCTTTGGACCGCTGAAAAAATTCAAAACGAATTTCCCAGCAAGCGGCAACATCACCTAATGCTGGCGCTCAACCGTTTGCGCCCAGTTACCGTCTCTCCTCGGCGGTATTGGCTAGCGATAGCAACCGAATTTCGACCCCTTAATCTCACACGAGTTTATTTCACATGGCTCTGTGGTATAGTGTCTCCAGAACATTGTAAAAAGGTAACATTTTCTTTTTATATTGTAATAAGAACATAAACTATTACTTTGGCATCTTCTGTGACAGATACACTCTGTATGGCTTTAACTTCAAGACTGTGAAATACTGAAAACAGCAACAATCTATATTGGTGATGTAATGGCATGACTTTATCTTCTGACCTTCACATCACAAGCATGCAGCAAAATAGACATTCAGAAAATCTGTCTTTGAAGTCATATTAATAGGGAAATAGAATTAAAATTAGGTAATGACAACTACTGTGGGATAATCTGCTGCGTATACGACATAATTAAAATCCTGGGATAAGCTATAATATCAGCCTGGATTTTAACTCCCAGAGGGTTTAGACGGGACGATGCGCTGGCGAGTTAATTTCCCACCTGCCGCGGTAGAATGAGACCCCACCGATTTTAACAGACGGGCCTCACTTAAATCCCGCCGACCGCTTCCAAGTTGGAAGTTGGCAGGAAGCAGTGCAAAATTGCACGACCCAGAGGCTGCCCGCTAACAGCACGTAAGTAACAGGGTCACAATCCCGCTGAGGTCCCGTGATCGGGGAGGCGGAGAAGCGAGATCATAGCAAGGGAGGGCCTAAGCACTCCTGGCCCCATAAGAAAAGCTAAAAAAAAAAGTAAAACTTACCTTACAAAAACAAAATACTGCGGATGCTGGAAATCTGAAATAAAAAACGAAAATGCTGGAAATACTCAGCAGGTCAAGCAGCATGATTTTGTTATTCCCGTTTACACCTCTTCTTAAAGCCTGGCTTAAAACCTGTTACATCTCTAACTTTTTCCAGTCTGACAAAAGGTCATCGATCTGAAACATTGGGGGTGAAATTGTCCCTTTTTATAGCCCCATCAGCGCCTCTGGGGAGCATCTGCGGAGCATCCGCATAGCGCTTCCTGCCACACCCCAGTGGCACCCCGGTTATCGCTCCCAAAGGATATGCAGCACGCGAGATTTCGCTCCGCTTCCTTTGAGGGCCGGTAAGGGCAATTCCACGGCTGGAGCAGGACTTCTGTGCGAGCGCAAAAACCCCCGGCCCCAGAAGGTTACCGCGCCCAATCGGGGGGGAATTTTTCCCCCCTTAGCTCTGTCTGTCTCTCCACAGATGCTGCCTAACTTGCTGAGTATTTCCAGCATTTTCTGTTTTTATGTCCAACTTACCTTTTTTGACCGTCTTCTGGCCCTGATGCTCTTTGCCGCTGAGTTGGCCTGACAGGAAATTCACTGCTGCTTTCCGCTCAGGCTGGCTGAGGACATCTTTGGGACCTGACATGCATATGTTAAAAAGGAACCCGCCTGCTCTGGGTGGGTGTCCTTGCCGCCTGCTCAGGAGAGCAGGTAAAAATTGGGAACTGTCCGATCCTGACGGCTCCAGGGCAATTAAGTAAGTTGGATCATTTTAACTGCCCTCCTGCCCAGTATCCATCAATCGGGTAGGTTTAAATCATAGTTTTAAAAACATTGGTGACACCTAATGTCCTTGAGATACAAAAATAATTTTAAAATCATGAACATCTAATCAAATGCAGACGTTTGAAGATGCTACAGCCACAGCGGACTGTGCATTTGTAAAAACTTCATAATGCTTTCAATCCTTTGGCATCCGTTAAGAAAAACTAGAAAGGAACAGATAACCAATGTGTAGTGTCTACCTCCTTCTATTTCATTTAAAAAATGCCCTAATCTTAAACAGTTGTGTTGGACAGCACAATGGGATTCTCTGCTGATTCTCTGATACTAACTAGTTTAATGGGTAAAATGCCACCTGAGAGAAAATGTAGAACAGTGTGACAGATTTCAACTTGCCGTCAGGCATAAAATTGGCGTTGTGGATAGACCATCCGTCTCTATGACACGTGGCAATTCTACAATGCCAGTGTTAGACCCGGGCAGCAAGTTGAAAATCTACACCTGTCTTTATTTTAACAAGAGATAAAATCTGGAAAACTGGAATTCCTAAAAATATCAATCTAAGTATCCCCAACCCCACCTGAACGAATGAAGAATTTTGGATTGATATCACACCTTTCTTGACCTCTGGTTGTCCCAAAATGCTCCACAGTTAATGTATTGGATTAGAGCATACAATCTAGGCTGATACTTCAGTGTAGTACTGAGGGAGTGCGGCACTGTCGGAGGTGCCGTCTTTCAGATGAGACGTTAAACCGAGGTCCCATCTGCCCTCTCAGGTGGACGTAAAAAATCCCATGGTACTATTTCAAAGAAGAGCAGGTGAGTTTTCCCCAATGTCCTGGAAATATTTATCCCTCAAACAACAACAATAAAAAAAGAGATTATTTGTTCAATATCACGTTGCTATTTGTGGGATCTTGCTGTAGGCAATTCCTACATTAAAAAGCGACTACACTGCAAAAGTACTTAATTGGCTGTGAATGCTTTGGGACATCCTGAGGTCGTGAAAGGTGCTGTATAAATGTAAGTTCTTTTATTACCTTTATTACTTTTGAAGCTGTTTTGTACACAATTACAACAACCAATTTTTTTTTCTATTTGTTCCTGGGATGTGGGCGTCGCTGACAAGGCCAACATTTTATTAGCCATCCCTAATTGCCCTTGAGAATTTGCTCCACATTCTTGGGTGTTCCACATCTGGGTGTATTCCACATCCGGTGTTTTACACATGCAGGTCTATTCCACATCTGAGCATATGCCACATCCGGGCGTATTCCACATCCAGGTGTTTTCCATATCCAGGCATATTCCATATCCAGGCATCTTCTACATCCGGGTATTTTCTACATGTGGGTCTATTCCACATCCGGGCATATTCCACATCCGGGTGTTTTCCGCATCCAGGTCTATTCCACATCCAGGTCTATTCCACATTCAGATCTGTTCCACATCCGGGTCTATTCCACGTCTGGGTCTATTCCACGTCTGGGTCTATTCCACATCCGGGTATATTCCACATCTTGGCGCGCTTCACATCCCCAGCAGAAATATTGTTGTTTCCCCCAATACACATTGCTGTTGAATGGTCTGCAGTGCCTCCACTGTGCTGTTCAAGCTCCAAGGTCATTAGCACATTGTGCATGCATACATACACGTGGAGAGTGCACCAACAACTGTCATTGCACTAGAGCTCCTTACATCAGTGCACAGGTTTACTGATGAATGTCAAATCCCAATCTCAGCTATTTCCTCCTGATTCAAAATGGTACAGAGCCAGAGGCAGACAGAAGTTGATTAACTTAAATTGAAAAAAGGTTGATTTTGTTGAGATTTGAGGGGCAAAATATAAAAGACAGAAGCATAATCAAAACAGAGAGCACTGGATGTCTTCCAGTTGTTTTTTTACTGCTTATTTTGAATTATGTGCTATATTTGTATTCTTACAATTACTCTGTACAATAGTGTGGTAAAATTAATAAGAATGAAAGGTTTGTTTCATACACATTAACAGTGCAATGAATTTGTGTGTTTTACATTATAGATGTGCAAGTTTCACTTTTCCCAAATAAAACTCAAAATGGTTTGCTCGTTTTTTCAGCTATACCAAGGTGTTGTATAACATGGAATTACAGTTGTAATTGGCGCATTTTAGATTAAAGATTCCTTGTATCTTTATAGTAAAACTTGAATCATAAACACGAATATAAAGAGCATGTTGAAGATTTCGCTGCAAATAACAAACAGAGCAAATCCCCATCTCGCCCCTCCACCCCCAGGGTCACGGAGTACAGTAGCATGAAGGAAGATGGTTGTAGTTGTTGGTCAATAATCTCAGTCCCAGAACATCGCTGAGAGAGTTCATCAAGGCAGTGTCCTGGGCCCCACCATCTTCAGCTGCTTCATCAATTACCTACCCTCCATCATAAAGTCAGAAGTGGGGATGTTCGCTGATGATTGCAGTGTTCAGTTCCATTCGCATCTCCTAATGAAGCAGTCCATGCCCGAATGCAGCAAGAGCTGGATCAGGCTTAGGTTGATAAGTGGCATGTAACATTCACGTCACACAAGTGACAGGCAATGACTATCTCCAACAAGCGAAAGTCTAACCTCCACTCTGTGACATTCAATGGCATTACCATCACCAAATCCCCCACCATCAACATCCTGGGGGTCACCATTTACCAGGAACTTAACTGGGCCAGCCACATAAATACTGAGGCTACAAGAGCAAGTCAGAGGCTGGGTATTCTGCGGTGAGTGTCTCACCTCCTGACTCCTCAAAGCCTTTCCACCATCTACTACTCTCCATTTGCCTGGATGAGTACAGCTCCAACAACACTGAAGAAGTTCAACACCATCCAGGACAAAGCCGTCTGCTTGATTGGCACCCCATCCACTACCTTCAACATTCACTCCCTCTACCACCGTGCACCGTGTCTACAGTGTGTGCCATCTACAAGATGCACTGCAGCAACTTGCCAAGTTTCTTCGGCAGTTCCTCCCAAACCCACGACCTCTACCATCTAGAATGACAAGGGCAACAGGTGCATGGAACACCATCACCTCCAAGATCCCCTCCAAGTTACACACCATCCTGACTTGGAAACAAATCGCTGTTCCTTCATCGTCACTGGGTCAAAATCCTGGAACTCCTTCACTAATAGCACTTGGGAGTACCTTCACCACATGGACTGCAGCACGTGGGCGAAAATTAAAGGGGAGGTGTGGCAGGAAAAATAATGGTACCCTTACCAGTCGCAGCCTTCTTATTTGAAGATCACGGGGTCCGTGCCACGATCTTGCAGCCTGGCACGCCACTTGTGTGCCGGGCTGCTGCCGCGGCACCCCATTCCCTGGTGGTCCAGCGATGGCCCTGTTTCCCACCCACAGAGTCGGCAGCTTGGCCCTGCCCTTTAATGGAAGGGGAGGGCATGGTCTATGTGCCAGCACTACACATCCCACTGCGTAACGCTGAAAATGTCACAGGGCTTTGCGCCCTGCCCCCACCCCTGAGAGGAAGTGGAGCGTGATATTTTGTGCTCCATTTCCTCTCGGGGGCAGTAAACCTAATATAGGTCGTGGGGTGGGACGTCCGCGCCTGGTGCAGATACTTCCGCCTCACAGCCGGTACCGCCCCCATACCGAATTTCGCCCCACCACATTTATAAAACGCTTTTCATGATCTCAGGACATCCTAAAGTGCTTTACAGCCAACAAAATACTTTTGAAGTGTAGTTACTGTTGCAATATAGGAAATGCAGCAGCTAATTTGTGCACAGCAAGGTCCCACAAATAACAATGACTGGATAATCTGTTTTAGTGATGTTGTTTGTGGGATAAATATCTGGACACCGGGGAGAACTCACCTGCTCTTCTTCGAAATATTGCCATAGGATCTTTACGACCATCTGAGAGGACTCAGTTTAATGTCCCATCCAAAAGACTGCACTTCTGACAATGCAGCACTCCCTCGATACTGCACTGGACTTTAGTGTCAGTCGAATGATGTGCTCAAGTCTCTGGAGTGGGACTTGAACCCATAATTTTCTGACTCAGAGGCAAGAGTGCTTCACACGAATCCGTGGCTGATGCATTATGCACTTTACAAGTACGGTTTAATACTTCCCTTGTGTAAAAGAATTATTTAATCACAAATCTGTAATATATCCTACTACTTCTGAAACTCCTGTGACATATTATAATCTAGAATTATTAACAAGGATTTAAAGATAAAGATATTAAAACAATCTGGAGCTTTAATGCCCTCTGTTAGCACTTCTTTTCCTTTTGTGTAGAATGCTACAAATAAGTTCCCACATGCCTGGCTTCCTTCTTTCTTGCACCATTTTTCCCTTTAATTCGTAATGCACGCTAACACTGCTTTCTACCCTTCTCTTTCGATGCTTCTTCATCTTCATTCTCTTCTCAGACAAACCAATAATGAATTCTTCTGTGGAATTAGCCAAGGATTAGGCTGTGGGTGAGTCATCATGAAGATGTGATTTTGAAGAAGTAGCCTTTAAATCTGCATCATCTAAGGAGATTTTATTATTTTAATTACTGCAATGTAAAAGATTAAACTGTACTTTTGAATGCAGACAAAAGCAGATGATTAATATTAAACACATATTATAATATGTTATGAATGTTCTATTAAAGCTGTATAGTCTCAGCCTATATTAAATGTGTTTTTTTTATATATACAGTGAATGACATATTCTATCATGTTTAAAAAATGGCTTGCCAGAGTCTTTGAACTTGGTGTATGTGCTCTCTATATTTATTGAGATATAATAACATAGAACCACTTTATTTTAATATAATGACTTTGTCTGTAGCTCAAATAACTTTGATTGCTTTACAAATCTGAGTGTGAGCTCTAAGCAATTTTGAGCTCATACTTTTCTCATTACTTTTAATTAATTCTCCCACTAAAATATGAAGCTTATGCCTGATACCCCTGTAGTGCTGCAGTACTCATTGCTGAGTAGCAGCCACATTGCTGTTTTCTGAAAACTACTTCCAAAGAAAGTAGGGTAACAACCCCAAACAGCCTCCCAAACTCTTGGGACCACTTCAAAATTAAGCTGCCTCCAGATGCCCTTATATCAGAATAATCATTTACTCCTTGCAATTGCTAACGGGCATCTCTAAGCCAAGTCATTTTATGTATTTGACATACTTTCATACCCAGGTAAACTCATTGTTTATTCAGCAATTACTTTAACCGCTGAAGGGGATCCTGATGTTTATATTGCTGCAGAAAAGTACAACTTACATTTATAAAGCCCCTTTCACTACCTCAGGATGTCCCAAAGCATTTTACAGCCAATGAAGTACTTTTGCAGTGTAGTTACTATTGTAATGTAGGAAACGTGGCAGCCAATTTCACACAGCAAGGTCCCACAAACAGCAATGTGATAACAACCAGATATTCTGTTTTTATTGATATTGGTTGAGGAATAAATATTAGCCAGGACAACAGGGAGAACTCCCCTGCTCTTCTTCGAATCTTTTATGACCACCTGCGAGAGCACATTGGTTTAACGCCTCTTCCAAAAGACGGCACCTTCGACAATGCAGCTCTCCCTCAGTACTGCACTGTAGTGTCAGCCTAGATTTTGTGCTCAAACTTTAAGCACTAACACTCAAGATTAAGGATTGTTTTTGCTTTCTGTGCATATTTTGTTCATTACCTCTATTCTTTGTCTATCCTGCCGAACAAAAATCAAAACGTAAATAAGCATGAGCACCTTGAAATGTTAATTTGTACTATATTAGAAAGTGAATCAAGTTGATTGTTACTCCCAGATGGTCACACATATGCATAAGGGCATGACAAAGTCACAAACATGCATGCACAGAGCTCTAAGGCTCCCAATCCTCAAAATCAATGGGAATAGCTCAGACAAGTGCCTGCCCTTTAAGCACCACTTATGCAAAATGAGATTACGGATGCAGTATGAGACCAACACTCGAGGTAGAATGGAGGCATTTGTGGGCTTTGGTGACCATTTTACTTCTGCTCCGATCATCTTAAAATAGGTCAGCATCTGACAAAAAGTAAAGTGGCTCTTTTCTGGATCTTATGTTGTTCAGTTTTCATTATCACATCTAATATGCCATCTTGGATTGCTTCAATTACCATCAGTGGAACATTGACGTTGGTAATTACGCATGTCATCACAAAAGCAGTAAATATGTGAAATTACGCCTTAGTTCCTGCAAAAATAGCCCAACTGCTCAAATATATGATAACAGCGTCAATAATAATTTACTGAACAAATTCTTGTCCCCAGTTTGGCAGAGGTTCTGGAAAGTATTTTGGGTGTTGCAGCAAACATTTTTTCCAAATCTAAAACAGTGTTGGGCCATTTGAGCTCTTATCTTTTGCATTCTGCCAAATTCTAATCTTCCACACATGGTGAATGCACATCATTATGAATACAACAACAATTTGCATTTATCCAGCACCATCCCAAGACATATCTCAAATAGATGTAAGGAAAATGGACACTGAGTCAGAAGGGAGAGAGATTAGAAGGGGTGATCAAAAGCTGCCCAAAGATGTGGGTCTTGAGGAGATTTTAATGTTTTGACGTAATCTCGCATCACTTACTGTGCAGCATTTACAATATCTGTATAATGAAACCTGTCAGCCAGTGACCTTTTCATGTACTCTGAGTTTAATTTGCTTACTAAAACTGAAAGATTTAAAATGGAACTGAGGTGAGGATATTTTTGCTTCACAGCATTCTAAGGAACTGAAAATTTCTCTTAATCTTCCACAGCTGACTCATCAAGACCTATAATATATCATTGATACACCACTATTGTAAAATAACTATTACCAGTGTTACTTTCCAGCCTTTAACACTTCAACAGAGTTCACCCAAATTTGAGTCCACCACTGATTACAGGCATTTACTAGCTGTTGTCATGTTCTACTGAAAGAATGAAGGCTGTATAAATAAAAGTTCATTCATTATTAGAAATGGATGTTTACAAAATTAGAGGACCTATGCTTAATGCATTTGTATGACATTCCTCAGTCTGCTATTTTAAAGGAGGCATGAATGCATTGCATTTATTTTGAATGCGTTAATGTCTCTGTTAAAATAGCAGATAGAGAAACGTTCAGCAAACACATCACCAATTGTCCCACTAATATTGCTTACTATCCTATTCTTTCTGTTCTTTTCAATGTGTCCCTTGGACCATTGGTTTACAAAAAATGTTTGTTAAAAGAAAAAGGTTGGGCCTAACAATTGGAGGTTTTAGCATTGGCCATTAAGACCCATTTTGGTGGAAAAAATGGCGGCCGCCTGCTTCCGGCGAGTCCTCGACAGCTGCCATATTCGGCTGGTCAGCAATGCTGCTGTTGACTGTGCTCACAGAAAGTAATTTAATTAGCAGGAGCGTGACGTCAATCGGCGTGCAATGCCGAATTAACGCTTGCTCATCCATTTTGGAGCTCGCCGCTCCTTTTACCACCCTCTCCAAAGCACGCCCGCACATGCAGCCGTTGACAGTGTAGAGAGGCAGGAGAAAGTGGTAGTGAGCTCTAACCGATACATTAAACAGCTGCTGGGATAACTGATACCTATGGAGAGCTCAGACTACATAGAAAAAAAATATAGGTCCAGGAGTAGGCCATTCGGCCCTTCGAGCCTGCACCATTATTCAATAAGATCATGACTGATCATTCCCTCAGTACCCCTTTCCTGCTTTCTCTCCATACCCCTTGATCCCCTTAGCCGTAAGGGTCATATCTAACTACGTAATTGGAATGAAAACTGCTTCCAATGTGATGCATCAAATCTTTTCCCTATTCAGTCAAACATTATAGGAGGTAAATCATTTTAAAATAAACTATACTTACTACAGTTGTAATAATCTCAGATAAAAAATCAAAGCTGCATTTTCATTGGGATTTTCTAGGTCAGGAAAATAATGTGCAAAGTTTGGAAGTCTGATTTTAAAAGGCTTAACACCCTATTCTCAGCAAGAGTTCTTCAAAAGTCTGCTGTTGTTAAAAACTTAATTGAACTCTCTTCTGTACCATTTACAGTAGTAAGCTCATGACTAAGAGGTTCATGTTCCCCTTTTTTAAAATGTATTTCATTGATGTCTCATGCAACGGTTTAAGAACATCTGTGCCACAGTATTCATGTGGTGTTTCCAGTTACAGTCCCTTCACATCTGAGCATGGCATTAAGAGCCACTCACCAGGAGTGAATTCCCTATCATCATTATCATCATCATAGGCAGTGTTATGTATGAATAAAAAGTCTGATTGGATACTGTGAGCTCAAAGTAAAGTGTGACCTTAGTCTTTTATTGCAGGTCTCCAGAGTGCCTCTCCAGTCTGTGAGGCCTCCTTAAGTACCTGTGCTCCCAAGGGATTGTGGGATCCCTTGGGACTCCAGGGGATGAGCCCTCTGGTAGCTATACAAGGTATATACAGGTTTACATATATAACAACACTCCCCCCCCCCCCCAAAGTCAACAGTGTAACTATTTACAAGGTGAGTCGATCTGGGCCTTTCTTTCCCTGGTTGATCGTCTCGGTGCAAATGCTAGTTTTGGTGAGTCGTTTGTTGGACCCTTGCTGGGCTGCTGTGCAGCTGGTCTTGCTGGGCTGTCTGGTGTGGAGAGTCCTGTTGGGCTGCTGCGGGAGATGGGTTCTGCTTCGTGACCAACCACGGTGTCGGTTGCCACTGGTGTGTATGTTGGGAGGGTCAAAGAAGGTAAGGTGCAAAGTGGGTTGCTCAGGATAGTCCGTGAATCTGAGTTTGATTTGGTCCAAGTGTTTCCAGTGAATTAGTCCATTTGAAAGTTTGACCCGAAACACCCTCCTCTTTGGCCACAATAGTGCCAGGAAGCCACTTGGGAACTTGTCCATAGTTCAACTCAAATACAGGATCATTGATTTCAATTTCACGTGACACATTTGGGTTATCATGATATGTACTTTGTTGAAGCTGCCTGCTCTTTACCTGTTCATGTAGATCAGGATGAACTAACAAGAGCCTTGTCTTAAGTGCCCTTTTTATGAGCATTTCAGCCGGCGGAATCCCAGTTAGTGAGTGGGGTCTCGTGCGGTAGCTAAGCAGGACTCTGGATAGGCAAGTCTGCAGTGAGCCTTCAGTTACCCTCTTCAATCCCTGCTTGATTGTTTGAACTGCTCGTTCTGCCTGACCATTGGACGCTGGCTTAAATGGGACAGATGTAACATGTTTGGTCCCATTACGGGTCATGAACTCTTTGAACTCAGCACTGGTGAAACATGGCCCGTTGTTGCTCACAAGGACATCAGACAGTCCATGCGTGGCAAACATGGCCCGCAGGCTTTCAGTGGTGGCAGCGGACGTGCTTGGCGACATTATCTCACATTCAATCCATTTGGAATACGCCTCTATGACCACAAGGAACATTTTACCCAAAAGCAGGCCTGCATAGTCGACATGGACCCTGGACCACGGTTTGGAGGGCCAAGACTATAAACTTAGTGGCGCCTCCCTGGGTGCATTGCTTAACTGCGAGCATGTGTTACATTTGTGCACACAGGACTCTAAGTCCGCATCGATACCGGGCCACCACACGTGGGATCTGGCTATCGCTTTCATCATTACGATGCCTGGGTGAGTACTGTGGAGGTTACTGATGAAAGTGTCCCTGCCCTTCTTGAGGACCACTACCAAATTACCCCACAGAAGGCAGTCTGCCTGTATAGACATTTCATCTTTGCGCCACTGGTACGGCTTTATCTCTTCCTGCATTTCCACTGGGACATTGGACCAGCTCCCGTGGAACACACAATTTTATACTAGGAGCAGTAAGGGGTCCTGGCTCATTCAGGTTCTAATCTGTCGGGCTGTGACGGGTGATTGCTCACTCTCGAATGCTTCCATAACCGTGACTAAATCTGCGGGCTGTACCCCTGTGGTGGGCAATGGCAGCCTACTGAGAGCATCGGCACAGTTTCCTGTGCCTGGCCTGTGGCGGATAACGTAGTTGTATGTGGACAACATGAGCGCCCATCTCTGGATGCGGGCCAATGCATTCATATTTATCCCCTTACTTTCGAAAAAAGGGATATCAGTGGCTTATGGTCAGTTACCAATTCGAATTGTACCCCAAACAGGTATTGATGCATTTTCTTTACCCCATAAACACACGCCAACGTTCTTTTTCAATTATGCTGTAGGCTCTCTCAGCCTTAGACAGACTTCTGGATGCATAAGCATCCGGTTGCAATTTCCCAGATTCATTTGCTTGTTGCAATATACACCCGGTGCCATATGACAACGCATCACATGCTAGTACCAAATGCTTAAATGGATCATACAACACAAGCAATTTGTTTGAGCATAACAATTTTCTCGCTTTTACAAAGGCATTTTCTTGGCTTTTGCCCCATACCCATTCGTCTCCTCTACGCAGTAAGGCGTGCAGTGGTTCTAACAGTGTGCTGAGACCCGGTAAGAAGTTACCAAAGTAGTGCAGGAGTCCTAGAAACGACCGCAGCCCCGTCACGTTCTGTGCCCTCGGTGCATTCTCGATTGCCTCTGTCTTCGAATCGGTGGCCCTGTTACCGTCCGCCACGATTCTTCTCCGCAGGAACTCCACTTCAGGCGCCAGGAAAACACACTTCGAGCATTTTAACCTGAGCCCCACGTGGTTGAGTTGACTAAGAGCCTCCTCCAGGTTCTGCAGATGCTGGACTGTGTCCCGACCTGTAACCAAGATGTCATCCAGGAAGACCACCGTGCGCGGGACCGACTTCAGTAAGCTTTCCATGTTTCTCTGGAATATCGCCGCGGCTGATCGAATTCCAAACGGGCATCTGTTGTAGATGAAGAGACCTTTGTGCGTGTTGATGCAGGTGAGGCCCTTCGATGATTCCTCCAGCTCCTGCGTCATATAGGCCGAGGTAAAGTCCAGCTTCGTGAACATCTTTCCTCCCACCAGCACAGCAAAAAGGTCGTCAGTCTTTGGTAGTGGGTATTGATCCTGCAGGGAGAAACGATTGATAGTTACTTTGTAATCACCACAGATTATGACGATGCCGTCTCCCTTGTGGACTGGAACAATCGGACTGGCCCACTCGTTGAATTCGATCGCCGAAATGATGCCCTCTCGTTGTAGCCGGTCTAGCTCGATCTCTACCCTTTCTCTCATCATGTATGGTACTGCTCTCGCCTTGTGATGGATGGGTTGCGCCCCCGGAATTAGGTCGATCTACACTTTTTCTCCTTGGAATTTCCCGATGCCTGGTTTGAACAGCGAAGGGAACTTGTTTAAGACCTGGGCACACGAAGTGTTGTCAGCAGACGAGAGCGCTCGGACGTCGTCCCAGTTCCAGCGTATCTTTCCCAGCCAGCTCCTGCCGAGCAGCGTGGGACCATCGCCCGTTACCATCCAGAGTGGTAGCTTGTGCACCGCTCCATCATAGGAGACTTTTACAGTCGCACTGCCGATTACAGGAATCAGTTCCTTTGTGTAAGTTCTCAGTTTCATGCGAATGGGAGTCAAGACTAGCCTTGAGGCCTTGCTGCACCACAATTTATCGAAAGTCTTTTTGCTCATAATGGACTGGCTCACGCCCGTGTCCAGCTCCATTGCCACCAGGAGTCCATTTAGTTCAACCTTCAGCATTATTGGGGGACACTTAGTGGTAAATGTGTGCACCCCATATAGCTCTGCCTCCTCAGTCTGAGGCTCTGGTTCGTCGTGATCCGCCGTGGATCTGCCCTCCTCTGCAACATGGTGGTTTGCAGGATTAACAGGGTTTGCAGCTCGCCTACACATACATTGGAGATGTCCCATTGTTCCACAGCCCTTGCAAATGTACCCTTTGAAGCGGCATGAATAGAAACGATGATCACCCCCGCAACACCAAAAAGGTGTTAATGGCCTTGCATTCATCACCCTTGATGGTGGACTCAGACATCTGCGGACATGCAGCTGCAGGTATGTTGGGCCTGCCCTGTACATTGCAATTTGAAAACAACCTCACTTTGTTCACAGTACTTGTAGCAGCATTCGTGTGCTGAGAGATTTGCTTAGTATTGTCACTGGTGGCAATGAACATCTGGGATATCGCTATGACTTTACTCAAGGTTGGGGTCTCTATAGTCAAAAGTTTGCGAAGTAACACTTCAGGGCCAATGCCAAGTACGAAAAAGTTTCTGAGCATGTGCTCCAAATGTCCTTCAAATTCGCAATGTCCTGCAAGGCGTCTTAGCTCGGCGACATAACTCGCCACTTCCTGGCCTTCAGACTCTTTGTAGGTGTAGAACCGGTACCTCGCCATCAGAACGCTTTCCTTCAGGTTCAGATGCTCCCGGACCAGTGTGCACAAATCATCGTATGATTTCTGTGGGTTTCGCTGGAGCAAGCAGATTTTTCATGAGGCCATATGTGGTGCCCCACAGACGGAGGAGAATCGCCCTTTGTTTGGCAGCATTCGCTTCACCTTCCAGCTCGTTGGCCATGAAGTATTGGTCGAGTCAATCCACAAAGGTTTCCCAATCATCTCCCTCCGAGAATTTCTCCAGGATGCCCACTGTTCTCTGCAACGTTGGGTTCGTCATCTGTATCTCGTTGCCAGTTGTTATGTATGAATAAAGAGTCTGACTGGATACTGTGAGCTCAAAATAAAGTGTGACCTTAGTCTTTTATTGCAGGTCTCCAGAGTGCCTCTCCAGCCTGTGAGGCCTCCTTAAGTACCTGTGCTCCCAAGGGATTGTGGGATCTCTTGGGACTCCAGGGGATGAGTCCTCTGCTGGCTATACAAGGTATATACAGGTTTACATATATAACAGGCAGTCCCTCAAAATCGAGGAAGACTTGCAGATGACACAAAGATTAGTGGGAAAGCGGGTTGTGTAGAGGACACAGAGAGGCTGCAAAGAGATTTAGATAGGTTAAGCGAATGGGCTAAGGTTTGGCAGATGGAATACAATGTCGGAAAATGTGAGGTCATCCACCTTATGGAAAAAAAAACAGTAAAAGGGAATATTATTTGAATGGGGAGAAATTACAACATGCTACGGTGCAGAGGGACCTGGGGGTCCTTGTGCATGAATCCCAAAAAGTTAATTTGCAGGTGCAGCAGGTAATCAGGAAGGTGAATGGAATGTTGGCCTTCATTGCGAGAGGGATGGAGTAAAAAAGCAGGGAGGTCCTGCTGCAAATGAACAGGGTATTGGTGAGGCCGCACCTGGAGTACTGCGTGCAGTTTTGGTCACCTTACTTAAGGAAGGATATACTAGCTTTGGAGGGGATACAGAGACGATTCACTAGGCTGATTCCGGAGATGAGGGGGTTACCTAATGATGATAGATTGAGTAGACTGGGTCTTTACTCGTTGGAGTTCAGAAGGATGAGGGGTGATCTTATAGAAACATTTTAAATAATGAAAGGGATAGACAAGATAGAGGCAGGGAGGTTGTTTCCACTGGTCAGGGAGACTAGAACTAGGGGGCACAGCCTCAAAATACGGGGGAGCCAATTTAAAACCGAGTTGAGAAGGAATTTCTTCTCCCAGAGGGTTGTGAATCTGTGGAATTCTCTGCCCAGGGAAGCAGTTGAGGCTAGCTCATTGAATGTATTCAAATCACAGATAGATAGATTTTTAACCAATAAGGGAATTAAGGGTTATGGGGAGCGGGCGGGTAAGTGGAGCTGAGTCCACGGCCAGATCAGCCATGATCTTGTTGAGTGGCGGAGCAGGCTCGAGGGGTTAGATGGCCTACTCCTGTTCCTAATTCTTATGTTCTTATGTTGCTTCCACTCTAAAAGCGAGTTCTCAGGTGACTGTGCAGTCCAATACGGGAAATACAGTCTCTGTCACAGGTGGGACAGACAGTTGAAGGAAAGGGTGGGTGAGGAGTCTGGTTTGCCGCACCCTCCTTCCGCTGTCTGCACTTGGTTTCTGTATGTTCTCGGCAACGAGACTTGAGGTGCTCAACGCTCTGGATGCAGTCTTGAGCCAGGGATTCCCAGATGCCAGTGGGGATGTTGCACTTTATCAAGGAGGCTTTGAGGGTATCCTTGAAACGTTTCCTCTGCCCACCTGGGGTCCGCTTGCCGAGTAGGATTTCCGAGTAGAACGCTTGCTTTGGGAGTCTCATGTCGGGCATGCGAACAATGTGGCCCGCCAAATGGAGCTGGTCGAGTGTGGTCAGTATGCCATATGCAGACTAGCGCATTGTCACTGCTAGCTGTAAGACGGTGCATCGCCATCTGGGTGAAAGATCTGTGGAGCTATGGCAGCTAGAGAAGGTGGGAGTACCAAGCAGTCTGGCACCCATTTGAGGCCTCTCACACAAGACCCAGACAAATGTCCACGAAAGTAAGAGGAGAGCCGTGGACAAACAAATGCTCATGATGTGCCACAACACACAATACTCCAACCCCACAGGGACCTTCAGTAGACATAGTAGCAAAGCCCAGGATCTAGCATCAAATGATACGACACAGCACATTGACCGAGAATGCCACACCGATCCTTCAGACAAAACCATCAGCCTCCTGCTGAGGTTAGCGCCGGAAAAAAACGCATTGCACAAGAGATTCTCTGCTCCGCTCATGTAAATTACCAAGCAGCACCAAATAACAGCCCGCGCTCTTTTTGCGGGTAGCCGTTAGTCTTGGCCCGTGGTGTTGCCGGCAGATTTCCGCCCTACTCGACTTTCTAGGCCTTGATCTCCATCTGTTTAAACTTCTTCAGCCTGTACAGATGTGCAGCTGCCTTTTTGGACACCGATTACATATTTTCTTTGCTTCTCTATCACTTACATATTATTGTCTTTCCTTTGCACTTTTTTCCTCATTTCTCTTATTGCTCCTCTGACTTAATCTGCATCCTTTCTATCCCTTGTTTTCTGTTAATTGATGTGAATTTTCCAGAAATTTCACAAACACCATAATCATTATTCAAATTTCAATGATTCACAGATAAATATTTCTCGCAATCAGATTTTATTTTGAAATTCACCACAACTGAATAAAGATTACTTAAAAAAAAAACAATTGTTACATCTTCAAATGACTCGAAGTTAATTCATTACTATGGCCGGAATTTTTACCGTGGAGTTGGGTCGGGTGTGTGCGGGCCGCATAATGGGTTGGAAACGCGATGATCTGCTCAGCGTGTTCTTCAGGGCAAGTTTAACTTAATGGCCCCATGTAAAGCAGTCATGTGCATTTCCCAGCCCAATTAAGTGGAGTGGGTCTGATGATGTCATCGATGACCCATTTCCAGCGCCGATATTTAAAGCAGCCTTGCATACAACTCATTTATAGGTTGCTAGGAGTGTGGAAGATGAAATACAAAGGGCTGAATACTGTTCTAGACTATCAATGATGGATAGTCAAAGGCAGAGGGCTGCGCCATAATTTTCTGATGCATCTCTTCATACTCTAGTGGAGGCTGTGAGAGCACCCAGGGAGGTTCTGTTCTCTGCTGATAGATGCAGCAGACCTCCAAAAGACACTAAAAGAACCTGGTTGGAGATAGCAAAGGAGGTCAGCAGCAGGGATATGGTCAGGAGTACCTGGATCCAGTGCAGGAAATGATTCAATGATCTCATGAAATCAAGAAAGGTGAATACTATGCCACACTCACCTTCATCCTGATGCGCCGGTACCTACATCCCCATCACTCTATCTTCCCAAGCCTACTCCAGCACATCTTTCCTCACACCAACATACCTTGCACATCCACCTAGCCCTCTTTATGTTCATACTCACATCCCCATCTGACTAACTACCCCAAACACTCATCCTCATCCTAATGCAATCATAGAAAGTAACACACAGAAGGAGGCCATTTGGCATTGTCACCCCACTTCCTCATAGTCACCCTCGACAGATGTAACCCCTCCATTCCTTATAATCATTCCAGCAATCTCACTCAAACTTCTCTTCTTGCAGGAGAAAAGAACCTCGAACATGTGGGAAAGACAGAGAACCGGGGGTGGTCCCACTAACATCAGCAGAGGAGGGGGCCCTGGAGATATCAGGAGTTGCACAACTGCTGGGGTTGGGGGGGTTGGGAGGTGGGGAGAGGGGGACATTCCAGCAACCTGGTGACAGAATTACATCTCATACAGCCACATGGCATAGAGTAGTCACCCATATAGTGATTGATGTCAGCAGCCAGTGAAATGACATCATGTGCATAATGGTAACATTACCCATTCTTATTATAACACTTCTAATTCTTCTCTTTACTCGCGCACAGATCCATAAAGTGCCCCCAGCCCCCACCCCTGCCACGCCCCACTGTCCAGCCAGAGGAGGAAGATGACTCCTCAGAGGAACCTTCAGTCTCTGTGAAGGTGCAGCATCAGCAGACCCAGCACCATTGCAGATACGGATACAGGTGGGTCCTATGCACAACAGAGTAGAGTTGTCACCTGGTGTCTCACACTTCACAAGTGAGCAAGAACAGATAGTGTTGACAGGGAGAGCAGTGGAGACTCCTCACCAGAGGACGCAGGACGCTCCCAACTATGCTGAGCTGCATGCAGACGCTGAGCCTCAAGGGCCATCAAGAAAGAGGGTTTTTCTGGAGGGGCAGCAACAATTGCATGAGGCTCTGGCATATTTTGCAGTGTGATGTTGAGAGGGGATATGGAAGTGAGGGCACTTCTCAAAGCACTCCCACTTCTCCTCCATTGCCTCCCCCTCAGTCAGAGCCCCATATGCTTCCTCGGATTCCATTTTAAATGGAAGAAAGAGGACTGCTTGACCAAATATTAAAAATGCAGGCTTCAACGCGCCTTGTTAGCAAACGACAGTCAGTCTGTGAGAAAAGTTGAGAGAATTAATGGAATTCCAGAGACTGAGATAAGATGCAGGGACTAAAAGATTGTTATGAATTACATGTTAGTTGTTTTTTAGAATACTTGTTTTACTATCTTATAACCATTAATATCTTATAATCATCAGTAATAGATCTATAATCGTGTATAAGGATTAAATATAAAAGTTTGTGATCATCAACTGCATGTAAGTATAACCTGAATTTTGTATAACATGTAACCCCTTATGCTTAAAGTTGGTGAGCAGGCTGTAACCAGACAACCTGAGGTGAGAAAGAGATTGCCATGGTCGAATAGACTGTAGCTAGCCTGGGAACCAAGCTTAGCTGTAATTACCATTGTGCTGGAATGTTATAACATCTGCAGTGAATTATAAAAACAAAGGCCAACAGCAGAGGCCCGTATCTCAAACTGGAGACATAATTCCTTTTGTATTGTACCCCAGATATGGGTGTTGATGGTCAAAAACAGATGATGTAAGATTGTCATCAGACCAAAAACCTGCCGAAGCCAATGCTACGAACGTGGTATTTTTATGATTGGATTTTGAGTTTAGGTGTCAGCCAGTGATTGGTTCAGGAGGACTCCATATGTTTTGAATAAGTGTAAAGGTATAAGAAGAGAGTCTTGATGGCCTCAAATTGTAGAAAATTTCAGGAGTAGAAGATTTCTTGAGTCGAAGATTACAGGACAAATCAAGGAGACACACGGGAGATGGAGAGAGACAAGAGACACAGGGTGGAGCCTGCTCACAGTTGCAGCTTCTACCCAGAGGTTAAGGGGTGATATACGTAATAATAATAACTTTTTATTGATATAGCACCTTTAACATAATAAAACATCCTAAGGCGCTCCACAAGATAAAACAGATAAATTTGACACCAAGACACAAAAGAAGAAATTAAGGCAGATGACCAAAAGCTTGGTTAAAGAGGTAGGTTTTAAGGAGCGTCTTAAAGGAGGAAAGAGAGGTAGAGAGGCTGAGAGTTTAGGGAGGGAGTTCCAGAACTTAGGACTCAAAAAGCTGAAGGCACAGCCACCGATGGTTGAGCAGTTATAATGTGGGATATTCAAGAGGGAAGAATTTGAGGAGTGCAGACATCTTGTGGAGTTGTGAGGCTGAAGGAGATTACAGAGATAGGGAGGGGCAAGGCCATGGAGTGATTTGTAAACAAGGATGAGAATTTTGAAATCGAGGCGTTGTTTAACCGGGAGCCAATGAGCCAAAAAGCACAGGGGTGATGGGTGATCTTGACTTGGTGCGAGTTAGAACACGGGCTGCTGAGCTTTGGATGACTTCAGGTTTACGTAGTGTGGAATGTGGGAGGCCGGCCAGGAGTGAGTTGGAGTAGTCAAGTCTAGAGGTAAGAAAGGCATGGATGAGAATTTCAGCAGCAGAAGAGCGGAGGAAAGCAATGTTACGGAGGTGGAAAAAGGCGGTTTTAATTATGCCGCTGATATATGGCTGGAAACTCATTTCAGGTTCAAATATGACACCTAGGTTGTGAACAGTCTTGTTCATTCTCAGATTGATGCCACGGAGAGGGATGGAGTCAGTGGTTAGGGAACGCAGTTTGTGGCGGGGACAAAAAAGATAATGGCTTCGGTCTTCCCGATATTTAATTGGAGAAAATTTCTGCTCATCCAGTACTGGATGTCAGACAAGCAATCTGACAATTTAGATACCAAGCAGGTGTCGAGAGAAGTGGTAGAGAGGTAGAGTTTGGTGTCGTCAGTGGAAACTGACTCCCTGTTTTCGGATGATATTGCCAAGGGGCAGCATCTGGATGAAAAATAGGAGGGGGACAAGGATACATCCGGGAGAACACCAGAGGTAACGATGTGGAAAGCCATTGCAGGCGATTTTCTGGTTATGATTAAATAGATAAGAAAGGAAACATGCAAGTGGAGAGTCGTTGGAGGAGGATGAAGTGGTCAACTGTGTCAAAGGCTGCAGACAGGTCCAGAAGGACGAGGAGGGATAGTTTACCTTTGTCACACTCACAAAGAATGTCATTTGTGACTTTAATGAGAGCCGTTTCGGTACTGTCGTAGGGGCGAAAACTAGATCGAAGGTATTCAAACATTGAATTCATGGAAAGATGGTCACAGATTTGGGATCGACAATAAATTCAAGTACTTTGGACAAGAAAGAAAGGCTGGAGATGGGGCGATAGCTAGCAAGCAAAGTGGGGTCAAGGGATGTTTTTTTGAGAGGGGTGATGATGGCAGATTTGAAGGAGAGGGGAACAGTACCCGAGGAGAGAGAACCGTTAACAATGTCAGCTAACATGGGAGCCAAAAAAGGAAGTTGGGTGGTCAGTAGTCTAGTGGGATAGGGTCAAGGCTGCAGGAAGTGTGTCTCATGGACAAGATGAGCTTGGAGAGATCAAGAGGGGAGATCAAAGAGAAACTAGAGAAAAATATGAGTTTAGGGGTAGGGCAGGTGGGGTCATCAGATGAGGTTTAGCCCTGTGAGCTAGGGAAGGAAGGGAACTCGCAGAGGCAGCTGATCGGATGGTCTCAATCTCTGAGACAAAGAAGTCCATGAGCTCCTCACACTTGTTGTTAGAGGTGAGTGTGGAGGAGACAGGGGAGAGGGGTTTAAGGGGACGGTTAGCAGTAGAGAATAGTAGCTGGGGTTATTTTTGCAATCCAGAATGATCTTGGAATATTGAGCAGTTTTTGTAGATAAGAGTAGGAACCGATAATGTTTTGGGTGTTCGAGCCAGATCTGACGGTGAATGGCTAAACCAGTTGTCCGCCACATCCGTTCAAGACTGCGCCCTTTTGACTTGAGGGAGCGAAGATGAGGGTTGTACCAGGGGGAACAGCCAGCGTGGGAGAGAGTAATCTTTTTAGTAGGTACTAGGGCATCAAAAGTGGTGGTGAGGGTGTAGTTGAGCAGATCAGTGGCTGCAGAAATGTCATTGTTAAAAGAGGGCCAAAGGTTGGACAGTTTTGAATTGATAAGTGCAGTAGTAAGAGAGTTTTCTTCCAGGGGTGGATGCAGAAGGAAGTAGGTTTGGATTGGGGAAGGTGGATGTGGATCAAGAGCGATACAAGGAAATGGTCAGAGATGGCTTTATCTTTAATTAAAATCTCAATTATTCTCTGTAACCTGCTGCTCGAATACTGTAATGGGATGGTTGATGACAGCCTTCTCATGCCATCCATTATGTGATCTTAGTTCTTAGATCACAACTAATGTCGTCTCACAGGACACCGAACTTGTTGTTAAATCAACCTCCCAGTGACAGTAGCAAACCAATACTGTAATGTATTAAGTCTTGCTTGTGCTGAATAAAGTTAAATCACTGTCCCTAATATGGGTCAACCTCAAATCATTTGGAACCAGGGTCCCTCTGGGATCTTATAGTCTACCAAAAGTGTCTAACAAGTTGCAGCAGGCAAGTGAGCAGTCTGCCTCTACCATTGCTGAAGCCACAGGGGTTGCACCTCATGAGAAGCACTTGGGAAAGAAAAAAGACACACTCGTAGATGCACAAGGGTATGCACATGGGTGCATGAAAAAATGTTCGTGTTAAGCCTCAGTTATTTTGATGACACACATAAAAGGGGTCAGAGGGTCTAGTAAGAAGGAGGAACGAAGGGAAATCCTTATTAGTCGGGAAATTGTGTTGGGGAAATTGATGGGATTGAAGGCCGATAAATCCCCAGGGCCTGATGGACTGCATCCCTCCTACTTAAGGAGGTGGCCTTGGAAATAACGGATGCATTAACAATCATTTTCCAACGTTCCATAGACTCTGGATCAGTTCCTATGGAGTGGAGGGTAGCCAATGTAACCCCACTTTTTAAAAAAGGAGGGAGAGAGAAAACAGGAAATTATAGACCGGTCAGCCTGACATCGGTAGTGGGTAAGATGATGGAATCAATTATTAAGGATGTCATAGCAGCGCATTTGGAAAGAGGTGACATGATAGGTCCAAGTCAGCATGGATTTGTGAAAGGGAAATCATGCTTGACAAATCTTCTGGAATTTTTTGAGGATGTTTCCAGTAGAGTGGACAAGGGAGAACCAGTTGATGTGGTGTATTTGGACTTTCAGAAGGCTTTCGACAAGGTCCCACACAAGAGATTAATGTGCAAAGTTAAAGCACATGGGATTGGGGGTAGTGTGCTGACATGGATTGAGAACTGGTTGTCAGACAGGAAGCAAAGAGTAGGAGTAAATGGGGACTTTTCAGAATGGCAGGCGGTGACTAGTGGGGTACCGCAAGGTTCTGTGCTGGGGCCCCAGCTGTTTACATTGTACATTAATGATTTAGACGAGGGGATTAAATGTAGTATCTACAAATTTGCGGATGACACTAAGTTGGGTGGCAGTGTGAGCTGCGAGGAGGATGCTACGAGGCTGCAGAGTGACCTGGATAGGTTAGGTGAGTGGGCAAATGTATGGCAGATGAAGTATATTGTGAATAAATGTGAGGTTATCCACTTTGGTGGTAAAAACAGAGAGACAGACTATTATCTGAATGGTGACAGATTAGGAAAAGGGGAGGTGCAACGAGACCTGGGTGTCATGGTACATCAGTCATTGAAGGTTGGCATGCAGGTACAGCAGGCGGTTAAGAAAGCAAATGGCATGTTGGCCTTCATAGCGAGGGGATTTGAGTACAGGGGCAGGGAGGTGTTACTACAGTTGTACAGGGCCTTGATGAGGCCACACCTGGAGTATTGTGTACAGTTTTGGTCTCCTAACTTGAGGAAGGACATTCTTGCTATTGAGGGAGTGCAGCGAAGGTTCACCAGACTGATTCCCGGGATGGCGGGACTGAAATATCAAGAAAGACTGGATCAACTGGGCTTGTATTCACTGGAGTTCAGAAGAATGAGAGGGGATTTCATAGAAACGTTTGAAATTCTGATGGGTTTAGATAGGTTAGATGCAGGAAGAATGTTCCCAATGTTGGGGAAGTCCAGAACCAGGGGTCACAGTCTAAGGATAAGGGGTAAGCCATTTAGGACCGAGATGAGGAGAAACTTCTTCACCCAGAGAGTGGTGAACCTGTGGAATTCTCTACCACAGAAAGTTGTTGAGGCCAATTCACTAAATATATTCAAAAGGGAGTTAGATGAAGTCCTTACTACTAGGGGGATCAAGGGGTATGGCGAGAAAGCAGGAATGGTGTACTGAAGTTGCATGTTCAGCCATGAACTCATTGAATGGCGATGCAAGCTCGAAGGGCCGAATGGCCTACTGTTGCACCTATTTTCTATGTTTCTATGTTTCTAAATGTATTTCTTTGCCTCACTTTCTGGTCTTGTCCATTTTTGCCTGCTACCTTGGAAGCAACTTTGTCACTTGGAGTGAATGGTGAGATATTAATTAACCTCAAGCACTGCGGGTTTGGGTGAGAGGAATGGCTTGGTCATTGTAGGAATGCTTTATGGTGTTGTTGGGGGGGGGGTGTGGGGGGGGGAGGAACTTAGCATGTGGCAGCCATGTGGCTGCATTGGAGCAAGTTAAGTAAAGCTGACTATGATGAGGCCATACGTTACTGGTGGTGCCATCTCCACCTCTGGTTCCTCCTCCTCCTCCTCCTCTGAACAGACTGTGCGCTCTGCGCCTTGCTCCTCATGCAGCTCCAATCCTCACTGCTGCACTATGTTGTGTAGCACACTGTAAACAACGATGATTCTGGAGAGCTTGGCTGGTGCATACTGAAGGGCTCCTCGAGATCTGTCAAGGCACCTGAAGCGCATCTTCAGCATGCCAATTGCTTGCTCTATGACATATCTGGTGGACATGTGGCTCTCATTATAATGCTCCTCAGCCTCAGTACTTGGCATCCTCAAGGGTGTCATGAGCCATGTCTTCGGTGGATGGTCCTTGTTGCCAAGCAACCAGCCGGTACGTCTATTTGGAGGTACGAAGAGCTGAGGGAGGATTGCCGCACCACGAAAGAGTCAAGATAGCTGCCAGGGAATCTGGTGCACACATGCAGGATCATTTATGTTTACTGACGAACTGCACACTGAGGGAGTGGAAGCCCTTGCAGATCACAAACACTCCTGGGTGATGTTGGGAGCCTTCATGGCCACATATGTGCAGTCGATAATGCCCTGCACCTGTGGGAAGTCAGCCAGTGTCACAAAGCCGAGCACCCATTCAGTAACACTGGCTTCATCAGTGGAAAAATTGATATAATTGGCTAACTTGTGAAACATGGCATCGGTCACCTGGGTGATACATCTGTGGGCAGCCAACTGCAAGATCCCGCAAATGTCTGCTGGAGATCCCTGGAAGGAGCGGGAGATGAAGAAATTGAGGTGGTGGTGATTTTGACAGCCACTGGTAAAATGTGTTCACCAGGACCTCTGGGCATCAGGTCTTGTTCTAGCAAGCTACAAATGTCTGCGATGAGCTGGCACGATAGTCTAAGCCTTCTGAAGCACGACTGCTCAGTCGTGTTGAGTAAGCTCATCCTCTGCTCATATACCCTGTGATGGGCGTATCGCCTGCAGCATGCCTCAGCCCTGTGATGCCCCACTCTCTCCTGTGGAGCATCAGGTTGTTGAGGAGAAGGCTGCTGTTGTAGTTGCTGCTGCTGCTGATGGTGGGGTTCATCTTCGTCCGATTCCCAGGACCAAGGTGAAACAGTATAAGCGGCACCCATGCTGATGTAGTAGATGACAGGTAAAGTGGAGGTCAGAGGGCCAATCCCTCAATATTGTGATAATGACTGGCAATGTGGCTTCTGAGGTTTCAGAAATGACCTGCAAACTGCTGACACCTAAATCTGTGGAGAATTTTTTTTTAAGAAATAGGAGCAGGAGTAGGCCCCTCGAGTCTGCTCCGCCATTTAATACGATCATGGCTGATCCGATCATGGACTCAGGTCCACTTCCCTGCCCACTCCCCATAACCCCATATCATTTAAGAAACTGTCTATTTCTGACTTAAATTTATTCAATGTTCCAGCTTCCACAGCTCTCTGAGGCAGCGAATTCCACAGATTTACAACCCTCTGAGAGAAGAAATTTCTCCTCATCTCAGTTTTAAATGGGCGGCCCCTTATTCTAAGATTATGCCCTCTAGTTCTAGTCACCCCCATCAGTGGAAACATCCTCTCTGCATCCACCTTGTCAAGCCGCCTCATAATCTTATACGTTTCGATAAGATCACCTCTCATTCTTCTGAATTGCAATGAGTAGAGGCCCAACCTACTCAACCTTTCCTCATAAGTCAACCCCCTCATCCCCGGAATCAACCTAGTGAATCTTCTCTGAACTGCCTCCAAAGCAAGTATATCCTTTCTTAACTATGGAAACCAAAACTGCACGCAGTATTCCAGGTGTGGCCTCACCAATACCCTGTATATCTGTAGCAAGACTTCCCTGCTTTTATACTCCATCCCCTTTGCAATAAAGACCAAGATTCCATTGGCCTTCCTGATCACTTGCTGTACCTGCATACTATCCTTTTGTGTTTCATGCACAAGTACCCCCAGGTCCCACTGTACTGCAGCACTTTGCAATCTTTCTCCATTTAAATAATAACTTGCTCTTCGATTTTTTCTGCCAAAGTGCATGACCTCACACTTTCCAACATTATACTCCATCTGCCAAATTTTTTTCCACTCACTTAGCCTGTCTATGTCCTTTTGCAGATTTTTTGTGTCCTCCTCACACATTGCTTTTCCTCCCATCTTTGTATCATTAGCAAACTTGAATACATTACACTCAGTCCCTTCTTCCAAGTCATTAATTGTGATGAATGTATGCCTGAGTTTAACTGCTTCCAGGGGGAATGACCCTCCGAGGTCATTGGGCCACAGACACACACGTGCAGCCCTTGTATGTAAAGAAAGCCTTCATGTTTAATCCTCACTTTGAGAGCTAATAAAGTAGAGTCAGGTTGCACCTGATTGAGTTCACGGTACTAAGCCTATTGAATTATTGCATATGCAACATTTGGCGACGAGGCACAATACAAACTTTCACGTACACAAAAAAAAATGGAGCAATTCATGGAGGGAGAAGACTGGGAGGATTTTACAGATCACCTCGACCAGTACTTCGTGGCCAACAAGATGGATGAAGACGCTGACGCATTTAGGTGCAGGACAGTTTTCCTCATGGTTTGTGGTCCAAAAATCTATGGCTTCATAAAGAATCTGCTCTCACCTGCACGTCCAATGGAAAAGACCTATGAGGAATTGTGTGCTCTGATTCGGGACCATCTCAAACCTAAAGAAGGCATCATTATCTCGAGATATCGCTTTTACAAGCATGTTCGTTCTGAGGGCCAGGACGTGGCGGAATTTGTTGCCGACCTGAGACATCTCGCTGGGCTGTGTAAGTTTGGAACTGCGTTGGAAGACATGCTGCACGACGTCTTTGTAATAGGCATAAACCACGAGGTGATCCCGCGGAAGCTGCTGGCTGCGGAGACGCTGGATCTGAGCAGGGCCATCACGATCGCCCAGGCTTGCCTAACCAGGGTCGATAGTACAAAGCAGATATCCTTGCAGAGTCGGAACTCCACGGCAAGTACTGTGCACCAGATTGTGTCGTCAGTTGGCAGAGCTGCACCTGGCAGGGCCTACCTGACTGCGTTTGCGAAACCTGTAGCGGCTCGAAGTCTGATTTCACCCTGTTGGCATTGTGGGGGCAATCATCAGTGCCGTTTCAGACAGTATATTTGTAGAGGTTATGCGAAAATGGGGCACCTTCAGCGGATGTTTCCGCAGCTCAGCAAGCATGCTGCGACATACCACGTGGATGATGATGACCGATCCGGAGCGGATCCGGCAATGCAACCTGAGATACCCGAGGAGGAAGTGTATAGTGTACATTCGTTCCTGACAAAGAGCTAACCAATAATGATTGAAGTAAAATTGAACGGCGTACCAGTATCTATGGAATTAGACACAGGTGCAAGTCAGCCAATTATGAGCCAGAGGACTTTCGAGAAGCTGTGGGATACCAAGGCCGTGATACCCAAGTTGAGTCCAGTAAATACAAAATTGCGTACCAACACCAAAGAGCTCATACCAGTGATTGGCAGTGCAGCAGTCAAGGTGTCGTACGATGGAGCGGTTCATGATCTGTCGCTATGGATCGTTCCAGGCAATGGTCCAACGCTGTTCGGCAGGAGTTGGCTCGAAAAAATAAAGTGCAACTGGAACGATATTAAAGTTTTGTCATCGGTGGATGATGCTTCGTGTGCTCAAGTGCTGAGCACATTTCCCTCGCTGTTTGAACCGGGCATCGGCAACTTTACGGTCACCAAGGTGCAGATCCACCTGGACTCGGATGCAAAACCCCTCCATCACAAAGCCTGTGCGGTCCCGTACATGATGAGGGAGAAGGTCAAAATCAAACTGGACAGACTCCAATGTGAAGGGGTCATTTCACCGGTCGACTTTAACGAATGGGCTAGTCCCATTGTTCCTGTGCTGAAGAGTGATGGCACTGTCAGGATTTGTGGAGACTACAAGGTTACGATCAACCGAGTTTTGAAACAGGATCAGTACCCGTTACCAAAGGCTGATGGTCTGTTTGTAACTCTAGCCAGGGTTCACCAAATTGGATCTGATGTTGGCCTATATGGCACAGGAGCTTGTTGAGTCGTCGAAGAAAATTACATGCAACAATACGCACAAAGGGCTGTTCATTTACAACAGGTGTCCTTTCGGAATTCGCTCGCCTGCAGCCATATTTCAGAGAAATATGGAGAGATTACTGAAGTCCGTCCCTAGAACCGTGGTGTTCCAAGATGAAATTCTGGTCACAGGTCGTGACACTGCCGAACACCTGCACAACCTGGAAGAGGTTCTACGGCGTCTGGACAAAGTGGGGTTCAGGCTAAAACATTCAAAGTGTGTCTTTATGGCACTGGAAGTCGAATTCCTGAGAAGAAAGATTGCTGCAGACGGCATCAGGCCTACGGACTCGAAAACAGAGGCCATCAAAAATGTACCCAGACCCCAGAAAGTGACGGAGATGTGTTCGTTCCTTGGTCTTCTCAACTGCTTTGGTAATTTCTTACCTAAATTGAGCACATTATTCGAGCCAATGCACATGCTGCTCAGAAAAGGCGACAGCTGGGTTTGGGGTGTATCTCAAGACCGGGCCTTCAAGAAGGCTAGAAATCTGCTTTGTTCCAACAAATTGCTAGTACATTATGACCCGTGCAAGCGTTTAGTATTGGCCTGTGACGCTTCATCACATGGGGTTGGTTGCGTGCTCCAACAATCCAATGAGTCGGGCAAACTACAACCCGTTGCATACACGTCGAGAAGCATGTCTAAAGCGGAAAGAGCCTACGGCATGGTAGAGAAAGAAGCTTTAGCCTGCGTATATGAGGTTAAAAAGATACACTAGTATCTGTTTGGGCTTCGTTTCGAGCTTGAAACCGATCAGAAGCCGCTCATATCTTTGTTTTCAGAGCATAGAGGTATCAATACCAACGCGTCGTCCCGCATCCAAAGGTGGGCATTGACATTATCTGCCTATGATTATGTCAGTCGCCATAGACCTGGCACCGAGAATTGTGCCGATGCATTGAGCCGTTTATCATTGCCCACGCCGCAGGTGGAAAGGCCACAGCCCGCAGACCTACTGTTGGTCATGGATGCCTTTGAGAGTGAAGGGTCACCTGTCACTGCTCAAAAAGTTAGGACCTCGACCAGCCAGGATCTGATCTTATCGGTTGTAAAATGTTGTGTCCTTAGTGGTGATTGATCGTCCATTTCCAGGGAAGTGTGTGATGAGACCAAACCTTACAACCGTCGCAACGATGAACTATCCATTCAATCTGATTGTTTGCGAAGGGATAATCGTGTTGTTAGGCCCAAGAAAGGCAGGGAGAGATTTGTATTGGATTTACACAGTACCCATCCCGGTACTGTGATGATGAAGGCCATTGCCAGGTCTCACGTTGGGTGGCCTGGCATTGACTCTGATTTGGAGTCATGTGTGCATCAGTGCAACACTTGCATGCAGTTAAGCAATGCACCAGTGGAATCTCCGCTAAGTCTGTGGTCGTGGCCATCCAAACTATGGTTGAGGATCCACATCGACTATGTGGGTCCTTTCCTAGGCAAAATGTTTTTGGTGGTGTTGGATGCATATTCCAAATGGATAGAATGTGTAATCATGTCATCCAGCACATCCACAGCCACCATGGAGAGCCTTCGTGCCGTGTTCACCACTCATGGTCTGCCTGACATCGTTGGGAGCGACAACGGATCGTGCTTCACGAGTTTGGAGTTTCAAGAGTTTATGAGACTCAATGGTATCAAGCACGTAAGGTCAGCACCATTCAAACCCGCGTCCAATGGTCAAGCGGAGCGGGCCGTCCAAACCATCAAGCAGAACCTGAAATGCATAACTCACGGTTCTTTGCAGACTCGCTTGTCACGCATACTGCTTAGTTACAGGACGAGACCCCACACGCTTACCGGGGTCCCCTCTGCTAAACTGTTGATGGAGAGGTCTTAAGATCAGGCTCTTGTTTGTCCACCCTGACCTTAACGATCACGTCGAAAACAGACGTCAACATCAGCAGTGGTATCATGATCACACTGCCGTGTCACGCGACATCTCTATTAATGATCCTGTGTATGTGCTAAATTATAATCAAGGCCCGAAGTGGGTTACTGGCACTGTTACGGCCAAGAAGGGTAACAGGGTGCTTATTGTCAGGCTCACTAACGGGACTGACATATCAAGAAAGACTGGATCAACTGGGCTTGTATTCATTGGAGTTCAGAAGAATGAGAGGGGATCTCATAGAAACGTTTAAAATTCTGATGGGTTTAGACAGGTTAGATGCAGGAAGAATGTTCCCAATGTTGGGAAAGTCCAGAATCAGGGGTCACAGTCTAAGGATAAGGGGTAAGCCATTTAGGACCGAGATGAGGAGAAACTTCTTCACCCAGAGAGTGGTGAACCTGTGGAATTCTCTACCACAAAAAGTTGTTGAGGCCAATTCACTAAATATATTCAAAAAGGAGTTAGATGTAGTCCTTACTACGAGGGGGATCAAGGGGTATGGCGAAAAAGCAGGAATGGGGTACTGAAGTTGCATGTTCAGCCATGAACTCATTGAATGGCAGTGCAGGCTCGAAGGGCCGAATGGCCTACTCCTGCACCTATTTTCTATGAATCTATGTTTCTGTGTTTCTATGTTTCAAACATGCAGGAGGCACATTGATCAAATGAAATTGCGGCACACAGACGAACCGGAACAGCTTGAAGAAGACACCATCAATGACCAACCAATTCATATTCAGCCATCAGAAGACCCTGCTGTTGTCAATAAATCTGGATCTTCAATCCCCGACATGGACACTGCCACTCCCATTAGATCAGCTACCCAGCCTCAAGTCATGAATGATTTAGAGAGCTCATCCAGATCTGAAATTGAACTGAGGCGATCAACTAGGAAGCGGAAAGCCCCAGACCGTCTCAATTTGTAAATGGGACTGATACCAAGATCTTGGGGGGAATGATGTGACGTATGTATGCCTGGGTTTACCTGCCACCAGGGGGAATGACTATCGGAGGTCATTGGGCCATAGACACACACGTGCAGCCCTTGTATATAAAGAAAGCCTCCATGTTTAATCCTCACTTTGAGAGCTAATAAAGTAGAGTCAGGTCGTACCTGATTGAGTTAATGGTACTAAGCCTATTGAGTTATTGCATACGCAAAATTAATATAGACTGTAAATAGTTGGGGTCCCAGCACTGATCCCTGCGGCACCCCACTAGTTACTGATTGCCAACCAGAGAATGAACCATTTATCCCAACTCTCTGTTTTCTGTTAGTTAGCCAATCCTCTATCCATGCTAATATATTATCCCCAACCCCATGAACTTTTATTTTGTGCAGTAACCTTGTCAAATGCCTTCTGGAAGTCCAAATACACCACATCCAATGGTCCCCCTTTATCCACCCTGTTTGTTACATCCTCAAAGAATTCCAGCAAATTTGCCAAACAAGACTTCCCCTTCATAAATCCAAGCTGAGTCTGCCTGACCGAATTTTGCTTTTCCAAATGTCCTTCTACTGCTTCTTTAATAATGGACTCCAACATTTTCCCAACCACAGATGTTAGGTTAACTGGTCTATAGTTTCCTGCTTTGGAATGAGGCAAGTGATGAGGTGTAATGTTGCAGTATTTATGTGCTTTTCCCAGCTTTCAATGAATGGACTCGCCAATGGCCTTTCAGCTTCCGCCTCCCCTTCACAGGCGAGGTAACCGAGCTGTCTGAATCCTATGCTCCTGAAGTTAAAGTCAAAAGTTTCCGTTAAAAAACCCTCTTAAGAGTCTCTCAATAGGCACTTAATGACTCGAATGAGGCCGCCCACCTCAGCCGATCAGGTTCATGTCACGCCTTCAAAGCCGCCCGAGTTAAATACGCGAGGTGATACGATGACAGCAGGTTCCCGATGCTATAGCAATTTCCGGGATTTTTACTACCGACCCACCCCCAAACCCGCACATTCGGCAATGGGAAAATTCCGGCCAATGTGTTTATAATAACAATTAGTATAAAATAGAGTATCTTTGACAGTTTTGAGTAGAGGCACCAAAGTTCTTTCTGTTTATAATTATTTCACAAAGTTAATCCTCAGCAACATATCAGAATAATATTTACATTCATTTCAAGATCCTTTATTTTATATTTTTGAAATACATCCTTTAAATACAGGGTTTGTGATTGTATTCTTCAACAGCACCTCCCAAACCCATGATCTCCAGCACCAAGAAGGACAAGGGCAGCAGGCACATGGGAACACACACACCTCCAAGTTCCCCTCCAAGTCACTCATCATCCTGACTTGGACATATATCACCATTCCTTCATCGTCGCTGGGTCAAAATCCTGGAACTCCCTACCTATCAGCTCTGTGGGAGTACCTACATAGACTGCAGTGGGTCAAGAAGACGACTCACCACCACCTGCTCAAGGGCAACTAAAAAAGTACATGGGATTCTTGGCTTTATAAATCAAGACATAAGGGGGAATTTTTGGGGGGTATCAGCAGATGCATTCAGTGGTGGGTCGGGTGGGAAATAATTTTTTGACAGTGAGACAGCTGTCAAACTGCCACCATGCCCCTTTCCCATATGTTGGGTCTGTCAGCACTGAGCAGATCTGACACGCAGCAGCGGGGGAGGCAATTCAGGTCATTATGACCTTGCTCACCTTTACATTTTATGAGGTCGCCCATGGGGTCCACGCTGCTCGGGTATCACATCAGGTAAGCAGATAAGGAGTTGTAAGACCATGGAATCATTTCATTATTTGACAGCTGCAAATGGGCTATAAAATGTCCCATTTCACAACCGATCACTTTCCAAGCTCAGAAGCTGTTGCTTACTGCATTTGGAAGACAGATTGAGCTTTATGCAGATTGCAAGTGTTTGGAATAAACTCTCTACCAGTGTCACCTCATTGGAACAGTCTCTCACCACTGACAGATTGTTTCTGTCATCTCAAGTTCACCTGTCATCTATTACATTAGCATCAGTGCCCTTGAAACTATCTCACCTTGGTCCTCAGAATCCCACCACGATCAGCCCCAACACCAGCAGCACCAACATCAACCTTCTCTGTAATCAACTGATGCTGCACAGGATAGAGAGCATAAACACCTGACCAAATTGCTGCACTCTGGCGAGGACGCTCCACTGCTGTCCCTGTCTCCGCCAACTGTTCTTGCTTACTTGTGATATGTGAGACATCAGGTGACGACACTTCTCTCCGTCTCGTAGGACCCACCGACGTGCACATAACTGCAGTGGTGCTGGGTGCGTGTGGATCTGGTGCACCCTCAGAGGCTGCAGCTTCCTCTGAGGAGTCATCTTCCTCCTTGTATTGGAAAGTGGGGGGCACTTGTTGGACCTATGCGAGAGTAAAGACATGAATTAGAACTCTTATGATAAGAATGTGTAACTTTATCATTATGCACATGATGATATTTCACTGGCTGCTGACATCAATCACCATGAGGGATATTTTATTGTGTCACCAGATTGCTGGGAGGTCCCCCACTCTCCATCTCACCCCGCCAGCAGCTCTGCCACTCCAATTAATTCCAGCGCTTACACTCGGCTGGCATCATAGTCGTGTATATTGGTTCTTTGACTTTCTCTGTTGTTCTGCACTCTCTTCTCCTGTAAGGAGGGAAAGAAGAGAATTTTGAGTGAGAGTGTAAGGGCTACATCTGCAAAGGGTGACTATGACGGACTGGCATAACATTGGCAAATGGCCTCCTTCTGTGGTGTTACTTTCTAGGATTGCATTAGGCTGAGGTTGAGTGTCAGTGGTAGATAGTCTGATGGTGATGTGAGTAGGTGCATAGACAGTGAGGGATGGGTGCACCTGAAATGTAGGTTGTTGTGAGGAGTGACATGCAGGAGTCGTCTTGGGAAGACACGAGGATGTAGTTGAATGTGGCATTGTACTCACCTTTCCTGACCTCATGAAATCATTCAATCTCTTCCGACACTGTATCCAGGAGCATCTCACTACAGCCCTGCTGCTGACTTCTTGAGCGATCTCCAGCCATGCCAGCTATGGGATGGCTGGTTTCTTCCTGTCATTACCAAGGAATAGGACCTCCCTCAGTGTTTTGACTCCCTGGAGCAGGACTTCCAGGGAGGAATCCGAAAAACTGGGTGCAACTTTCTGGTAGTGAGACTGTTTCCTTCCTTGCAGCCTCACAGTCAAAGTCTTGGAGTGATAAGCCGAACCACCTCTGAGTCTCCTACAACAACCTTCAACTGTGATGTGCAAAGCTCCTTGAAACATCTGAGCTGAAGATGAGTCGTTGGTGACGTCATCAAACCCACTCCATATTATTGGCCGGGAAGCCCGCATAACTCATTCAATTGATCTAATTCAGTTAAACACACAGTAGAAACCGTGCTGATGAAAAGTTTGTAATGGCGATCCGCTTCGCGGCCCAAATGCACTTGACCCAACTCCAAGGTAAAAATTCCAGCCAGTGTTGCCAGTGAAGGAAAATTGAAGATGTTATTGTCCCCCGGATTCTACTCCAACACAAGCTCTTCATTAACCAGAACAACTTGTATTTATATAGCGCCTTTAACATAGTGAAATTTCCCAAGGCACTTGACAGGAGTATCCTGAGATAAAAAATTTGACACCCAGCCATAAGGAGAAATTAAGGCAGATGACCAAAAGCTTGCTCAGAGGTAGGTTTTAAGGGACGTCTTGAAGGAGGAAAGATAGGTAGAGAGGTGGAGAGGTTTAGGCAGGGAGTTCCAGAGCTTAGGGCCTAGGCAACAGGAGGCACAGCCACCAATGATTGAGCGATTATAATCAGGGATGTTCAAGAGGGCAGAATTAGAGGAGGGCAGACATAGTTGTGGGGCTGGAGGAGATTACAGAGCTAGGGAGGGGCGATGCCCTAGAGGGATTTGAAAACATCCTAACCATCTCCGATCTTTTTCTCCCACCCTAGAATGGAAGTAGTTCAAATAACTGCCAAGGCTGTCCAAAAACTACAAGCATTTCTTTTAATTTTGCCCGGCTTGGAACACTTGCAGTAATCGCCCTCACTTTTTGGTCTACGGATCAGATTCAGGAACTTCAAAGACAGAGATCAACACTCCAAGCGGACTTCAGAAAGGCACTTGTATTTATTAACCTCTCCTGCAAATAATCTTCCTATACTGGGAACGGGTGTTTTTGTTACAACTGCTTTGCCACTGATAAACAGAAAAAAAAACGATAGCACCTGACAGCTTGAAAGATCTATGCCAAGGACGTGCACTTAAAGGATTTAAAGGGAACATAAGAACAAATAAACGCAATTAGTTCAGCAATTGAGGTCCATGTATGATTTATTATCATGCTGCAGCTACTGTCGGTGCCTATTTCCATTTACCGTCCAAAAATAACAAGGGACCAGTAGGAGTAACTCTACTATGATATCCTCATGTCTTTGGAGAAACGTTCAGTGCTGCTACGATCCTGCAGGAGTTTTTTTTTAAATCTTCATTTCCAATCGGAAGATCCTGCAGCCTCCTCTGGCAGCGGGAGTGAAAAATAATAAGTGTATTTGTGAACATCGTTTATCGGTTGAAAAAAAGTGACGTAGCCCTAAAATGATTTACCCCCCAAAAAATCACGATCTGATAAAATAGTGAATGGGGAGAGAACAGATGTTTAAGGGAAAAATGTGAGAGCAAAGATGTTGAAATTACAAACACCAAACTGACGATAATAAATACGGAATGCATTGTGAATAATCGAATTAGCCCTACACTCGCTGCCAATATAAAGAGCGGCGTGCTTGGGTGTGGAACGTACTGTGTACAGCTCCGATACATCAGCTGGCTCAGGGTTTTAGTAAACCTAAGACTGAGCAGCATGTCACCGCAACGAATTTGGATTGTTTTCATTCTGACTTTCAATTTCATTCCTAGACTACAGACGCAGTCCAAATCTCTCCATTGTTTTTTCTTCTATATATCGGAGACCTTTCTGAGAAGTTCTGATATTACACAGACATTGCAAGGTGCTCGCTGGCAGCAGCACAACTCTTTTGGGGGGGGAACAAAATAAACGTTAGATCAAGTGCCCCCCGATCTGGGGGACACTCCAGACACTTAACTGCCCCTTTTTTTTATAAATCTTTTTTTTTTGTTTTTGGGGTTTTTTGTGGGGTTTTTTGTGATTTTTGGGGGGCATTAAAATCATATATTTTACAAGTGTCCCCTATAAAAGGGGAGGGGGACACTAAAAATCCGGAAATTAAAACAAATTAAACTTTAAAACATAGGCGCCCACCTCTCGCGGAAGGCCGCTAGCGTACCGGTGGACACCGCGTGCTCCATCTCCAAGGCAGCAGCACAGATACCAAAGGCAGCACACGGGTGTGTTGCTTTATTACAGTCCTGCCAGTTCAAAACTTTTTTTTAACCTATGGAATCTTTTAAAATAAAATCCATACAATCACAATTATGACATTTTAGTAGAATTTGCCGTCCATAGCCAAAGTAGAGGAAAAGGGCAAATCCCTCGGATCCATTTAAACTCAGGAACTAAACAGGACATCAAGATGAATTAATCATTCATTCCCCAATTCTAGACAACTTTGTAATGGATCGAATTATTTTTAACGATAGAAGCGAACAGTTCAATATTGAAATAAATTTAAAGTGTGGGTGCAGCCGATTTTTGTGTTACTATTAGTATCGATGCCATCATCATCGCATCATTACACTTGGTGATATTACTTTAGCTTTATTTCTAGCTAGTTTTGTCAGTAATAAATCGTTATTTCAAATGTCTAACCTTCCTTTGCTGTCGTGTTATATGCCGTTTATGGCCACTTGTATTGTTTGGTGAGGATTATTATATATTACGGTATGGATTAAATTACTCCACAAAATATGGCTCCGGGTTTGTAGTAAGTTTTAGTGCAGTACCTAGTTTTTTTAAAGCTATTTGTATTTTCTAGCGCTGCTGCAATTGCAGCTGAGCCAGTGACCGGGTGGATTTGGTATGTTGGTGTCCTACAATACGGGTTCGCCACAGGGCAAATGTCATCTTTCCCTTTTAACCTCCCCTCTGTAGAGCTTTATCAGGAGACGTCTACTCTCGCCTGGTATCTTGAGCTGAGTGAGCTTTCTACGCCTTTTCCTCCAAGCCGGTGAACTTTGATTCGTGGAATGCTTCTCTGGGTGAAACTTTGTACACGTGTGGTTCCTTGTGTGCTGGGAGCCGCGGGTCGGTGGAGTGGGTGAGGGAGAGCTGCAGGAGTACTGATCTATCAGCACCGCCTCTTGGCTTCTTTTCAAGCACCAGTCGCCCTCCTGCCACTGGGACCGTTCCTGTCAAACCGCCCATTCCCTTTCTACAGGTTATTTAACCATTTAATCACTCCTGCCCCATCACAATCCTCTCCCTTTGACGAACAAAGGAACAGGAGGAGGCCATTCAGCTCCTCGAGATCGTTTCACCATTCAATTAGATCATGGCTGATCTGTATCTTAACTCCATCTATCCACCTTGGTTCCCAAAAGAGTTCTATCCACCTTGGTTTTGAATGTTTCAATTGATCTCAACAGCTTTGGGGGGAGGGGGAAGAGTTCCAGATTTCCACTGCCCTTTATGTGAAGAAATGCTTCTGACATCACGTCTGAACGGCCTGGCTCTAATTTTATACCCCCTTGTTCTGGGTACCCCCACAAGAGGAAATCGTTTCTCTCTATCTACCCTATCATATCAATAACTTTAAACACCTCAATTAGATTATCCTTAATCTCCTATACTTTACTTATTTCCCTGCCCCTGTTTGTTTTTACTGTTTCAATTTGCTTTTATTGCATGTTTCACGTGTTCTTCAAATTACTTTCCGGACAGGAGGATACCATCATATTTCTGCTGAAACCACCTCATCGATTCCTCCTCGGAGAGATTGTGCTTTGAACCAATGCGTCCTCTTCTCGCCTTTTTATCAGAAATACTGAAACCAGGCCGCCCCATGACCACATAGAAATCCAGACCATAAATTCCAATACGAGGATCATACTCGATGCCCAGATCAATGTGTTCCTGGATCCCAAAGCCAAAGTTCCCAGTGTTACAGAAGTTGCTCTTCCTCAGTTCATATTCCCGAACATTTAGACCCTTCTGTAAAATGTCCTCAGCTTTAGCTCCCTGCCCCCGTATCCCTGACTCTGCACTTGCTGAGAAGCTGTTCATCTCGAACATCTTCCAGTTCTGATAGAAGGCCATGCACCTGAAACGATAATTGTTTATCTTCCACAAGTGCTGCCTGACCTGCTGAATGTTTCCAGCATTTTCTGTATTTTTAAAAACATTTCCCCGATTTTTTTGACCCTGAAACCGGCAGCGATGTGATCGTTCGTTTTAAAAAAATCTGCTGCAGTGCTTTTAGATTTTTCTGTCAACGAATGGCACAAAACAGGCTCAGAGCCTTACTCATACCACCTCGTCATTTTCAAGCTAACAGGTTTCTAGTAGTGAGCTCAAGGATTGCAATTTCGTTAAAGAATAAATTTGTTCAATTTCTGTCACGACGTCGGCCAAGCACTGCAACCGTCCAGGCGTTGCTGTTTCTTACATTGGTTGAGCTGTTTATGTAACTAAAATACCTTCTCAAAGTGACAATTTCTTCGCCGCAATGATTTTAAGTTCGTGACTAGACAACCATCTTCTCGCTCGAAATTTGTAACAATTACGGGGGTGAAGGAGGGGGCGAAAAAGGCAAAAAATGACTCAAATTTTACACGTTTTTTGAGAGCAAGACGACCATTTTTTTGACTGAGTCAAACTGGGCTGCAAAGATAAGGATTATCGGCAGTAAACAGCTAAAACCACATCTGGTGCGGGGTAGCAGGGTGCGTGTTTATCTAATTGCTATAGATAGTTTCATCGAGTTTAAAAGCAGGATACACAGTGTAGAAATTGTGTGGAATTATTAACCAATTGACATCTATCATTGTCAGTGTGAGTGAAAATGGCTTCAGTTTGGTGTACGTATTAATAAACGGAAAGTAATCTATTATCAGTATGCATCTGTGCAAGTTCATATTTATCCTGTTTATCTGCTTCATGTTCCATTGATATCTAGCCCTTCCTGCTATCCCTGTGTTTTAATTGCAAAACACGTATATGGGCAGCAGCTCGGCAGTTTAAGCGAAAAGGCTGCAGGTTTCTGGTCAGCGCTGTGGTCAGTATTCCGTTAACCCAGCCCAAGACAAGCTAACGACCCGTAAGAGATTCGCGAGACCTGGGGTTTATCAGGGAGCAAATGTCAGCACGTGAGAGGTGTTAACTGATCAACTTCTTGTTACAGGGCGAAGGACCACAGAACACTGCCGGATTCCTGCAGTCGCAGTAGCTCCTGTTATCCCGGTTTCCGAGAGGGCTCCATGTGCCAGTGAGTTTCGATGGATCACGAAACAGGGAGTCGGTATTTTTGTTCATTTTGACTCCACTTTGCGCCTTTCCCTTTGTGGCTTCCCCTTTGGGGGGTGCGGCTCCCAGGTCTGTTCCCGAAGGCACTCGGCTGTGGAAGTGTCAGGAAAAGTGCGCAGAACCTCGCATTGTTTCGGTGGGAGAAGTGCCTGGCCTGGGCTTGTTTTCCGCTGGCGGTCATGCCGAGACGAGGAACTTCAAGCTAGCGGCCAACTCACTCGCAGCCACCCAGCCTCAAATGACCTGCATTTTAAAAGATTGCTGTTTTATGTAAAATGCTGCAATATCACAGACTCCTATATCATTTGACATTTAACTCGTTGGAAGTTAAGGTCAAATAGTTTCCCCAGAGCAATCTCAAAGTGCAATATAGTTTCACTTCTGCCCACGTTCAGCTTTGTATTTCTTTGCTCCTTTCCATCTGAACAGCGCCATTTGAAATAATCTTCCTTCACACACACCTGACTGACACACACACACGACCCATGATATCAAGGTGTCGCCAAACTGTAGTTAAAATATGTACTAATGGGGCTTTTTATTGTCCAGGGATTATAGAACAGGGGCCCTGGTCACAATCAATGCTTATTGCGTGCTGTTGTCATCTCGCCCCTTAACATTGTAAAAGCCCCGTGCCATTCGGATACAAGATAAACAACACCTTGGTGTCCAAACAGAAAAGGATCAGGAAGGTATGAAACTTATAACCAAAAATCACAAAGCAACAAATGACTAGGCACAGAGAGAACCCCGCAAATATAACTCGAAACGAACTGCCAAGTATAATACAATTAAATTGGGCAAAACTTGTTTACAACTCGAGGCCCTCGTTAGATAAATCTCCAATATAAATGTAAATACAAATTTGTACAATACAAATCAATGCTTTTGTTAATAACGTGGTCATAAATTGTACTGAATATCAATTCGTTCAGGACTTGGTAGGAGACAGCAACCGAGGCTCCCATTCCAAAGAGTTGCTGCAAAAATGAATGTGTGAAGCATTGATCATCAGTACCGATTATATAGTACCGATTATACTGATGGACTGGTTCAACGAGGGGACAATAACAATAGGACAGGAATTTGTTTTCTAAATTGAGAAGTTTTGATCAGAGCTGCATTTAAAAGTAATATCTTTTTAAACTAAAAATATCACAGCTGTCCTTTGAGAAAATCGTCAAACAGAAACTGTTAGAAAATAACCACACCAACGCGGAAATAGCTCATCAAGAAAAAGAAAATCTGAGAGTCGACTTTCAAATACTGTTGTGACGAGAAGGCTGCAAACGCACTGTAGTGGATAGTTTCGATTCCTGACCTTAGTCACTTTTGTGGGTAGGTCTTCATCTCAAGACAAATATAAAGCGCATGTCGACTGCTCAGTCCATTGCCGAAAACGTGAAAGGGAAATGCATGTGGGGGTTGAGTAAGGATATAGTTGATACATTTTTAAATTATAGCAATTTGAAGGACGATAACTTGTTACTAAAGCAATAATTTATTCTTTTGGTTCTCTCCAGTTAGTAGCATATTATAGGCGGATGTTTCCAGTTTGTTTGACATACTGAAAGGTATTACAATCAAGTGACGGGTTCAGAAAGGGGGTTACTGGAACACGAAACCATTGAATCATGGTCCGAGAAGCAGAATTCCGGTCCTGACTGATATCAACTACGGGTTAAGATGTAGGGCGCCGGAGAGTGGTAGATCTTGTTTAAAATTAAATTTGCAAGAATATTTTACCTCTTCAATTTTTTTTTAAAAGAACTGTTATGAACGCGTTTACATGACTATTTACTGAAAACCCTCTCCAGAAGAAACTCAGCCGGTAAAATTGTAAACGCGTGTCTGTCTGCTGCTGTATTTTGTTGCAGTCTGTTTGTGTGGTCCTCCCTTCGGAAGCTTCCCAATGCGAGATAGCTGAGAACCCTGAGCTGTAGTTTAAGACACGCAACACTTACTGATTAAACTGGAACTAAAACAAAACACGTCCTCAGTTATAATAATCATGCCACGCCTCTTGATTGCGCTCCAGGATAAATACCGTGGATTTAATTTGGCATTTAAATTCAAGCGAATCTGCGTTAACTCGATCTTGCTGTGATCCTTGCAGATTGTAAACATTAATGGCATGTCAAGTAGGACATGTGATTTATAATAATGCGATATATAACCAAAACTTTAATACCATAGTCGTTCGGCCAAAGTCCTGGAACTCCCTACTTAACAAAACACTATAGGAACATATTCATCACATGGACTGCAGCGGTTCAAGAAGGCGGCCCACCGCCACCTTCTCAAAGGCAGCTAGGGATGAGCCATAAGTGCTGGCCTTGTCAGCGACGCCCACATCCCAAGAATCACATTTCAAAAAAATCTGTGAGCCCTATTCAGCTTTAAAAATTCCACTCCATGGTTGCAAAACCATTCATTCAATAAACAGATTATAAATAATAAACAGCGGTACAATCGGGCCCTCTGTAATTTCAAATAGAGAACCGACGAACGTTGTACAATATACACAGAATAGTTTGTACCTTAATTAGCTAATGTTGAAAACTCTCACAGCAGTACTTAAAATGCAATGTCATATACCTTCAGTTCCTACATCAGAATCACCCTTCCCCTTACATTCTAGTAATTTTACTGCATTTAGTATTTACAATTATTCAACATATAAAGAAGAAACCAACAACTGACACACGTTTAAAGTCCTAATTCATTTTTGAGTCTCAGCCCATTGAATAATGTCAGCTCCCAGCACAAACCAACCTCTATATTGATACTAGCAGTCAGGAGGATGGCTGATGAAGCAACTGGAAATGGCCTACTATGAGCTAGGAGCGGCTCTTCTGCACAAAAATCCTAAATTAAAGAGGGAAAAAACCTTGGGGTTTAATGACATTCATAAGGCACTTGAGCAAGAACCTCTTGATTAGATTATTGTCTGGTAAATCACTGTAACAATTACTAGCCTGCATTTATTTTATGAACCTAATTGCTAAAGTCATTGTGCATGGGATCAATATCTTCCAGACGTGAAGGCCACTGTTGGAACGTAGTTATTCATAACACCCAGTGTTGCTTAGACTTTAATGAAGGATTGGATGATATATTTTCTTCATTTACATGCCATTCAAATATGCCAGCTAAATATGGATGGACATATTTACCAGCTGCTGTCATGTACAGAGGAAATTCTAGAAGAGCAGTGGACCAAAAATGGCCAGTAAAGGGGAGGAACATCTAACCTTGTGTATTTAAACAAAACTCACAACTGCTTCTTTTAAAATAGTGTTAATTCTTGGACTGGAGTACAATTAGTTTCATTATTATGTTTAATACATCTTAGTTCACTCTGCAATTAAAAATCAACTAGTGATTATGTACTCAATAAGGGTTTAATAAATTGACTACACAATAAAATGACAGCATGTAAAATGAGATGAATTTAATTAAATAATTGCAATAATTGATGTATTTATTTTTGATAGGATTCAAAATGTTTTATCAATACAACTGGATCTCTCATTGTCTTGCTCATGGTAGATCAGAGGACAGGTTGGTGTATAAGGGCGTGAGCATTACAATAATGTAATGCAAAATGTATTACTCTGCTTCTATGGTGTGTACTGGCTTCGTCCTTAAGGGTCTAATGGGCATTCTCAGATGAATCATAATCTAATGACATCCTGAGGTCAATTAGAGGATAATTTCTCTGTAGATTTCAGTTGCTTGTAAATCCCTCGCTCCATCCAAGGTCAGAACAAACCAATAGAAAATCATTGGCTTTCTTATTTTTTATACTTGAAAAAGAGCAAGGTCTTGATCCAATGGCAAGGGTATCCAAGATGATTAGAGACCAGGCTCTGCTACATCGGCCTAGCACATACACACAAACATATTCCTGCAGGTCCTCTCTCCCTTGGTTTCATAGAATGCAGTGTAGTCCTTCCGACCTTGCTGTTGGCTGTGCTGCACTTTCACTGGGCCCCGACCCCGCTGCTGGTCCACGCTGTGCCACTCCTGGGCCCCGACCTCGCTCCTGGGCCCCGACCTCGCTCCTGGGTCCCGACCTCGCTCCTGGGTCCTGACCATACCCCTTAAGTATCATTTGCCAATCTATCCTAGCCAATTCACACCTCATACCTTCAAAGTTACCCTTCTTTAAGTTCTGGACCATGGTCTCTGAATTAACTGTTTCATTCTCCATCCTAATGCAGAATTCCACCATATTATGGTCACTCTTCCCCAAGGGGCCTCGCACAACGAGTTGCTAATTAATCCTCTCTCATTACACAACACCCAGTCTAAGATGGCCTCCCCCCTAGTTGGTTCCTCGACATATTGGTCTAGAAAACCATCACTTATGCACTCCAGGAAATCCTCCTCCACCGTATTGCTTTCAGTTTGGTTAGCCCAATCTATGTGCATATTAAAGTCACCCATTATAACTGCTGCACCTTTATTGCATGCACTCCTAATTTCCTGTTTGATGCCCTCCCCAACATCACTACTACTGTTTGGAGGTCTGTACACAACTCCCACTAACGTTTTTTGCCCTTTGGTGTTCTGCAGCTCTACCCATATAGATTCCACATCATCCAAGCTAATGTCTTTCCTAACTATTGCATTAATCTCCTCTTTAACCAGCAATGCTACCCCACCTCCTTTTCCTTTTATTCTATCCTTCCTGAATGTTGAATACCCCTGGATGTTGAGTTCCCAGCCCTGATCATCCTGGAGCCACGTCTCCGTAATCCCAATCACATCATATTTGTTAACATCTATTTGCACAGTTAATTCATCCACCTTATTACGGATACTCCTTGCATTAAGACACAAAGCCTTCAGGCTTGTTTTTTAACACCCTTTGTCCTTTTAGAATTTTGCTGTACAGTGGCCCTTTTTGTTCTTTGCCTTGGGTTTCTCTGCCCTCCACTTTTCCTCATCTCCTTTCTGTCTTTTGCTTTTGTCTCCTTTTTGTTTCCCTCTGTCTCCCTGCATTGGTTCCAAACCCCCTGCCATATTAGTTTAACTTCTCCCCAACAGCACTAGCAAACACTCCCCCTCGGACATTGGTTCCGGTCCTGCCCAGGTGCAGACCGTTCGGTTTGATGGGCGAAAGAGACCTTCCTATCAAAGCAAAGGAGCTTGGCTCCAGATAGCCAAGGAGGTGCACAGCAGGGATGTTGTGAGGAGGACCTGGGTGCAGTGACGCAAACACTTCAATGATCTTGTGAGATGAGGAAAGGTAAGTACAAAGCCACACTCACCTTCATCCTGCTGTGCCTTTCATCACATCCCCATGACTCTGCCTTCCCAACCCTACTCCAACACATTCTTAATCATAGCAACATACCTTGCACCTCCACTCATCCCTCTCTTTCTATCTACATTATCACATCCCCATCTGACTAGCCACCTCTCACACTCACCCTCATCCTAGTGCAATCATACCAACAACACACAAGGAGGCCATGTAGAATTGCCACACCACTCCATCATAGTCACCCTCTACACATGTAATCCATACATTCCTTGTAATAATTCCATCACTGTAACTCAACCTTATCTTCATTATCTCTTTGCAGGAAAAGAGAGCCCACAATAAGAGGGAGAGGGAGAGAACTGGTGGAGGACCTCCATCAGTCACATCCCTGACCACTGCAGAGGAGACTGTGTTGGAGCTCTCAGGTGTGTCCAAGCACCTGCAAGTGGGAGACAGAGAGAGGGGGTATCTCAGCAACCTTGTGATAGAATCACTTTTCATTCAGATACATTGCATACATCAGTCACTCATATCGGGACTGATGTCAGCAGCCACTGAATGATAATTATGTGCATAACATTCAGTGCCCAATGTACATATGACACATCTATCTCATCTCTTTACTCTCCCACAGGTCCATCAAGAGGCCCCCCAATGTCCAGGAGGAAGCCGAAGACGACTCCTCAGAGGAGCTTCCAGCCTCTGACGGTGTAGCATCTCTTGGCATAGACCCAACCAGCACCAGCGCAGATATGCACACCTCAGTGGGTACCAAATCCTGGTGTCTCACAAATCACATGTGAGCAAGAACAGATGGTGGAGAAAGGGACAGCAGTAGAGACTCCTCGCTGGAGGGTGCAGGACTCTCCTAGCTCTGCTCAGCTTCATGCAGATGCTGAGCCTCGGGGGCCATCCAGAAAGAGGGCGACCCTGGAGCTGCAGGAACAAGTGGAGGAGGCTCTGACAAGTTTTGCGAGCACGATGACTGCCACTGTTCAGAGAATGGAGGAGTACTTCTCCAACATGAGCACCACCGTGTTGCAGGCAATGATGACTGTAGTCCCCTCCAATGGATAGGATAGCCATCTGCTTGGAGCAGCTAATGCGCCAATCGCAGAAGCACATGATATCTATGCAGAATAGATGGCCATCTATGGAGGATAGATCCCAGAGGCTTATAGATGTTTTCTTTAGGAGTGATGTCACTGTAGATGTGGGCCATCATGGCCCCACTGATGTGCAGCAAGGTGCTCTCCAGCTCCTTGTTAGCAGGTGGCCCATGAGAGGGTGACGGTGAGAGGAGACATGGAAGTGGGGGCTCCTCTCCAAGCGCTCACACTTCTCCCCCCTTACCAACTCCTCAGTCAAAGCCCTCCTTGCCTCCCCGGACAGCAGTGGCCGAGTTGCAGGAGGAAAAGACTTTGGTACGGCCCTCACAGGCTCCAAAATTCAGAGGACAACCACCAAAAGTGTCTAAGCAGGCACAGCAGGGAAGTGAGGAGGCTGCCTCTACCTCTGCTGAAGCCACAGGGAAAGCACCCCGTAGAAGCACGTGTAAGAGAAAGATGTCACCCAAGGAGATTCACAAGGGTAGTCACTTGGGTGTTTTGTTCAATGTTGTTGTAAAATTTCCAATAATTTAATCTTGACCATAAATGTATTTATTTTCAAAACTTTCCAGTCTTGGACAAATTTGTGTGCACAATGGGAAGTGGCTTAGTTAGTTGGAGTGAAGGGTCAGACCTAATTTTACCTCCACAATGGTGGTGACTGTGAAAGGATTGGATTGGTTCTGGTAGGGATGCTTTAAGGTCTGGCTGTGGTGTGTTGCCAAATTGGCGCAGCATGTGGCAGCCATATGGGTGTACTGCGTAAAGTTAAGTAAATCTGGCCATGGTGAGGCCATCCCTGGCCTCAAGGGAAGCAATGTGCTCACGTGCTGATGCGATCTGCACCGCAGGTTCCTCCAGCTCTTCATCCTCGTCGTCTTCCACCTGATGCTCCTCCTGCTTCTCCTCCGAAGAGGCTGTGCGCTCTGCGGCTTGTTCCCCATGCAACATTAATTCGCGCTGCTGTGCTATATTGTGCAGGGCGCAGCAGTGCACAGCAGACTACGACGATTCTGGATAACCTGGCTGCTGCGTACTGAAGGGTTCCGCCAGATCTGTCAAGACATCTGAGCATGTCTATTGTTTGCTCTATGAAACATTTGGTGGAGATGTGGCTTTCATTATATTGCTCCTTGGCCTCAGTACTTGGCCTCTTCCAAGGGTGTCATGAGCCACATCTTCAGTTGATAGCCCTGGCCTCCAAGCAGCCAGCCAAAAAGTCTGTTTGGAGGTGTAAACAGCTGAGGGATGGTGGACTGGCGCAGGATGAAAGAGTCATGCCAGCTGCCAGGGAATCTGGCACACATATGCATAATCTTCCTATGGTTGCACAGTGAGGGAGTGGAAGTCCTTGCGGTTGAAAAACACTCCTGGGTTATGATGGGATGCCCTAATGGTCACGTGTGCAGTCGATGACATCCTGCACCTGTGGGAAGCCAGCCAGAGTGGCAAAGCCAAGCACCCACTCAGTAACACTAAATTCATCAGTGGCAAAGTTGATATAATTGGCTGACTTGTCATCGGTAATTGGCATCAGTGATCTGGGTTATGCATCTGTGGGCAGCCGACTGCGAGATGCCCCAAATGTCTGCTGCAGATCCTTGGAAGGAGCCTGAGGCAAAGAAGTTGAGAGCAATGATGACTTTGGCAGCCACTGGTAAGGCTTGTCCACCCGTTCCTCTGGGCTGCAGGTCTTGCTCCAGCAATCTGCAAATGTCTGTGATGACCTTTGACACTGCTGCTCAGTCATGTTGAGGAAGCTCATCCTCTGCCTGTATACTCTGTGGTGGGGGTATTGCCTCCGGCATGGTGCAGCCCTGCACTGATGCCCTCTGTCCTGTGCAGCATCTAGGCATTGAGGAGAAGGTTGGTGGTGTTGTTGTTGAAGCTGCTGGTGTGCTTGGTGCTGCTGGTGTTGGGGCTGATCGCGGTCAGATGATGAGGACCAAGATGAGACAGGATAAATGGTACCCATGCTGATGGAATAGATGGCAGGTGAAATAGAGATGACAGAAGAAATCTGACAATGGTGAGAGAAGTTCTTCCAATGAGGTGACAGTGGATGGAGAACTTTAATTGACAGACTTGCAACCAGCAGAAAGCTCAATCTGTGTTGCAAATTCAGTGAGAAATCGCTTCTGCATGAGGAAAGCAATCAGCTATCAGGTGGGATCTTTCATCGTACATTTCATCCTGTCAACTAATCAGCTGGAGCAATGGCCACTCAACTCCCGTCTCAGATTTACAGACGTGGTTTCCAAACAATATGGTCCCCCTGGGAATCCAGTTGAATTTAAAAGGTAAGTTTAAAAGCACTCTTAAGGGTTCAACATAAAGGTAATGATTGTTTAAATTGGGTCTCCCATCTCTGCCGGTCAGGTCCGCGATGATAGACACACCTGGGGGAAAGGCAAGTGGGAGTGAGATGACAGCGGATTCCCGAATGTTGTCAAAAATAACAAATTAGCCATCCGACCTGCCATCGACCTCACCTGCTACCATCCCAGAAAGTTCTGGTAAAAGTAGTAGAATTAGGATGGTTGTGAGTAGATAGAATCATTATATAAAACACAGCATATTAACAGCAGAGGCATCCGGGTAGCCTAAGCAGTTTATAAAACCAGAAGGTCAACTGTCCGCAGAGGTAAACCATGCCAAAAAAACCCTCCTATTTAGGAGTCATGCTTGATCGCACTCTGTCATATAGGCAGCATCTCCAGAACTTTGGAAAGAAACTAAAGAGGAGGGTCAACTTGATCCCGAAGTTCACCGGATCCACATGGGAAGCAGACGCTCAAACCCTCCATACTGCAGCACTCGCCCCGGTGTACTCTGCAGCGGAGCACTGCTCTCCGACATGGCTATAAAGTCCGCATGTCAAATCCGTTGATGTCCAGCTGAAGTCTACTATGAAAATTAGCACCAGTAAACCTTTAATGACACCAACACTTTGGCTGCCCGTGCTTGCAAACATCGCACTACCATATCTATGCCACGAATATGTAGTCTCCAGAGATACAACCACTACACCAGCAAAGACATGCCAATCTAGGCCAACTTGAATAACCTATCACCAACCCATCTCAAATCTAGAAGGCCATTTTGGACCATTGTTGAAGCCCTTCAGAGATCTCCCCTCAGCCTTGATGACTGATGGCGAAGGATCAAACCTTCTTCGCAAACAGTGGACAACCATCAACCACCTCAGAACCGGTCATGGTAGTTGCTGCCACCTTCTCCGCAGATGGAAGATTAAAACATCCCCATCATGCAACTGTGAAGCTCCTAATCAGACCTGGAGCAAATCATTGAGCATTGCCCTCAGAGAAAATTCGCATGCAGCCTACAAGATAGCCACACTGTTACACTGGACGCGTTGGCTTGGATATCTGACTTAGATATTGATATTTGATTTGCTTTGCTACTACCATATGAAAGAAGAAGAAGATTATGTAGGAATATTCAATTGAAATAGTAGCCAATACTGATAGTTGTGCACAATATACAATTTGATGCAGAAGAGCTCCTGGGCATTACAGGTATCATCTAATAATAAGTTAGCATTATCATCCAATAATAAGTCAGCATCCCAGGATCCTATGGCCTAGAAATTGGTCTTGCACTGGCCAGCTGATGAAAGCTGGATGTAGGGAACAATCCCTGCGCTGGAACAAGTAGACCCAAGGCCCCCCCCTTTATTGAACCTTAGGCTTCATTTAAATAAGATCAACAAGCTGGAGATGCATGCTAGGCATCCCCAGGCAGCTCGCCAGCAAATCAGCATTGGATTTTGGATTGTTGCACCAGCGGCCATCAGGTAGATCTTGGGAAGCGATCAAGAGTGAGGTGCGATTGGGAAGGGGGAGGTGATCTGGAGGGTGGGGGTGATAGGGGAGGGCGGGATGATAGGGGAGGGAGGCGATCGTCATGGGGCCAAGCAGTAGCCAGCAACATTCTTCAGCACTGCAGTGGAGCTGGGAGAAACATTCCTGCTCTTCCTGGCTCCAAATTCAGTATTTTGCAATAAACTTTGAGGATTACTGGCTAGGTTACATGTAGACCATGTTTTCCTGAACTCAGCTGGCCCAGAGTCACCTGCATTCCAGGCAGACCATTTTTGCAAAAGTAGGCTTAAACAGGTTTTGGTCCCCTTATAAGCATATGCAAAGAGTCCACCGCCTGTTTTCAGGCGCGGGCCTGGACACCTCTTTTTCTGCTTTGACCAATATGGTGGGTGGCTCACTTCCAGCACAAGAGTTGCACATGCACACTGCCCGCCATATTAAATATTCGGGCACCTATTTTGGCATCAACCACCCTCTAGGCCAGCGTCAGTTTAAAAAAATTAATTCATGGGATGTGGGCATCGCTGGCAAGGCCAGCATTTATTGCCCATTCCTGCTTGGCTTGCGAGGCCATTACAGAGGGCAGTTAAGAGACAACCACTTTGCTGTGGGTCTGGAGTCACATATAGGCCAGACCAGGTAGGGGCAGCAGATTTCCTTCCCTAAAGGACATTAGTGAACCATTGGCTTTTTATAACAATCCGATAGTTCCATGGTCACCATTACTGATACTAGCTTTTTATTCCAGATTTATTTAACTGAATTTAAATTCCCCATTAGCCGTGGGATTCAAACACATGTCTCTGGATTACTAGTCCAGTACTTGTAATTGTGTTGCAGCTTTACAGAGTGAAAGATTTCTTGTTACATATTTTGAATAATTCCAGTAAAGCAGTAAGCATTTTTTTCCATGATTCCTGGATAAAATTATTTGTGCTTTTGTTAGGTTATTTCCTTAACTTATCATTTTCAGATTTTGGGTAGAGGAGGATTTGATGCTACTTGTAACGAGAATAAGAAATTATAGTCCTACAGAAATTTAATTTGCTAATTTAAAACTTAAGTTTATTTTTCTTTGAAACACATTAATTACAGAAAATTAATATGGAGAGTTACTGTGTCCCATGCCAGAATGTTGCAAGTAATTATAGTTTATGATTATGAAAATCTGTGTTTAGCCATATTGCTTTCTTGGCTGTACATAAGAGAATCCATTTTTAGTTCATTAATAGGGAATGATTCTAACTCCTAAAGGACACTATAAATGTTCTTGATGAGACTGATTGTTGTGAATGATAAGCTGTTGTAAACATCTAGCTTATATTCTAACACATTTTGCTCATTTACTCATTGATCTTTTCATATTGGTCTTCGAAATGATAGGTAGCACCAATTTAGCAACAATTAGGCATTTTCTGAGATATTTGAAGTAAATAATTTGAGTTTTCGTTAGTAAAGCATTGCATTCACAATCACAATAACATCCTCAAAATATATTGACAAATGAAAACCATTCTTTCAGGTTTGGTAATCCTTAAAATCCCAGAATGAATGCTACATAAATGAACTAGCGCAAAAATTAAAACTATCGGAAAAGGTCATTTGCTAACTAACCCATGCTGTAAATCTGTACAATTCTTGGGATGGAAATATGTTTCTGTTCATTTTCAGGCCTGAACTAGGTGGCACTCTGGGTGCTCAAGGCTCACTGGAAATTGAGCATTGAGCCGGCGAGCTGCAGACACCAATCATGCATCCACAGACAGCTTGCCAGTTTGACGAAGACAAAATTGGGCTGGCTGCTTCCCTGGCAGCAGCCCTCGGGTAGTTCCCGAGAAGGGGATGGGGAGTGATCAGGACGGAATGATTGGGAAGGAGGTGAGCAATCAGGAGGAAGAATTGGGGGTTGACAACAATCTTCAGGACTGCTGCACATTCAGGGAATTACTTTCTTTAAAACATACCTTTTTGGTGGTGGCCTCCAGCGGTCTATTTAAGGACTGCTGGTTAGACCACATATAGACATGGTCATCGACCTGAAACATTAACATTGTTTCTCCACAGATTATCCGGAACAGTAGCATGGTGGTTATGTTGCTGAACTAGTAATCCAGAGGCCTGGACTAATGATCCAGTAGACGAGAGTTCAAATCACACCACTGCAACAGGGGAATTTAAATTCAGTTCATTAAATAAATCTGGAATTAAAAAAGCTAGTATTAGTAATGGTGACCATGAAACTACTGGATTGTTGTAAAAACCCAACTGGTCCACTAATGTCCTTTAGGGAAGGAAATCTGCTGTCCTTATCAGGTCTGGCTCATATGTGACTCCAGACCCACAGCTGTGCGATTGACTCTTAACTGCCCTCTGAAATGGTTAGGGTTAGGGTTAGGGGGGTTAGGGTTATGGTTAGGGTTAGGGTTAGCAATCCACTCAGTCATACCAAAGTGCTACAAAGAAGTATCACCACATGGACTGCAGCGATTTAAGAAGGTGGCTCACTATCACCTTCTCAAGGGCAAGTAGGAATGGGCAATAAACGTTGGCCTTGCCAGTGAGGCTCACATCTCGTGAATGAATACATTTTTTAAAAGATGCTGCCTGACCTGCTGACTAGTATTTCCAGCATTTTCTGTATTTATTTCAGATTCCCAGCATCCACAGTATTTTGCTTTTGTAGACATGGTTATCCTGAATGCAGCAAGCTTAGCGCCAGCTGAGTTCAGTGCAGCCCAGTTTCGGAAAGGGGGCCTTAAGTAGGCCTGAGGCCTACATATTTGCACATATAAAGGGCTTAATGTGCGGGCTTTGCACATATAAAGGGCTTCAGGTGCGGGCCCTGGACGCCATTACTTTAGCCTTTACAAATATGATAGGCTCCACATGTCTGGCGCAGAATGTGTGCGCACTCTCCATCTGCCATATTGGATGCTTAGGAGCATGTTTTACACCTGTCAATGAATTTCTAGGCCCTTGTATGTGAATATTTCATACATTCTAATCAGCAATTTCACTGAGAGAATATTTTATAGGATAACCTTTCCTTGGCTCGACAAACCATATGTTCTTGAAAAAGTATCATTGTATGCTTGGGTTTTCCCTAAGTCTAGTTTTAAATATAACTATGGTCACTTCTATTTTTGTGACCCATGACAGCTGTAATTAGCACAAAAATTGCAAATATTTCTAGATTAGGTGCCAGCACTGCATCTAATGGATCATTACCATTATGCGCACTAGGTCTGTGCAGCAGAGTTGGTCTCCAGTCGTCTTGGTTAACCCTTGCTACCGGATCAAGAGCTAGCTCTGTCAAACCAGTGTGGTGGTTGGTGTGCAACGGCCACCCCACGTTAAAAGAATCCATGCACAGGCATCTTCCACCCTTCAGTATGTATTTCGGGACCTAGAATGTCAGGTTCCTCATTGAAACACCTGTGAACTCATCCCTTTTTGGTGTGGAAGCAGGTCATCCTCGATACAAGGGACTGCCTAATACTAATACCATTAGTATGGACATAATTACTGAGAATTGCAAAGTTGTATCCTTGAAGATATTTTTTCACTTATAGTCATATTTATACAGGAACTATTTTGAGGACATTATTTGAAAGCAGTTAACCTGTGATAGTTAAAAATCATACCTGAAATGTTAACTCTGTTTCTCTCTCCACAGATGCTATCTGACCTGCTGACCTAACCTTTCCAGCAGTTTCTGTCTTTGCTTCAGATTTCCAGCATCCATTATTTTTTGGTTTTGTTACTATAGTTAGCTTATTATATCATTTTTATATTTTTCCTTAAATTTGTCCTGTCTATAGGCAATGGTAATCTATCAGTCATCATTTTTAAAAAAGCCTTTCCATTGGTATTGTTAAATTATGGTTTTGTGCAACTGAGACTATTAGCTAACTACCATAACTACCACAACTACCACACCAACAATAGTCTTGATGTGTACCTGGACATTTTTTTAATGTTTGTTCATGGGATGTGGACGTCGCTGGCATGGCCGGCATTTATTGCCCACCTCTAATTACTCTTGAGAGGTGGTGGTGAGCCGCCTTCTTGAACCGCTGCAGTCCATGTGATGAACGTACTCCCATAATGCTGTTAGGGAGGGAGTTCCAGGATTTTGACCAGCGATGATGAAGGAGTGGTGATATACTTCCAAGTCAGGATGGTGTGTGACTTGGAGGAGAACTTGGAGGTGATGGTGTTCCCATGTGCCTGCTGCCCTTGTACTTCTAGGTGGTAGAGGTCGCGGGTTTGGGAGGTGCTGTTGAAGAAGCCGTGGCGAACTGCTGCAGTGCATCTTGTAGATGGTACACACTGCAGACATGGTACGCCAGTGGTGGAGGGAGTGAATGTGCAGGGAGCAGTGTGGCTGCTGCAGGAGGGCGACAGCTATGAAGCCAGGTCGCTGATTGCAGTGCAGGCAGGCACAGCAGGAGGGGCGAAGGAGCGCAAGAGTCCATAGAGGAAAGTGACCAGGGCCCAGGAGAGGCGTGAATCTGGGGACCAGAAGAGGCGAGGGCCCAGAGGCAGCATGGGCCAGCCCACACTGCGATATGTGTGCACGCTCAGTCTGTGCAGCAGAGCTGGTCTCCAGTTAGTCTTGGGTAATCCTTGCCACTGGACCAAGATCTAGCTCTATCAAGCCCGTGTGGTGGCTGGTGTGCAACGGCCACCACATGTTAAAAAAAATCCAAGCACAGGCATCTTCCACCCTTCACGATGTAGTTCGGGATCTGGAATATTAGGTCCTTCATTGAAACACCTGTGAACTCATCCCTTTTTGGCGTGGAAGCAAGTCATCCTTGCTTCGAGGGATTGCCTATGATGATGATGATGCTGATGGAATATTTAATGTGGTGGATGGGGTGCCAATCAGGCAGGCTGCTTTGTCCTGGATGGTGTCAAGCTACTTGAGTGTTGTTGGAGCTGCACTCATCCAGGCAAGTGGAGAGTATTCCATCATGCTTCTGACTTGTGCCTTGTAGTTGGCAGAACGGCTTTGGGGAGTCGGGAAATGAGTCACTCGCCATAGAATAACTAACCTCTGACCTGCTCTTGTTGGCACAGTATTTATGTGGCTGGACCAGTTATGTTTCTGGTCAATGATGACAGACAGGAAGTTGATGGTGGAGGATTCGGTGATGCTGATGCCATTGTATGTCATGGGGAGGTGGTTAGACTCTCGCTTGTTGGAGGTAGTCACTTATCAGCCCAAGCCTGAATATAGTCCAGGTCTTGCTTTATGTGGGCATGGACTGATTCATTATCTGAGGAATGGAATTGAACTCTGTACAATCATTAGCGAACATCCCCACTTCTAACCCTATGATGGAAGGGAGCAGCTAAGATGGTTGAGCCTAGGATACTGCCCTGAGGAACTCCTACTGCAGTATCCTGGGGCTGAGCAGGTTGGCCTGTCTTGATGGTAAGGGCAGTCACTCTCACCTCACCTCTGGAATTCAGCTCTTTTGTCCATGTTTGTATCAAGGTTGTAAGGAGCTCTGAAGCAAAGTTCCCTTTAAGCTGTGCTGTTGTGCAGCACTCTGGACCTCCCGTGCGGCTGGCTTGCTTGCTTTTCAATGGCAAAAACCACACATGCGCAATATTCGCACCCAAAATAAAATACCGGGAACATTGATCGGGAGCCAAGTGGTCCTGGCAGCACATCAGTGAGCAGGTTATTAGTGAGTAAGTGCTACTTGATAGCACTGTCGATGACATCTTCCATCACTTTGCTGATGATTGAGAGTACACTGATGGGGTGGTAATTGGCCGGATTTAATTTGTCCTGCTTTTTGTGGACAGAATATACCTGGGCAATTTTTTACATGATTGGGTTGATGTTGTAGCTGTACTGGAACAGCTTGGCTAGAGGCATGGCTAGTTTTGGAGCACAAGTTGTTGTGTATGCAGACTATGGATGTACTCTCTAGGTAGTCACTGTGTGGTTGCACAAGATGGAGACTTGTTTACCTGATTTAACACCAATAAGGTTTACACTGTGTGTATACATGCTGGCACCCACGAAGGCCAAGGATAAGACATAGGATGAGCTGACTGAACTAATTCGCAACCAACTTAAACCAAAAGGGAGCATCCTCACGGCCAGGCACAGATTCTACACTCATCGCAGACCTGAGGGCCAGGAAATTGCAAAATATACTGCCAACCTCAGGAGACTTGCGGCATTGTGTGATTTTGGCACGCATCTCAACGAAGCATTGCGAGACATCTTCGTTGTAGAATTGGCCACGAGGGCCTCTTTCACAACCTATTATCTGCCGACACCACAGTCAACCTGCAGAAAGCCATCAGCATCAGTCAGGCGTTCATGACCTCAACCTGCAGCACCAAGCAAATTATTCATCCTGTGGACTCAAACCCGACAAGTACTGTACACAGAATTGTGCCTTCACAGGCAAGACTGTAGAACGTGGCTCTGCCCAGGGCAGAGAGCACAGACCTCAGGGTTCCAGAACTCAGAGTCCGCCGAGGGGTGCTAATCGAGTAGCACCATGCTGGCTTTGCAGAGGAAACCATAGGGCTCACCAGTGTCGGTTTGCTGAATACGTATGCAAAGCCTGTAACACGAAGGGCCACCTCCAGCATATGTGTAAAAGAAATACGACTCACCGTCTAGCAGAGGTAGATGACTTTGAATCCAGCAAGGAGTATGATGATTTGGCCAGAGAGGCAGCTCAGTCCCAAGAAGAAGTGTATGGGGTGTATACCTGCACCACCGATTGTCCTCCAGTGAAGATGGAAGTCGAGATAAACGGCGTTCCATTCTAAATGGAAGTGGTCACGGTAGCGAGCCAATCAGTGATGAGCCAGGATGCCTTTGAGAGGCTATGGAATGAAAAACGACCCGAGCTGGTTCCAGTACAGGAAAAGTTGCACACCTATACCAAGGAGCTGATCCCAATCCTTGGTAGTGCGGATGTAAGTGTAATCCATAATGGCGTGGTGCACAAGTTACCTCTATGGATTGTTGCAGGTGATGGTCCAACTCTACTCGGAAGAAGGTGGATGGGGAAGATCCAGAGGAAATGGGAAGACCTCTTCACTCCAGCAATCGCTGTCCCCCGTGCTCAGAGGCAGAGCAAAACCTCACCTTCGCTTGGGCCAGGCACCAGAGAACAGACCAGCGCAGCACCTGAGGCACAGACCATCCATCACGACTGCGTGGCAATGATCCGACCAGAATGACCTAAAAGTACCTTCCCGGTTCCAGTGGTGAGCCCTATGGGGAGGAAGATCGAATTCACAGGAACTCTTCCAGCTTTTGTGGCAGAATCACGGGAGAGAAGGATCAAGGCAGTTGACCTCAAGGATAGAGGCAAGATGGCATCCCTGATGCAGCGAGGGGCAGCGTAGCTGAAAAGAAAGATGGCCACGGCAATATCACAAGGTGCAACGCTGAGGGACCAACACGTGGTGTCTAACAAAGGATTTGACTGGGGTAAAGCCAGCAGGATTCTCTTAAAGGAGACCTGCAACCAACTGAACTTAAACAGACATTGTATACATGGAAATCAATGTAACGAACCGATTAAGTTTGTGAACAAAATGTTGTCGCGAATTGTCGGTACTATTCCTAATGTAAAGAACAAAATGTTGTTGCGAGATGTCGCGAATAGAATGTCCCCAAAAGTAGCAAGCGAGCAACCTCAGGCGGGTGAAGGCACTGATCCTGATACCCTGCCCCAGGTCTATCCCATGCTGCAAGCACCCGATAACACTATTCGCCACAGACCCAGAAACGAAAATGGAGCCAATACACGCAGTCGGCCGCCGCTACCCACCACCCAGGTGGAGATGGCGCAGCCCCCAGACCCAGTCGCTACCTCGGCCATGTCCGGGAGCGAAAGGTCAGAACCAAGGAGTTCCCCAAACGGGACCTGGAATAGCCAGGTTCCGAACACCGTTAGAGAGCAGGCGGAAGACTCTGCAGCCCTCAGAGGACAGGGAGGCCCCACACACCTGTGGCTCTACCCACCACTAGGCAACAGCAAAGGCCCTGAGTTCTGGCTAGGTGGGCGAACCAAGCCCACCCCGCTAGCAGGGGGCACAGCACCACCATCAGACGACTAGGACCCCATCCGGTTGCTCTGGAACTAGCGTCCTCGCATACCTGTACTGCTACCTCAGTACTGACCATGACTGAACCATGAATGCAATCTACCCAATCCTGGCGCACGACCGTAAAACGTAACTAATGTAAGTCACTGAACCAAGGTGTCACAATACAAACTGTAACAAATTTTCTTCTTCCTTTCTTTGTACTTGCACTGTGTATGATCCCCTGTATGTTAATGTAACGGGCCAGCTGCATGACCTTGTTGTTTGGGGGGGGGGGGCATGGAAATGAAGGTATGTAACCATGGACACACACCCAGAACCCACTGGAACCTCCACTCCATCATCGAACCATCCAAACTGTAACCACTACCCAACGTTGTGGCAAAAGGACTTGGGGGTTAACAGGGAGAGAGCCAAGCCAAAGCACAGCCAAGGTGCAAGGGCTATTGGCACTCAAGTCTGGGGAGAGCTAAGCCAGAGCACATAGTGCAAAGGTAATTGGCGCAAAGGACTTGGGGGAGAGTGATGTTGTGTATGCAGACTATGGATGTATTCTCTGTGTAGGCACTGTGTGGTTGCATAAGATGGAGACTTGTTTACCTGATGTACTATCAATAAGGTTTACACTGTGTGTATACATGCTGGCACCACTAGAGGGTGCAACTGGTGGAGACCGGGGGTTTCCTGCCCTGGTGGCAGGGCCCAGTATAAAAGGCTGCACACCATGCTTGTGCCTCACTCTCGAGTTTGGAATAAAGGACCAAGGTCCTTTAAGTACAACACATTGCCTCATGGAGTCATTCATAAGTACATTACAGATATAACATGACAGCCGGGTTGTTGTTGGGGCCCATAGCCTTTGCTGTATCCAATGCACTCAGCCTTTTCTTGATATCATGTGGAGTGAATCGAATTGACTGAAGACTGGTTCTGTGATGGTGGGGACCTCAAGAGGAAGCCGAGATGGATTATCCACTCAGCACTTCTGGCTGAAGATGGTTGCAAAAGCTACAGCCTTGTCTTTTGCACTCACATGCTGGGCTCCGCCATCATTGAGGATGGGGATGTTCGTGGAGTTTCCGCCTCCAATTAGTTGTTTAATTGTCCACCACCATTCATGATTGGATGTGGCAGGTCTGCAGAGCTTCAATCTTCTTGGTTGTGGGATTGCTTAGCTCTGTGTATAACATGCCATTTCCAGAATGAGATATTCCACAGGAAATTTTGTCTATTCATTGTACTGTGAATAGCATAATAATTACATAAATGTTTCCAAGCAGATCAAAATAAAATTCACACCCATGTTAGTATGCTGACTATAGCAATCTGAATTGTTTCTGTGGTTACACAAAGGTAGACAGTGTAATTGGTATAAATACAGCCGCTTTTTCTTATTTTTTGAAGAGAAATTCCATTAAGACTGAAGCAATAAAAGTAACAATGCACATCGATCATCTTTTCAATAGCGTGTAAATCCAAAAACTATTCAAAGTATGATGGTGCAAATGCTGAAAATCTAAAAGAAAAACAGAAAAGGCTGGAAGTACACATCAGGTCAGTCACCATCTGTTAAGAGAAGAGGCAGTGGGGTAAATCTTGACTTTGTGTGATAGTGTACAACGAGTGCTAACGAATCGGCAACCCAGTTAACATCGCTCCTGATTTTTATTTCTATTCACTTCAAAATGCCCTCAAAAATCCACAGAACTATCAGAACATAAGAAATAAGAGCAGGTGTAGGCCTCCTGGCTCCTCGAGCCTGCTCCGCGGTTTAACAAGATCATGGCTGATTGATCATGAACTCATCTCCACTTCCCTGCACATTCCCCATAACCCTTTATTCCCTCATCGATCAAAAATCTGTCTAACTCCGCCTTAAATATATTCAATGACCCAGCCTCCGCAGCTCTCTGGGGCAGAGAATTCCACAGATTTACAACCCTCTGAGAGAAGAAATTCCTCCTCATCTCAGTTTTAAATGGTCGCCCCTTATTCTGAGACTATGGGCTAGAACCTCCCCTTTTTTGTATGTTTAATGCCCACTTAACCACTAAAACGCAAGGGTTTCTATGTTTCTATGAAATAACGTATAACGCCCATATATCGCCCATTTTGGCACAAAATGGAAATTGCCGGGCATTTTTCGGAAACTTATCGCCGAGCGTTATTTTCCCCATGTGCTTAATGCCAGGAAAAAATATTACCGCCCGCCCACTTTTTTGGGGCGGAATCAGCAGAATGGGCGTATTCGCCCAGCGTTACTTTCCGCACGGATTTAGCACCGAGATTCAATATTAACGCCTGCCAATTTTTTTTGTCGCAAAGAGCATATTTACCTAAACTAGCGGCCATGAGATCGCCCTGCGTCAATTTCACCACGTCTCACACATAGCGGCCACAATATTGCTCGCCCAAAAAACCACCCAGAAAAAGTGGAACTAACTGGAACAAATCACAGCGTTATGGACTCCATGTTCCAGATCACATGTCACGTCCTTTAAAAGGCTGCTGTGCTTCAACCTCGGTGGAGTTCCGATGTACTCTGCAGGTCGTTGGAGTCGATGTGAACATCTGTAAAAACATCTTGACTATACTGTGACCAATTGGAATTGAAGAGGCATTCCTTGTTTGTGACCAATCGGTGGAAAACAGAGAGCGACTGCAATGGGGCCTGTCCTTTCTCACCCTCTCTTGCTGACCAATTACATGCAGCAGACTCAACATCGCCGAAGGAACGCTCCACTGCATTATGTGCCCAATGTACGACGTGACAGACAGATGAGGAGAACCAGATGTTACACCCCCCCCGCCCCCCCGCAAATACAAGGAGAAGCATTCTTACTGCGACTTGCCCGACACCACCTGCCTTCGGAGACTGCGCTTCCACAAAGAGCTTATTACTGAGGTATGCCAGCTGATAAGGGCAGATCTGCAGCCTGCCAGCACCATCAGGACTGTACTGTCCGTCGAGGTCAAAGTCACCACTGTTGTTCTACGCCTCGGGTTCTTGTCAGGCCACAACTGGATACATTTGCAGTCTGTCTCAGCATGCCACACATTGCTGCATTAGACAGATCACTGAAGCTCTGTACCCACACAGGAGGGACTTGATCAGCTTCTCGATGACCAGAGAGGCACAGAGTGAGAGGGCTCTAGGATTCTCCAGAATTGCAAACTTCCCCAAGGTGCAGGGAGCAATAGGCTGTACACACATCGCGATGCGGGCACCTTTTCAGGATGCTGAGGTTTTCAGGAACTGCAAAGGATTCCACTCCCTGAATGTCCAACTGGTTGTCGACCACCAGCAAATTATACTGGCCGTGAATGCTCAATTTCCGGGCAGCATCCATGATGCTCACATCCTGCGTGAGAGCACTGTATCTGACTTGTTTAACAATGAGCCACAAGGTCAATGCTGGATGCTTGGTGACAAAGGATATGGCCTCGCCACCTGGCTGATGACCCCCCTGTGTGACACCCACACCGAAGCCGAGAGGCGATATAATGAGAGCCACAGAGCAACTCACAATATCGTGGAGAAAACCATTGGAGTGCTGAAGCAGCGCTTTAGATGTCTGGACCACTCAGGAGGTGAGCTCCAATACCATCCTGAGCAGGTAGCTAAATTCGTGGTGGTGTGCTCCATGCTGCATAACTTGGCTATCAGGAGGGGACAAGAATTGCCTGATGAGTCTGACAGTCCACCTCACCAGAGAGGAAGAGGAGGATGAGAAGGCGGACGCTGACATTGGCCCAGACAATCAGGCTGACACTGAAGCCATGCCCCCGCACCCATGTAGACCCATGAAGGGGCCCATGGTGGCATGATAGCTGCAAGAGCCTTACGTCAGGAGCTCATTAATGATAGCTTTGCCTGAAAGAACGTTGGTGTTATTTACAAGGCTGACACACTGCTGGGTGTGTAGGTCATACATCAATGGTGGGCATCACCTTGGTGACAGTTAAAGTTTAAGTCGATTGAAGTTTTTAAGTGTGATTATACCGTTTGATGTAAAGGAATCACCAGCGTGTAATGGTGCAGTTATCTGAGCCAATGTGCTACAAAGTTTTGTCAAATAAAAAACATTTAAACCGAACATTAGTCTGAAATCATCAGTATTTCTATACAAACCAAACCTTCCCCCCTTCCTCCCCGCTTCTCCTCCCCACCTCTACCCCTTCCCCTTCCCCTCCTGACTCCAAGCCACTTGGCCGAGGAGATCCTCAGGCGATGCTTCATTCGGGTGGGGGGAGGGGTGGTGATGGCCGAAGCGCTGCTTGGATGGATACGAGAGAGGACGGTCCCGACGTGCTCCGAGCCAGAAGCAAGATGTTGCTGCTGGCTCATGTGTGGTTGACAATGGGGGTGCGGCACCTTGGGGTGCAGTGCGGCGCTCCGGGACCATTGGGAGCCCTCGGCCGCCAGTGTTCCTGGCTACCAGCTCCAGGGCCTTCTCCATCTCTTCCATGTTATATCTTATTTGTTGGACAAAAACTCAGTGCCAACTATGTTCTTGGTGCTTAGTAGGCTTTTTGCTACTGATGAATCTCCGTCGTGCCTCCCACAACAGCCAGACAAGCACACACCACAGCCACACATGCTTTCAGTGCCTCTGAGCTTCCACTCTCTCTGTCTCCTCTTCTGCGCATGTCATGATGACCCTTGACCTCCTGAATCACAGGAATCGAGCATTGCCATGCCGTTGCTAAGGACGGTCACACTTTACGACAGAAGGTCAAAAAAATTTAATGCAACCGCCCTTTTGATATCGCTCGTGGTAACGCCCATTTTCAAAAATGGAAACTAGGTGTTTTGAGAATGGGTGAGAAGCCGGCGTTCTGAAAACCCTTTTTTAACGGCCACGCCGAAAATAATGCCTATTTTTGGGCGATAAGCACCAAAGTAGAGGTTCTAGCCCTATGTCCCCGAGTTTTAGTATCTCCTATGAGTGGAAATATCCTCTCTTGTCGAGCCCCCTCATTATCTTATATGTTTCGATAAGATCACCTCTCATTCTTCTGAATTCCAATGTGTATAGACCCAACCTGCTCAACCTATCTTCATAAGTCAAGCCCCTCATCTCTGGAATCAACCCACTGAACCTTCTCTGAAAAGCCTCCAATGCAAGTATATCTTTCCTTAAATATGGAGACCAAAACTGTACGCAGTACTCCAGGTGTGGCCTCACCAATACCCTGTACAGTTGTAGCAGGACTTCTCTGCTTTTATACTCTATCCCTCTAGCAATAAAGGCCAACATTCAATTTGCCTTCCTGATTACTTGCTGTACCTGCATAGTGACTTTTTGTGTTTCTTGCACAAGGACCCCCAGGTCCCTCTGTACTGCAGCACTTAGCAATTTTTCTTCATTTAAATCATAATTTGCTTTTCTATTTCTTCTGCCAAAGTGGATTATCTCACATTTTCCCACATTATACTCCATCTGCCAAATTTTACCCACTCACTTAGCCTGTATATATCCCTTTGCAGATTTTTTTGTGTCCTCCTCACAATTTGCTTTCCCATTCATCTTTGTATCATCAGTAAACTTGGCTACATTACACTCGGTCCCTTCATCCAAGTCATTAATATAAATTGTAAATAGATGAGGCCCCAGCACCGATCCCTGCGGCATCTCACTAGTTACTGGTTGCCAACCGAAAAATGAACCATTTATCCCGACTCTCTGTTTTCTTTTAGTTAGCCAATCCTCTATCCATCCTAATATATTACCCCCACCCCAGTGAACTTTTATCTTGTGCAGTAACCTATTATGTGGCACCTTATCGAATGCCTTCTGGAAATCCCCTTTTCCATCCTGCTCGTTACATCCTCAAAGAACTCCAGCAAATTTGTGAAACATGATTTCCCTTTCATAAAACCATGCTGACTCTGCTTGATTGAATTATGCTTTTCCAAATGTCCCGCTACTGCTTCCTTAATAATGGGCACCAGCATTTTCCTAACGACAGGTGCATTGGTTGTAATTTACCAAAATTCCCTGGATTCAGGGGAGGTCCCAGCAGATTGGAAAACTGCAAATGTAACACCCCTATTTAAAAAAAGGCGGACAAAAAACAGGAAACTATAGACCAGTTAGCCTAACATCTGTGGTTAGGAAAATGTTGGAGCCCATTATTAAAGAAGCAGCAGCAGGACATTTGGATAAGCAAAATTCAGTCAGGCAGAGTCAGCATGGATTTATAAAGGGGAAGTCATGTTTGACAAATTTGCTGGAGTTCTTTGAGGATGTAACGAACAGGGTGGATAAAGGGGAACCAATGGATGTGGTGTATTTGGACTTCCAGAAGGCATTTGACAAGGTGCCACATAAAAGGTTACTGCACAAGATAAAAGTTAACGGGGTTGGGGGTAATATATTAGCATGGATAGAGGATTGGCTAACTAACAGAAAACAGAGAGTCGGGATAAATGGTTCATTCCCTGATTGGCAACCAGTAACTAGTGGGGTGCTGCAGGGATCAGTGCTGGGATCCCAAATATTTACAATCGATATTAACGACTTGGAAGAAGGGACTAAGTGTAATGTATTCAAGTTTGCTGATGATACAAAGATGGGAGGAAAAGCAATGTGCAAGGAGGACACAAAAAATCTGCAAAAGGACATAGACAGGCTAAGTGAGTGGGCAAAAATTTGGCAGATGGAGTATAATGTTGGAAAGTGTGAGGTCATGCACTTTGGCAGAAAAAAAATCAAAGAGCAAGTTATTATTTAAATGGAGAAAGATTGCAAAGTGCCACAGTACAGCGGGACCTGGGGGTACTTGTGCATGAAACATAAAAGGATAGTGTGCAGGTACAGCATGTAATCAGGAAGGCCAATGGTATCTTGGCTTTTATTGCAAAGGGGATGGAGTATAAAAGCAGGAAAGTCTTGCTACAGCTATACAAAGTATTGGTGAGGCCACACCTGGAATACTGCATGCAGTTTTGGTTTCCATAATTTCGAAAGGATATACTTGCTTTGGAGGCAGTTCAGAGAAGGTTCACTAAGTTGATTCCGGGGATGAGGGGGTTGATTTATGAGGAAAGGTTGAGAAGGTTGGGCCTCTGCTCATTGGAGTTCAGAAGAATGAGAGGTGATCTTATCGAAACGTATAAGGTTATGAGGGGGCTTGACAGAGAGGATGTTTCCACTGATGGGGGAGACTAGAACTGGAGGGCATGATCTTAGAATAAGGGGCTGCTAATTGAAAACAGAGATGAGGAGGAAAATCTTCTCTCAGAGGGTTGTAAATCTGTGGAATTTGCTGCCTCAGAGAGCTGTGGAAGCTGGGACATTGAATAAATTTAAGACAGAAATAGACAGTTTCTTGAGCGATAAGGGGTTATGGGGAGCGGGCGGGGAATGGAGCTGAATCCATGATGAGATCAGCCATGATCTTATTGAATGGTGGAGCAGGCTCGAGGGGCCGTATGGCCTACTCCTGTTCCTATTTCTTATGTTCTTATGTTCTTAGGCTAACTCTAGTTTCCTACTTTTCATCTGCCTCCTTTTTTAAAATAGGGGCGTTACATTTGCGGTTTTTCAATCCACTGGGACGCTCCAGAATCCAGGGAATTTTGGTAGATTATAACCAATGCATCCACTACCTCTGCAGCCACTTCTTTTAAGATCTTAGGATGTAAGCCATCAGGTCCAGGGTCCTTGTCCGCCTTTAGTCCCATTATTTTACCGAGTACTACTTCATTCGTGATAGTGATTGTATTAAGTTCCTCCCTCCCTATAGCCCCTTGATTATCCACTATTGGGATGTTTTAAGTGTCTTCTACCATGAAGACCGATACAAAATATTTGTTCAATGTCTCTGCCATTCCCCAGTCTCATCCTTTAGGGGACCAACATTTAATTTAGCCACTCGTTTCTGTTATATCTGTGGACGTGTATTTACTCTGTACAGCCACTAGAGGGCTCATCCCCTGGAGTCCCAAGGGATCCCATAATCCCTTGGGAGCACAGGTATTTAAGGAGGCTTCACAGGTTGGCGAGGCACTCTGGAGACCTACAATAAAAGACTACGGTTACACTTTACTTTGAGCTCACAGTATAATCTGACTCTCTATACACAACAGTTTCCTTTTTATGTAGCTGTAGAAACTCTTGCTATCTGTTTTTATATTTTGTGCTAGTTTACTTTCCTTCTCATTGGGATATATTTTTGTTGCGAGTTATGAAATATCTCCTTAAATATCTGCCACTGCTCATCAACCGTCCCATATTTTAATCTAACTTCCCAGTCCACTTAAGCAAACTCTGCCCTCATACCTTTGTATTCTCCTTTATTTAAGCTTAGGACACTGGTTTGAGATCCAACTTTCTCACCTTCCAACTGAATTTGAAATTCGACCATGTTATGGTCACTCATTCCTAGAGGATTGATTACTAGGAGGTCATTTATTAATTCTGTCTCATTACACAGTAACAGATCTGATTGCCTGCTCCCTGGTTGGTTCCACAACGTACTGTTCAAGGAAACTATCCTGGATACACTCTATGAACTCTTCCTCAAGGCTACCTTGGCCAATTTGCTTTGTCCAATCAATATGAAGGTTAAAATCGCCCATGATTATTGCCATTCGTTTTTTACAAGCCTCCATTATTTCTTGGATTTACACTCTGTCCAACAGTGTAGCTACTGTGAAGGGGCCTATAGACTCCGCCCACCAGTGACTTTTTCTCATTATTCCTTATCTCCACCCAAACTGATTCAACATCTTGATCTTCTGAGCCAATATCGTTTCTCACTAATGCATTGATCTCATCCTTTATTAACTATCTTTGTTTGATATTCCATCCATGAGAATTGTGGTGATTTAGAGGATTTGTATTATCCACCCTGGGTAGATGCTAAACCAGGAAAAACACCTATGGGCTAGATACCAATGTTCCAGCTGAAAAGCATTTTTGCAGAGCGCATGAGAATGAGACCCACCTTGTCTTTTGATGTATATTGTGGTAGTGTCAGTCCAAATGCACACTACTCAGCTTTGAATTAGTAACTGAAAAAACTAACAATGATGAGACATTAAACTGAGGCCCCATCTACCCTTTCAGGTGGACATAAAAGATCTCATGGCACGCTTTTGAAGAAGAGCAGGGGTGTTGTCCCCAGTGTTTATATTTATCCCTCAACTATCATCATTAAAAAAACAAGATTATCTGGTCATTTATTTCATTGCTGTTTGTGAGTGCTTGCTGTGCACAAATTAGCTGCCATGTTTTCTACATTACAACAGTGACTACATTTCAAAAGTATTTTATTTGCTATAAAGCGCTTTGGGACTTCCTGTGGTCATGAAAGTCGCTATACAAAGGCAAGTTTTTCTTTCAATATTAGTACTCCTGCCTATAATTGATAAGCCACATAAACTGCTCCAAAGACCATTTTACCTGTGCCTAATTCTCCTGGAAATGTGCTCCCCAAGCTGAAAATGATGTATCTATCACTACTATCAGCTACAGGAGAATCAGCTGAAGAGTACCTTGAAGGACATTGTTTCACTGAACTTACCATAGGAGATCCTGAGCTGACACATTCAATATCTGAATCAGCTGAAACAAGAAAAACCTATGGGTGGACCACTGTCTGAGAAGACTTAACTGAAGGCCTCCTATGAACAGCCACACATTGGTAACTTCAAAGATGGCCACTGGCATCAGCTTCAATAGCCATCAATAAATATGAGCTTTATATCATTTCCACCTTTTGGGGTAATATGAAAAACGTAAGCCTGTTTAAGGGCAAGAAAACTCTCCTCTGAACTACGCAAAATTTCTGTCCCGGTTGTTACATAGAAGCTGGTTGAGGCTTGTTGTGATTGATTCTCATATTATTGAACCACAACATATGAAATAACCCCATGGAATGTTAATGAGAAGGTACATGTTGTATGCAATCTGTGCTGTTTACACATCATCTGGATGCTTTCGTGCCAGTCTTTATTGGCATGAGTGCAGTGGCAGGTCACAGTGCAAAGATAAGAGTTTGGCAAGTGGGAGAGTTCGGGCAAGTGGGAGCAGGAGGTGTTGCTTTGTCTTGTTTTCCCCACCAGTGCTGACCCTCCAACCTGGGAGGAAAAGAAACTAAGTGTGACATCATAGCAAGAGGTTCAGGGACGTCGGAGCGGCCTATAAAGGCCTGCTGGTGCAGCTGCAGCAGGGAGAGAAGGCAAAAAAGAAGTAGAAAGAAATCGAAAGGTGATGTCACAGCCAACGGGGTAAGTGATTGGCTGGTGATTGGTGAGTAGTTTTTTCTTTTTTTTATCAGTAAGTAACCTTTAGCATTATTGTTGCCCAATTAAGTTAATCTAGGGGTTAAGTCATGGCACGAGAGCTCGGATATGTGTTATGCACCTCCTGTACTATGTGGGAAGTCAGGGGCGCTTCTAGTGTCCCTGACGACTACATATGCGGGAAGTGTATCCGGCTGCAGCTCCAGACAGACCGCATTGCGGCACTGGAGCTGCAGGTGGATTCACTCTGGAGCATCCACGATGCTGAGAATGACGTGAATAGCACGTTTAGTGAGTTGGTCTTACCACAGGTAAAGGTTACACAGCCAGATAGAGGATGGGTGATCAACAGGAAGAGCAGTGCAAGGAAGGTAGTGCAGAGGTCCCCTGCGGTCATCCCCCTGCAAAACAGATACACCATTTTGGGTACTGTTGAGGGGAATGACACATCAGGGGAGGGCAGCAGCAGCTAAGTCCATGGCACCATGGGTGGCTCTGCTGCACAGGAGGGCAGGAAAAAGAGGAGAGCTATAGTGATAGGGGATTCAATTGTAAGGGGAATAGATATTCCTTTCTGCGGTAGCACCCGAGACTCCAGGATGGTATGTTGCCTCCCTGGTGCAAGGGTCAAGGATGTCTCGGAGCGGGTGCAGAACATTTTGAAGGGGGAGAGTAAACAGCCAGTTGTTGTGGTGCATATAGGTACCAACGATATAGGTAAAAAATAGGATGAGGTCCTACAAGACGAATTTAGGGAGTTGGGAGCTAAATTAAAAAGTAGGACCTCAAAAGTATAATCTCAGGATTGCTACCAGTGCCACATGCTAGTCAGAGTAGGAATCGCAGGATAGCTCAGATGAATATGTGGCTTGAGGAGTTGTGCAGAAGGGAGGGATTCAAATTCCTGGGACATTGGAACCGGTTCTGGAGGAGGTGGGACCAGTACAAACTGGACGGTCTGGGCAGGACCGGAACCAATGCCCTAGTGGGAGTGTTTGCTAGTGCTGTTGGGGAGGGGTTAAACTAATATGGCAGGGTGATGGGAACCTATGCAGGGAGACACAGGGAAGTACAATGGGGGCAGAAGCAAAAGATAGAAAGAAGAAAAGTAAAAGTGGAGGGCAGAGAAACCCTAGGCAAAAAGCAAAAAGGGCCACATTACAGCAAAATCCTAAAGGGGCAAAGAGTGTTAAAAAGACAAGCCTGAAGGCTCTGTGCCTCAATGCGAGGAGTATTCGGAATAAGGGGGACGAATTAACTGCGCAGATAGCAGTTAATGGATATGATGTAATTGGCATCACAGAGACATGGCTCCAGGGTGACCAAGGCTGGGAACTCAACATCCAGGGGTATTCAACATTTAGGAAGGATAGACAGAAAGGAAAAGGAGGTGGGGTGGCGTTGCTGGTTAAAGAGGAAATTAATGCAATAGTAAGGAAGGACATTAGCTTGGATGATGTGGACTCTGTATGGGTGGAGCTACGGAATACCAAAGGGCAGAAAATGCTGGTGGGAGTTGTGTACAGACCACCAAACAGTAGTAATGAGGATGGGGACAGCATCAAACAAGAAATTAGGGATGCGTGCAATAAAGGTACAGCAGTTATCATGGGCGACTTTAATTTACATATAGATTGGGCTAACCAAACCGGTAGCAATACGGTGGAGGAGGATTTCCTGGAATTTATTAAGGATGGTTTTCTGGACCAATATGTCGAGGAACCAACTAGAGGGCTGGCCATCCTAGACTGGGTGATGTGTAATGAGAAAGGACTAATTAACAATCTTGTTGTGTGAGGCCCCTTGGGGAAGAGTGACCATAATATGGTAGAATTCTTTATTAAGATGGAGAATGACACAGTTAATTCAGAGACTAGGGTCCTGAACTTGGGGAAAGGTTACTTCAATGGTATGAGACGTGAATTGGCTAGAATAGACTGGCGAGTGGTACTTAAAAGGTTGACGGTGGATAGGCAATGACAAACATTTAAAGATCACATGGATGAACTTCAGCAATTGTACATCCCTGTCTGGAGTAAAAATAAAATGGGGAAGGTGGCTCAACCGTGGCTAACAAGGGAAATTAAGGATAGTGTTAAATCCAAGGAAGAGGCATTTAATTGGGCAGAAAAAGCAGCAAACCTGAGGACTGGGAGTATTTTGTAATGCAGCAGAGGAGGACAAAGGGTTCAATTAGGAGGAGGAAAATAGAGTATGAGAGGAAGCTTGCTGGGAACATAAAAACTGACTGCAAAAGCTTCTATAGATATGTGAAGAGAAAAAGATTAATGAAAACAAACGGAGGTCCCTTCCAGTCAGATTCAAGTGAATTTATAATGTGAAAAAGAAATGGCGGACCAGTTAAACAAATACTTTGGTTCTGTTTTCACGAAGGCAGACACAAATAACCTTCTGGAAATACTAGGGGATCGAGGGTCTAGTGCGAAGGAGGAACTGAAGGATATCCTTATAAAACAGGAAATTGTGTAAGGGAAATTGATGGGATTGAAGGCCGATAAATCCCTGGGCCCTGATAGTCTGCATTCCAGAATACTTAAGGAAGTGGCCATAGAAATAGTGGATGCATTGGTGATCATTTTCAAACAGTCTATCAACTCTGGATCAGTTCCTATGGACTGGAGGGTAGCTAATGTAACACCACTGTTTAAAAAAGGAGGGAGAGAGAAAACGGGTAATTATAGACCGGTTAGCCTGACATCAGTAGTGTGGAAAATGTTGGAATCAATTATTAAAGATGAAATCGCAGCACATTTGGAAAGCAATGACAGGATCGGTCCAAATCAGCATGGATTTATGAAAGGGAAATCATGCTTGACAAATCTTCTGGAAGTTTTTGAGGATGTAACTAGTAGAGTGGACAAGGGAGAACCAGTGGATGTGGTGTATTTGGACATTCAAAAGGCTTTTGACAAGGGCCCACACAAGAGATTGGTGTGAAAAATCAAAGCACATGGTATTGGGGTAGTGTACTGATGTGGATAGAGAATTGGTTGGCAGACAGGAAGCAGAGAGTTGGAATAAACGGGTCTTTTTCAGAATGTCAGGCAGTGACTAGTGGAGTACCGCAGGGCTCAGTGCTGGGACCACAGCTCTTTACAATATACATTAATGATTTAGATGAAGGAATTGAGTGTAATATCTCCAAGTTTGCAGATGGCACTGAACTGGGTGGAGGTGTGAGCTGTGAGGAGGATGCTAAAAGGCTGCAGGGTGACTTGGACATAGAAACATAGAAAATAGGTGCAGGAGCAGGCCATTCGGCCCTTCTAGCCTGCACCGCCATTCAATGAGTTCATGGCTGAACATGCAACTTCAATACCCCCTTCCTGCTTTCTCGACATACCCCTTGATCCCCCTAGTAGTAAGGACATCATCTAACTCCCTTTTGAATATATTTAGTGAATTGGCCTCAACAACTTTCTGTGGTAGAGAATTCCACAGGTTCACCACTCTCTGGGTGAAGAAGTTTCTCCTCATCTCGGTCCTAAATGGCTTACCCCTTATCCTTAGACTGTGTCCCCTGGTTCTGGACTTCCCCAACATTGGGAACATTCTTCCTGCATCTAACCTGTCTAAACCCGTCAGAATTTTAAATGTTTCTATGAGGTCCCCTCTCATTCTTCTGAACTCCAGTGAATACAAGCCCAGTTGATCCAATCTTTCTTGATAGGTCAGTCCCACCATCCTGGGAATCAGTCTGGTGAACCTTTGCTGCACTCCCTCAATAGCAAGAATGTCCTTCCTCAAGTTAGGAGACCAAAACTGTACACAATACTCCAGGTGCAGCCTCACCAAGGCCCTATACAACTGTAGCAACACCTCCCTGCCCCTGTACTCAAATCCCCTTGCTATGAAGGCCAACATGCCATTTGCTTTCTTAACTGCCTGCTGTACCTGCATGCCAACCTTCAATGACTGATGTACCATGACACCCAGGTCTCGTTGCACCTCCCATTTTCCTAATCTGTCACCATTCAGATAATAGTCTGTCTCTCTGTTTTTACCACCAAAGTGGATAACCTCACATTTATCCACATTATACTTCATCTGCCATGCATTTGCCCACTCACCTAACCTATCCAAGTCACTCTGCAGCCTCATAGCATCCTCCTCGCAGCTCACACTGCCACCCAACTTAGTGTCATCCGCAAATTTGGAGATACTACATTTAATCCCCTCGTCTAAATCATTAATGTACAGTGTAAACAGCTGGGGCCCCAGCACAGAACCTTGCGGTACCCCACTAGTCACTGCCTGCCATTCTGAAAAGTCCCCATTTACTCCTACTCTTTGCTTCCTGTCTGACAACCAGTTCTCAATCCACGTCAGCACACTACCCCCAATCCCATGTGCTTTAACTTTGCACATTAATCTCTTGTGTGGGACCTTGTCGAAAGCCTTCTGAAAGTCCAAATATACCACATCAACTGGTTCTCCCTTGTCCACTCTACTGGAAACATCCTCAAAAAATTCCAGAAGATTTGTCAAGCATGATTTCCCTTTCACAAATCCATGCTGACTTGGACCTATCATGTCACCTCTTTCCAAATGCGCTGCTATGACATCCTTAATAATTGATTCCATCATTTTACCCACTACTGAGGTCAGGCTGACCGGTCTATAATTCCCTGTTTTCTCTCTCCCTCCTTTTTTAAAAAGTGGGTTTACATTGGCTACCCTCCACTCGATAGGAACTGATCCAGAGTCAATGGAATGTTGGAAAATGACTGTCAATGCATCCGCTATTTCCAAGGCCACCTCCTTAAGTACTCTGGGATGCAGTCCATCAGGCCCTGGGGATTTATCGGCCTTTAATCCCATCAATTTTCCCAACACAATTTCCCGACTACTAAGGATTTCCCTCAGTTCCTCCTCCTTACTAGACCCTCTGACCCCTTTTATATCCGGAAGGTTGTTTGTGTCCTCCTTAGTGAACCAAAGTACTTGTTCAATTGGTCTGCCATTTCTTTGTTCCCCATTATGACTTCCCCTGATTCTGACTGCAGGGGACCTACGTTTGTCTTTACTAACCTTTTTCTCTTTACTTATCTGTAGAAACTTTTGCAATCCGTCTTAATATTCCCTGCAAGCTTCTTCTTGTACTCCATTTTCCCTGCCCCAATCAAACCCTTTGTCCTCCTCTGCTGAGTTCTAAATTTCTCCCAGTCCCAGGTTCGCTGCTATTTCTGGCCAATTTGTATGCCACTTCCTTGGCTTTAATACTATCCCTGATTTCCCTTGATAGCCACGGTTGAGCCACCTTCCCTTTTTTATTTTTACGCCAGACAGGAATGTACAATTGATGTAGTTCTTCCATGCGGTCTCTAAATGTCTGCCATTGCCCATCCACAGTCAACCCCTTAAGTATCATTCACCAATCTATCCTAGCCAATTCATGCCTCATACCTTCAAAGTTACCCTTCTTTAAGTTCTGGACCATGGTTTCTGAATTAACTGTTTCATTCTCCATCCTAATGCAGAATTCCACCATATTATGGTCACTCTTCCCCAAGGGGCCTCGCACAATGAGATTGCTAATTAATCCTCTCTCATTACACAACACCCAGTCTAAGATGGCCTCCCCCCTAGTTGGTTCCTCGACATATTGGTCTAGAAAACCATCCCTTATGCACTCCAGGAAATCCTCCTCCACCGTATTGCTTTCAGTTTGGTTAGCCCAATCTATGTGCACATTAAAGTCACCCATTATAACTGCTGTACCTTTATTGCATGCACCCCTAATTTCATGTTGGATGCCCTCCCCAACATCACTACTACTGTTTGGAGGTCTGTACACAACTCCCACTAACGTTTTTTGCCCTTTGGTGTTCTGCAGCTCTACCCATAAAGATTCCACATCATCCAAGCTAATGTCTTTCCTAACTATTGCATTAATCTCCTCTTTAACCAGCAATGCTACCCCACCTCCTTTTCCTTTTATTCTATCCTTCCTGAATGTTGAATACCCCTGGATGTTGAGTTCCCAGCCCTGATCATCCTGGAGCCACGTCTCCGTAATCCCAATCACATCATATTTGTTAACATCTATTTGCACAGTTAATTCATCCACCTTATTACGGATACTCCTTGCATTAAGACACAAAGCCTTCAGGCTTGTTTTTTTAACACCCTTTGTCCTTTTAGAATTTTGCTGTACAGTGGCCCTTTTTGTTCTTTTTCTTGGGTTTCTCTGCCCTCCACTTTTCCTCATCTCCTTTCTGTCTTTTGCTTTTGTCTCCTTTTTGTTTCCCTCTGTCTCCCTGCATTGGTTCCCATCCCCCTGCCATATTAGTTTAGGGCAGGTTAAGTGAGTGGGTAAATGCATGGCAGATGCAGTATAATGTGGATAAATGTGAGGTTATCCACTTTGGGGGCAAAAACACGAAGGCAGAATATTATCTGAATGGCGGCAGATTAGGAAAAGGGGAGGTGCAACGAGACCTGGGTGTCATGGTTCATCAGTCATTGAAAGTTGATATGCAGGTACAGCAGGTGGTGAAGAAGACAAATGGTATGTTAGCCTTCATAGCTCGGGGATTTGAGTATAGGAGCAGGGAGGTCTTACTGCAGTTGTACAGGGCCTTGGTGAGGCCTCACCTGAAATATTGTGTTCAGTTTTGGTCTCCTAATCTGAGGAAGGACGTTCTTGCTATTGAGGGAGTGCAACGAAGGTTCACCAGACTAATTCCCGGGATGGCGGGACTGACATATGAGGAGAGACTGGATCAATTGGGCCTTTATACACTGGAGTTCAGAAGGATGAGAGGGAATCTCATAGAAACTTACAAGATTCTGACGTGACTGAACAGGTTAGATGCGGGAAGAATGTTCCCGATGATGGGGAAGTCCAGAACCATGGGACAAATTCTTAGGATAAGGGGTAGGCCATTTAGGACTGAGATGAGGAGAAACTTCTTCACTCAGAGAGTTATTAACCTGTGGAATTCCCTACTGCAGAGAGTTGTTGATGCCAGTTCATTGGATATATTCAAGAGGGAGTTAGATATGGCCCTTATGGCTAAAGGGATCAAGAGGTATGGAGAGAAAGCAGGAAAGGGGTACTGAGGGAATGATCAGCCATGATCTTATTAAATGGTGGTGCAGGCTCGAAGAGCCGAACGGCCTACTCCTGCACCTATTTTCTATGTTTCTATGCTACTGTACCAAAGGTACATTTATGTCTAACATCAATACGATAACAAACTCCTTATAATAAAACTGCAGACTCAAATCTTTTTTTTTACTTATTTCAACCTTGGTGGCTTCCTGCATTATAAGCGGTCCTTCAACTTGGTTTGTCAATTCTTTTTTAAGTTTAGAATTTACTCTGTGTGGATCTTCCATTGTGAGAGTGGATCATTTAGTAGCTGAGGTTTTCAGTTGTGATGCCAGGTGTATTATCCTGAAGTTCAGACAACAATGAGCAACGGCTGTTGCAATTTGATGGCAGGGTTTGACAATTTGTTGCCTTCCATTTGGTGGGAAATTGGCATATTGCTCTTTCAGAGATGCAGCAGGGTCTGAAAGTATCTCAGGCATATCCATACCACTCAAAACCCTAGCCTGTTGATATGCTGTGTGGATTGACCTGCAATCCAACTGCTGAGTTCATTCATCCTGTAAGTGGGCCCCAAAATGTACATCATAGAAACATTTTGGAACAACAGGAAAAAGGTTGCCAGCTGGTGCGGGCAACAAGCCCAGGTAAATGGGGCATGAACCAATGCTTTGTCCACAAGAATATTCGACAACAGAAAGCCAACTGAAAAAGAAGGTCTATGACATCTAACCTGTTACAAGATTTAAAGAGTACATTCAAAATTATTTGCTCCATTTGATAACATTAATTGTTAAGTCAATGTAATATATAATGATAATGGGGGGTGGTTTTCACCAGATACTATTGGCATTAGAGAGCCTCCAAGGTGGCCAAGATGGGGTCTTAAGCTGCAACTCCGGTTTAGCCCGCGTTTAGCGCAAGACGCCGTCTTGGTAAATGAGCTGACGCCAGCACTAGGAACGGCCACCGGATGCTTATTGAACAGCTGATCGCCACTTAAAGTGTTTGCTGACATTCATTAAAGAAGCTGCATGGCATTTTGGTTGTTAGCGCTTCAACTAATGCCCTCTCCTACCAGTGACTAGCTGTTGGGAGTGAATACAATGTTGATGTCGATTTCTAGCGCAACTTAAAGGAATATTCATCATTTCATGTTCATTGCTGCTGGAGCTGTGAAGTGGACCTTTGAAAAACTTTGGGTGACTTTCTGGGAGACTTTATCAATTCTCGAGCAACATTCATTCCAAAAATTCTCTGAGAACTTCATTTAAAAAGAGTAAAGGGTCGAAATTGGTTATGGCCGTTTTTGAGGCGGTGTCACTGCCTGAGTGCTGATTTTAGGGCGGGCGTAAGGTGCAACCTCAAATTGCTAAATTCAGTTTTAACTCCCAAAGATGAGGGAGCAGCGGTAAAAAGTGGTGTTGCACACTCATTCCTCGGCGCCAATTGGACGGGAGCTCAGGAGGCCGACATAATTTCGCAACGGGAGGCTGCCATCATGCTAGGGAAAAAAAACATGAAGAAAATAAAATAACAAACTTTTCCGATCCACACACACACTTCCCCACTCTTAAAACTAATGAAATCATGCAAAAATAAATAAGTTGAAAAACTTACTTTCTTTTCTGGGCTATTCTGCCAGAGAACCACCACTTTTTTCAGACTGTACGGGCGCCTGCCGCTACGGCAGTTGTACAAAGCACATATCGCAACAGAGGCGTCAAAGAGGCATTGTACGCTGGATGACATCACCACGTGGATGGCATTAGCTGGTGCAGCGTTGCCTCTTGGCACTTCTGCCAAAGAGACTACTCAATTTCAGCCGAGGCATGGACGCCACTTAACGATGAGGGTAGACCTTTGCCGCCTACGGTAACCGGCGGCGTCCATAACTCAATTTTGACCCCTAAATGCTGTGCTACTCCATCTTATTGGATACCTTAAAGGAGTCACAAGAAGATAAGGAGTGCTTGGTCATGGGGATCTTGCAAAGGGTCCCCTTTGGTCTGACTGAGGAATGGAAGGAGGACATGAAGCCAGGCAAAGCAGCACCAGCTGCTGCAGAAGTAAGGGACAGGAGGGTGAGGAGGTCGAGGTGGCATCGATCCCCCTGCGGGTACAGGACATCCCTTCTCTTCTGGACCTCCTCCAGCAGGACCGCCAGTGCTGCACCGAGAATCTATTGCCCTCTCCCTCGGTCCCTGAGCCATCCTGCAACATGCTGCTGTGTGCCAACCAAAGCACTCCACACCTTCAGTGGAAGTGGGTGCGAGGAGGCCACATATAACCGCTCCACGATAATTGCATCGAATCAGCACCTGAGGGTAAACCTCCAGGGTTTTGGTTTAGCATCTCCAGGCAAATTCAAATTGTGATAATCTGCAATTAGGACCAAAACTGTGCTAAATCCAGACTTTCAAACAGGCTTGTCTTCTTATTAGCAATGCACCCATTTAGCACCTATTTTCACTCTTTGGCCAAAATAACCCCCAGTATCTTTAGTGATCAGTTGTGGATTACCATTGAATAAACTTGCAATATTTACATCACAATTATTAATCCTTCAGAGAATATTATCATAGATCAACTACACCAAACTCCATAGCCAACGCTGTCTGCCAGCTTCACAATTTCTTTACGACTTTCCAGTTTATGTCTTTTATTATTTATGCAGGAGAACAAAACTTTCATAGGCACAAACTAAGCTTACTATATGTTTATTTTCAGATTTGTTTGAATGTCGTGTGGTTTACCAACAGTATTTTAACCTGTCATAAAAGTTGTTCATCAAGTAGTGTGGTAGACTTTCCTACGCCCCCAGCAATACACAATTTACATACTTAAGTGACAATTTTGAAGCATTCTGCAAGCCTATTTTGACTAAATTCCAATCTAATATTCTTCAAGAGCTAATTTTTAAAAATGTATGCAAGGATTAATCACAAAGAAATGTGGGTTTCTTTTCTTATTGCCAGTACCTGACACAATTCAGCTGTATATTGAGCTAGGCTGTACTGTTTGAACACAACAAATTAGTTTTTAACTTGCTTTTCAGAGTTATACACATGAAAGGAGAAGGAAGTAGCTGTGGGGTAAATCTTCAACAGTTGCTTGGGCATAAAACCGGCGAGGTGGTTTGGCTGTCCATTATAGAAACCACCCCATTTTAACTTCCATTGAAATTAGGCAGCTTCTATAACAGGCAGCCCACCGGGCAGCAAGTCGGAAATCTGCTCCTGTGTGCTTTGTGTGTGTTGGGGGAGAGGAGGTGAGGAGGGTGTTTTCCTTTATTTCAATACTTTATGAAATAAAATTAACAACGTTTTTACCACAAGGGAGGTATTCCAAGTTTTGGTGTGTTTTTTCCAGTCATCGGTGACCTGTTAGGGTTTTTCATCACAATGGGCCAGGGGCAACAGTGCTGGCACCGCCTACAGGAGTATCAGCAAACAATTTCACAGAAAATCACATTCGTCTTGCTTCTGGATGATAATCTGGATATTGCTGAGCTGCAAAAATTCTGTATTGGCCAAGTACCCAACCCCACACGCCGGGAGATCGAGACCCTGATAAAAGGGCGCGGAGGGTCAGTGGAGCAACACACGCCGGGAGATCGAGGCCGAAGTAGGAAACACGGCGAGAGATCGAGGCCCTGATAAAAGGACATGGGGAGTCGGAGGAGCAACACACGCCGGGAGATCGAGGCTCTGATAAAGGGGCACGGGGAGTTGGAGGAGCAACACATGCCGGGAGATCGAGGCCCTGATAAAAGGGCGCATAGAGTCGGAGGAGCAACACACGCCGGAAGATCAAGGCCAAAGGTAAAACAAAGAAGTAAAAAGAAATCGAAGTGTGACATCACAACCAAGCGGGTAAGTGATTGGCTGATGGATTGGTGAGTATTTTATCTTTTTCTTTTCTTATCAGTAGGAAACCCTTGGTATTGTTGCCAAATTAAGTTAATTGAAGGATTAAGTCATGACAGGAGAGCCCAGACCCATGTTATGCTCCTCCTGTGCTATGTGGGAAGTCAGGGAGGCTTCCAATGTCCCTGACAATTACATGTGCAGGAAGTGTATCCAGTTGTACCTCCTGACAGACCGCATTGCAGCACTGCAGCTGTGTATGGATTCACTCTAGAGCATCCGCGATGCTGAGGATGTCGTGAATAGCATGTTTAGTGAGTTGGTCACACCACAGGTAAAGATTACACAGCCAGATAGGGAATGGGTGACCATCAGGCAGACCAGTAGAAGGAAGGTAGTGCAGGGATCCCCTGCGGTCATCTCCCTCCAAAACAGATACACCGTTTTGGGTACTGTTGGGGGAGATGACTCATTGGGGAAGGCAGCAGCAACCAAGTCCATGGCACCAGGGGTGGCTCTGCTGCACAGGAGGGCAAGAAAAAGAGTGGGAGAGCTATCGTGGTAGGGGATTCTATTGTAAGGGGAATAGATAGACGTTTCTGCGGCCGCAATCGAGACTCCAGGATGGTATGTTGCCTCCCTGGTGCAAGGGTCAAGGATGTCTCGGAGCAGCTGCAGCACATTCTAGACGGGGAGGGTGAACAGCCAGCTGTCGTGGTACATATAGGTACCAATGATATAGCTAAAAAATGGGATGAGGTCTTACAAGACGAATTTGGGGAGCGAGGAGTTAAATTAAAAAGTAGGACCTCAAAGGTAATAATCTCAGGATTGCTACCAGTGCCACATGCTAGTCAGAATAGGAATTGCAGGATAGCTCAGATGAATACGTAGCTTGAGGTATGGTGCAAGGGGGAGGGATTCAAATTCCTGGGACATTGGAACCGATTCTGGGGGAGGTGGGACCAGTACAAACCGGACAGACCTGAACCGACAGTGTTTGCTAGTGCTGTTAGGGGAGGGTTTAAACTAAAATGGCAGGGGGGTGGGAATCTATGCAAGGAGGAAGAGGGAAGTAAAAAGGGGGCAGAAGCAAAAGGTAGGAAGGAGAAAAGCAAGAGTAGAGGGCAGAGAAATCAAGGGCAAAAACTAAAAAGGGCCACATTACAACATAATTCTAAAGGACAAAGAGTGTTAAAAAAACAAGCCTGAAGGCTCTGAGTCTCAATGCGGGGAGCATTCGTAATAAGGTGGATGAATTGACTGCGCAGATAGCTGTTAGCGGATATGATGTAATTGGGATTACGGAGACATGGCTCCAAGGTGACCAAGGCTGGGAACTCAACATCCAGGGGTATTCAATATTCAGGGAGGACAGACAGGAAGGAAAAGGAGGTGGGGTAGCGTTATTGGTTAAAGAGGAGATTAACGGAATAGTAATGAAGGACATTAGCATGGATGATGTGGAATCTATATGGGTAGAGCTGCGAAACATCAAAGGGCAGAAAATGTTAGTGGGATTTGTGTACAGACCACCAAACAGTAGTAGGGAGGTTGGGGATGGCATCAAACAGGAAATTAGGGATGCATGCAATAAGGGTACAGCAGTTATCATGGGTGACTCAATCTACATATTGATTGGGTTAACCAAACTGGTAGCAATACTGTGGAAGAGGATTTCCTGGAGTGTATAAGGGACAGTTTTCTAGACCAATATGTCGAGGAACCAACTAGAGAGCAGGCCATCCTAGACTGGGTCTTGTGTAATGAGAGAGGATTAATTAGCAATCTGGTCATGCGGGGCCCCTTGGAGAGGAGTGACCATAATGTGATAGAATTCTTCATTAAGATGGAGAGTGACACAGTTAATTCAGAGACTAGGGTCCTGAACTTAAAGAAAGGAAACTTTGACGGTATGAGATGTGAATTGGCTAGGATAGACTGGAGAATGATACTTAAAGGGTTGACGGTGGATAGGCAATGGCAGATATTTAAATATCACATGGATGAACTACAACAATTGTACATCCCTGTGTGGCGTAAGAATAAAAAAGGGAAGGTGGCTCAACCGTGGTTAACAAGGGAAATTAGGGAAAGTGTTAAGTCCAAGGAAGAGGCATATAGAGCCCAAGTTTCGGCCTCAGTTGCTCCTGATTTTTTGGAGCAACTGGTGTAGAACGGAGTATCTTAGAAATTCAAATTCTCGGCATTTAGTTTGCTCCAGTTCTAGTCAGTTAGAACAGTTTTACTTTGGAACAGAATTTTTTTTTCAAAAGGGGGCGTGTCTGGCCACTTACGCCTGTTTTCAAAGTTTCGGCAGTGAAAACTTACTCCAAACTAACTTAGAATGGAGTAAGTGAAGATTTTTGTACGCTCGAAAAAACCTCGTCTACACTTTAGAAAATCAGGCGTAGGTTACAAATCAGGCGTAGGGAACAGGGGAGGGGGGGTTTAAAGGGAAGTTTACAAACATTAAACACTTCAATTTTACAAATAAAGAGCTATCATCAATAATAAATGATAAAAACATCAATAAATCAATCCAAAAAAATTAATAAGAAATATATATTTTTTTAAATCAATAAATAAAACATTTTCTACTTACCGACTGCAGCACCGGGAGCCCTCCAACAGCGTGCTGGGATGCCCCCCGCCCAGTGTGTCTCTGTCAGTGTCTCTATCTCTCTGTCTGTCTGTCTGTGTGTGTCTCTCACTCTCTGTCAGTGTCTGTGTTTCTGACAGCGAGGGGAGTGTGAGGAGGGGGGTAGAGGGAGAGAGGGAGGGGAAGGGGGAGGGATGGGAGAGAAGGGGGAGGGATGGGGAGAAGGGGGAGGGAAGGGGGAGAAGGGGAAGGGGGATGGAGGGAGGAGAAGGGGAAGGGGGGAGGAGAAGGGGAAGGGGGGAGAAGATATGGGGGGGAAAAGGGGAAGGGGGAGAAAGGGGAGGAGAAGGGGAAGGGGGGAGGGGAAGGGGGGAGGGGAAAGGGAAGGGGGGAGGAGAGGAGAAGGGGAAAGGGGGGAAGGGAAGGGGAGGAGAGGAGAAGGGGAAAGGGGGGGAGAGGAGCAGGGGAAAGGGGGGAGAGAGAAGGGGAAAGGGGGGAGAGGAAAGGGGGAAGGAGAAGGGGGGAAAGGAGAAGGGGGGAGGAAAGGAGAATGGGGGGAGGAGAAGAGGGGGGGGGAGGCTGAACGGGCCGGACCCGGCCGGGCCCAAGACTTCGGGCAGGGCCCGTCCCCAGCACCAGATTTACAGGTAGGTGGCGTTGGGTCGGGTCGGGTCGGGTCCGGGGTCGGGTCGGGGGGAACGCGGGTCAGGGTCGGGAGTGCGGGCCGGGTCGGGGGGGCGGAGGGAGGTCGGTTCGGTTCAGGTCGGAGGGAGGTCAGGTCGGGTGGGGCGGGGGGGGAGCGCGGGTCGGGTCCGGTCCGGGGGGTGGGGGGGAGCGCGGGTCGGGTCGGGTCCGGGGGGTGGGGGGGAAGCGGGAGTCCGGTCGGGAAGAAGCAGGAGCTGGGCGTGGGAGGAGCCTTATGCACGCAGCCCCAGTGAGGCCATTCGGCCAGGGCTAGGGGCTGCGTGCTTCGGGCCCCTCCCACACAGTTTTGGGTGCCTGGAGCTACTGCACATGCGCGCCCATTGTAGCGCGCATGTGCAGAGGTCCCGGCACTGTTTTCAGCGCAGGGACCTAGCTCCGCCCCCAACTGCTCGTGCTGCGCCGCGCCTGACTCGAGAGGACCAGCAGGAAGCCGGAGAATCTGGAAGTTTTTTTAGGCGCACTTTGTGGCGCGAAAATCGGGTGTCCAGGTCGGGGCTGCGCCGTTCTAGGCGCGGCCCGAAACTTGAGCCCATAAATTGGCCAGAAAAAGCAGCAAACCTGAGGACTCTGAGAAATTTAGAATTCAGCAGAAGAGGACTAAGGGTTTAATTAGGAGAGGGAAAATAAGAGTATGAGAGTAAGCTTGCAGGGAACATAAAAACGGACTGCAAAAGCTTCTATAGATATGTGAAGAGAAAACAATTAGTGAAGACTAATGTAGGTCCCTTGCAGTCAGAATCAGGTAAATTCATAATGGGGAACAAGGAAATGGCAGACCAATTGAACAAATACTTTGGTTCTATCTTCACTAAGGAAGACACGAATAACCTCACGAAATTACTAGAGGACCGAGGGTCTAGCGAGAAGGGGGAACTGAGGGAAATCCTTATTGGTCAGGAAATGGTGTTAGGGAAACTGAAGGGACTGAAGGCTGATAAATCCCCAGGGCCTGATAGTCTGCATCCCAGAATACTTAAGGAATTGACTCTGGAAAGAGTAGATGCATTGGTGGTCATTTTCCAACATTCCATGGATTCTGATTCAGTTCCTATGGATTGGAGGGTAGCTAATGTAACCCCACTTTTTAAAAAAGGAAGGAGAGAGAAAACAGGGAATTATAGACCGGTTAGCCTGACATCGGAGGTGGGGAAAATGCTGGAATCAATTATTAACATAGAAACATAGAAAATAGGTGCGGGAGTAGGCCATTCGGCCCTTCGAGCCTGCACCACCATTCAATAAGATCATGGCTGATCATTCCCTCAGTACCCCTTTCCTGTTTTCTCTCCATACCCCTTGATCCCCCAAGCCGTAAGGGCCACATCTAACAACCTTTTGAATATATCTAACGAACTGGCCTCAACAACTTCTGTGGTAGAGAATTCCACAGGTTTACAATTCTCTGAGTGAAGAAGTTTTTCCTCATCTCGGTCCTAAATGGCTTAACCCTTATCCTTAGACTGTGACCCCTGGTTCTGGACTTTCCCAACGTCGGAAACATTCTTCCTGCATCTAACCTGTCTAATCCCGTCAGAATATTATATGTTTCTATGAGATCTCCTCTCATTCTTCTAAATTCCAGTGAATATAAGCCTAGTCAATCCAGTCTTTCTTCATATGTCAGTCCTGCCATCCCGGGAATCAGTCTGGTGAACCTTCGCTGCACTCCCTCAATAGCAAGAATGTCCTTCCTCAGATTAGGAGACCAAAATTGCACACAATACTCAAGGTGTGGTCTCACCAAAGCCCTGTACAACTGCAGTAAGAGCTCCCTGCTCCTATACTCAAATCCTCTCACTATGCAGGCCAGCATACTATTTGCTTTCTTTACTGCCTGCTGTACCTGAATGCCTACCTTCAATGACGGATGTACCATGACACCCAGGTCTCGTTGCACCTCCCCTTTTACTAATCTGTCACCATTCAGATAATAATCTGCCTTCCTGTTTTTGTCACCAAAGTGAATAACCTCACACTTATCCACATTATACTGCATCTGCCATGCATTTGCCCATTCACCTAACATGTCCAAGTCCCCCTGCAGCCTCTTAACATCCTCCTCGCAGCTCGCAGCTGCCACCCAGCTTAGTGTCATCTGTAAACTTGGAGATATTACATTCAATTCCTTCATCTAAATCATTAATGTATATTGTAAAAAGCTGGGGTCCCAGCACTGAACCTTGCAGCACTCCACTAGTCACTGCCTGCCATTCTGAAAACAACATGTTTATTCCTACTCTTTGCTTCCTGTCTGCCAACCAGTTCTCTATCCACATCAATACATTACCCCCAATACCAAGTGCTTTGATTTTGCACACTAATCTCCTGTGTGGGACCTTGTCAAAAGCCTTTTGAAAGTCCAAATACACCACATCTATTGGTTCTTCCTTATCCACTCTACTAGTTACATCCTCAAAAAACTCACCTGGAATAATTTGTTCAGTTTTGGTTTCCTAATCTGAGGAAGGACTTTCTTGCTATTGAGGGAGTGCAGCGAAGGTTCACCAGACTGATTCCCGGGATGGCTGGACTGACATATGAGAAGAGACTGGATCAACTGGGCCTTATACACTGGCATTTAGAAGGATGAGAGGGGATCTCATAGAAACATATAAGATTCTGACGGGTCTGGGCAAGTTAGATGCAGGAAGAATGTTCCCGATATTGGGGAAGTCCGGAACCGGGGACACAATCTTAAGATAAGGGGTAGGCCATTTAGGACTGAGATGAGGAGAAACTTCTTCACTCAGAGAATTGTGAACCTGTGGAATTCCCTGCCGCAGAGAGTTGTTGATGCCAGTTCATTGGATATATTCAAGAGGGAGTTCGATGTGGCTCTTATGGCTAAAGGGATCAAGGGATATGGAGAGAAGGCAGGAGTGGGGTACTGAAGTTGCATGATCAGCCATGATCATATTGAATGGTGGTGCAGGTCGAAGGGCCGAATGGCCTACTCCTGCACCTATTTTCTATGTTTAATACTGCATTTTTCCAGTTTGGGCTCTTCCCCATTGACACCACAGCCAAGGACGCTGACGATTCACAAGATTGTCCACATGGCCATTTATGGATGCCCCTATACCAGGAGTGTAGATTTCTGCTAAAACCCAAAGTTACATTTCTTGATGAGCTGGATAAAAGTATTCAAATTACAAATATCTTACATGTGGCCAGAAATTAAACTATTTTTCACAGAAACTACAGGGGCATTACTTTGCAGTGAAAGAATTCTCCCTGCACTTTCCTTCATTGTGGTTTTGAGTTTTGAATTGGGTGCGTCGGAAGGGTGGAACAAAATATATATTTAGAAATAATTTTGATCTAAAGTTGTATTTAGGATACATACTGGACACCTATTCAATACAATATTTACCCAAAAGGCGCACCAGACTAAACAATGCACAAGTGCATAAGTCATGACTGCGTTATGTTGTTGGAGCAATCTGAAGACAAATGTGGCCCTTTGTTCCTATTTCTGTGGCATCCTTATCTTTTATGCCTAAAAATACTAATGCATTTTCCTTTTCATCATTTATTCTCCTTTTGTGTTCTTACCTCGCATTTTAATTAAACTATTGTCTATATTCCATCAGTCTCACTTTTTTGGATTCCTTTCTTCTTTTTGACCTCACAAATATTGCTATCTATTGCCTGCCCTCTTAATTCGTTAAGAAATATACCTGATGTGCACAACAGTTGATAATGGCCAAATTCATCAATAGCTGCTCTTAGTAATACTGAAACCCAGACAATGCAACTCATTCAACTTGAGTAAAGACAGAGTTTATTATGAGTCTCTTTACAATAGAAAGTTGGTCCCAAAAATCCATATATTTGCACAAGTAATGGCTCTTTCCATTAAATATTCCATTACAAATTACAGCAGTTGTAGCCATATATAGGCCGGATGGGGATCGGAGATTGGAGGCCTCGTGGGGGAGGGGTCGGAGGCCTCGGGGGAGAGGTCAGGTCGAAGGGGGATGGGGGGAAATTGGAAGAGTCGGGGTGTGTCCGATTGCAGGGGTTGGTGAGGCAGGAACGCTGGATCCATCAGGTAAGTGGAAAGGCACTTACCCACTGGATCCAGCAGTCCTCGCCTTCCTTTAGTTGACGGGTTCTGAGGCCAGGGAAAACCACCCGCCCACCATTAAGTTTAAAATGGTGGATCATCATGAGGCATGAAGCCTTATTATAATATTTAAAGTGCCAACTCGACCTCCTGCGAGCAGGTTGGGTACCCTCTGTCTCACCTCTGTCAAAACCAGAAGTGGGCGGATTGGAGTCAGGATTCAGATTTCTACTTTTCAACCACCCACCTGACCCCAACCTACCTATTTTCAGGCGTTAAAACTACACATTGTGTGTCTCAGTAAGGATTCTTCAATCTGATTGGTTAAGGAGACACTTTGTAGCTTTCTCTGTTCACATAGGTTCCAGATCTCCTGTAGAGGGACGCTGCGCTGTTTTGGCTCTTTAATTATTGCAAGAAGTATGTGGGCAATTGTAAGTGTAATGACCGTTTGTTCAACGCTGATTGAAAAATCTGGGCTAATATGACACAAACCCTTCATTAAAAATTGCTTCTTTGGAATAAAATTAATCTTTTGGGTTTTGAAAATAAAGTCTTGTGGACTGCAAAGTGAATTTTGGTAGTTTTCTTTCTTCCCATACTACTTTCAATATCAAAATAACATAACTCTACGAAGCAAAAAAAATATATAAACGAATCTACTAAAACAACAGTAAATATTAGAGGTAGTACTTTTGGTTCCGAGTTGGAAAGTTGTGTGTTCAAGCCTCACTCCAAGGACTTGAGCACAAAATCTAGGTTGCCACTTCAGTGCAATACTGAGGGAGTGCTGCACTGTCAGAGTGCTATCTTTCAGATGAGATGTTAATCTAATGCCCTATCTGCTTATTCAGGTAAACATAAAAGATCCTACACCACTATTCAATGCAGAGCCAGGGAGTTTTGCCAGGGTCCTGGCCAATATTTATCGCTCAACCAACACCACGAGAAACAGATAAACTCATCGGGGAGAAATCGACAAACTCCCGAAAACAGATGTGGGGATCTCAGTACGCGATTAACCCACGCCCATTCATTGCGTTGAAGCAGCATGGTAAATTTGTGCTGCCTGCTGCATTATATGATTGCTGTGTGCAGCTAGTTCATTGGCTGCACACATCAGCAGGGAGCCCCGATATCGCGGGTAGCTAGCGCTACTTAAAGGCAAACTGCACTTCTTAAAGAGGAGGTACATTGTGGCAGCAAGAAGTTGTGGGAGTCATTTGAAAACTGAATCTGTGCTCTGAGATGTTCAGCAAAGACTGAACATATGAGAGATCATGCACCAAGGCTTTCAGACACTGCACTTGGTGGAGGAGGAGGAAAGAAGAAGAGATGTCCTGTATCTGCAGAAGGGGCAGGAGACCCACCAGACACATGCTCAGGGGGCAGTGGGAAGAAGTAGTTACCTCCCTTATGCAACAGTATACTGAAAACTGCGAGATGTTGCTTATATCTCCAGCAGCAGCCTGGAAGGAGCCAAATGCATAAAAGGTAACAGTCACGGTCACCTTGACAGCCACAGTCAATACTGTCCTTGGCCTACTTTGAGGCTACAGTTGTGGTTGCAGCATTTGGCAGATTTCAGTCACAACCTCTTTAGTGAAGTGAAAACGTCTCAAGCATTGGTTCTTGCTGAAGTTGAGGCAAGAGAATTGCTCCCTAAAGACCCTCGGCGGATATGGCCTCCTCTTCCAACCCTCCTCCCCCTCCCTCTTCTAGTAGCTTGTCCTCCTCTATGTGGCCTCTCTTCATTCTCCCAGTCAGGCTCAATTCCAACAGGAAGGCCTACCAGGCTACCTGTTACGCTCATAATAAAGAATGGAAACTGAGTACTGTGTACAATGAGCAAGTGTGACCGTAGCTACTTTAATGTGACTCCAGAGTCCAGGTACTTCGTGGGTGGCCTGCTTATATACCATGCTCTCAAGGAATGCTGGGATCCCTTGGGACTCCAACAGGTAGGCCTTCTGGTGGTAGTGTAATACAGGTTACAAGGGGTTAAATACATAACATCACTCCCCTGTGAAATCAACAGTACACTTATTTACAAGGTGAGACGATCTGGGGTTTTTCGCTCCCTTGTTGATCGTCTCGGTACAAATATAGGTGTGGGTGAGTTGGTTAGTTCTTCACTGAGCTGTTGGGTAGCCGGCCTTGCCGGGCTGCTGGGGATGGTGAGTTCGGCTTCGTGGTCAACCATGATGTCAGTTGCCACTTGTGTGTGTGCTGGAGGGTCAAAATTAGTGGTGTTTTCTTCGGGTTTTCGTAGCTGTTGGTGAACCGCAATTTGATTTGGTCCAAATGTTTTCTGTGCGTTTGTCCATTGGTCAATTTGACCTGAAGCACCCTATTCCCCTCTTTGTCTGTGACCATGCCAGCAAGCCATTTGGGACCATGTCCATAATTGAGCACAAACACAGGATTATTGATCTCAATATCACGTGACAAATTTGCGCGGTCATGGTACACACTTTGTTGATGCCGCTTGCCCTCCACATGATTATGGAGGTCAGGATGTACAAGAGAGAGCCTTGTTTTTAGCACCCTTTTCATGAGCAGCTCGACTAGGGGAACCACGGTTAAAGATTGGGGTCTGGCACAGTAGCTGAGCAGCACTCGGGACAGCCGGGTCTGCAGGGAGCCTTCCGACACGCGTTTCAAGCTTTGCTTGATGGTCTGAACGGCCAGTTCTGCCTGGCTGTTGGATGCGGGCTTGAACGGAGCAGATGTGACGTGTTTGATCCCATTGCGGTCATGAATTCCTTGAATTCAGCACTGGTGAAGCACAGCCCATTGTCGCTGACGAGGACATCAGGCAAGCCATGCGTGGCAAACATGGCTCGTAGGCTTTCAATAGTAGCCATGGACATGCTTACAGACATTATCACACATTCAATCCATTTTGAGGAAGCGTCCACAACAACCAAAAACATTTTGCCTAGAAATGGGCATGCATAATCCACGTGGATCCTTGACCACGGTTTGGAGGGCCATGACCACAAACTTAGCAGTGCCTCTCTGGGTGCATTGCTTAGCTGAGAGCAAGTGTTGCACTGGCGCACGCATGACACTAAATCTGAGTCGATGCCGGGCCACAACACATGGGATCTGGCTATGGCTTTCATCATTACAATGCCCAAATGGGTGCTGTGCAGTTCACAAATGAACTTATCTCTGCCTTTCTTAGCAAGACCACGCAATTGCCCCACAACAGACAGTCTGCCTGCAGGGACAATTCATCTTTGCATCGATGGAATGGCTTAATCGCCTCCTGCATCTCCGCTGGGATATTAGACCAGCTCCCATGGAGGACACAGTTTTTTACTAAGGACAGTAAAGGGTCCTGGCTGGTCCAGGTCCTAATCTGGCGGGCCATAACAGGGGACTTTTCGTTCTCGAATGCCTCCATGACCATGAGCAAGTCCGCTGGCTGTGCCATTTCCACCCCAGTGGTGGGCAATGGCAGCCGACTGAGAGCATCTGCGCAGTTCTCTGTGCCTGGTCTGTGGCGGATTACATAGTTGTATGCCTACAGCGTAAGCGCCCACCTTTGGATGCGGGCAGAGGCATTGGTGTTAATCCCTTTGCTCTCAGAGAACAACGATATGAGCGGTTTGTGGGCAGTTTCAAGCTCAAATAAGACCAAATAAGTACTGGTGCATTTTTTTTACCTCGTAAATACATGCCACGGCCTCTTTTTCAACCATGCTGTAGGCCCTTTCAGCCTTGGACAAACTCCTGGACGCCTATGCGACCAGTTGCAAAATCCCCGATTCATTAGCCTGTTGTAACACACACCCGACCCCATATGTCGACGCATTGCAAGCTAATACTAATCTTTTACATGGGTTATACAGGACAAGCAATTTGTTTGAACACAGCAGATTTCTGGCTTTCGTAAAGGCAGTCTCTTGTGAATTCCCCCATACCCAGTCATCTCCCTTGCGCAGTAGCGCATGAAGAGGTTCAAGCAGGGTGCTTAACCCAGATAGGAAATTACTGAAATAGTTAAGGAGTCCCAGGAACGACCGCAGCTCCGTCACGTTCTGTGGTCTCAGCGCGTTCTTGATGGCCTCTGTCTTGGCGTCAGTGGGTCTGATGCCGTTGGCTGCGATTCTTCGTCCCAAGAACTCGACCACCTGCGCCAGGAAAACACACTTCGAGTGTTTCAACCTGACCCCCACGCGATCCAACCGATTAAGAACTTCTTCCAGATTCTTCAAGTGCTCAATAGTGTTCCGGCCTGAAACCAGTATGTCATCCTGGAAAACTACAGTGCGAGGAACCGACTTTAGCAGGCTCTCCATGTGCCGATGAAAGATTGCAGCGGCCGACCGATTCCCGACCGGGCACCTGTTATAGATGAACAGACCTTTGTGCGTGTTGATGCAGGTGAGGCCTTTCGAAGACTCCTCCAGTTCCTGCGTCATGTAGGCCGAGGTCAGGTCCAGCTTGGTGAACATCTTCCCTCCAGCCAGGTCGCAAATAGGTCATCTGCCTTGGGTAGCGGGTACTGGTCCTGTAGCGAAAAATGGTTAATCATTACTTTATAATCCCAACAAATTCTAACCGTGCAGTCTTTTTTAAGTACCGGGACAATCGGACTGGCCCACTCGTTGAACTCCACCGGCACGATGATGTCTTCTCGCTGCCGCCTGTCCAGCTCAATTTCCACTTTCTCACACATCATGTACGGTACTGCCCGTGCCTTGTGGTGGATGGGTCGCGTACCGGGAACCAAATGGATCTGCACTTTCACCCCCGAGAAGCTTCCAATGCCTGGCTCAAACAACGACGGGAACTTGCTCAGAACCTAGGCACAAGAGGCGTTGTCGACAGACGAAAGTGCTCGGATGTCGTCCCAGTTCCAGCGGATTTTACCCAGCCAGTTTCTGCCATACAATGTGGGACCATCCCCTGACACAATCCACAGCGGGAGTTCGTGTACTGCTCCGTCATAGGAGACTTTGACTTCTGCACTGCCAATTACAGGGATTAGTTCCTTGGTGTAAGTCCTTAGATTGGTGTAAATGGGGCTGAGCTTGGGCCTGTGTGCCTTTTTGCCCCACAGCCTATCGAAAGCCTTTTTACTTATTATGGACTGACTCGCACCCGTGTCCAGTTCCATAGATACTGGAATTCCGTTCAGTTCAACTTTCAACATTATTGGTGGCCATTTCATGGTGAATGTGTGTACCCCGTATACTTCTGCCTCCTCGATACGAGTCTCCAATTCAGCCTGATCCCCAGTGGATCAATTTTCCTCTGCAACGTGCTGGTTTGCTGGGTTTGCTGTTTGCCTGCACATTCGCTGGAGGTGTCCCATGGTTCTGCAACCATTGCATGCATAGTGCTTGAAGCGGCATTGATGGGGCTGATGATCCACAGCGCCAACAAGGCGTTAACTGCCTCACATTACCGATTGATGGCGGACTCTGGGTCACCTGAGGTCAGGCAGCAGCAGCCGGCATGTACGTTCTGCCATGTATGTTTCTGCTCGAAAACGACGTTACTTTATGCACAGTACTGGCCGAAACTTCTTTACTCTGTGAAATCAGTTTGGTGTTGGCGCTGGTGGACATAAATGCTTGGGCTATCGTTATGGCTTTACTTAGACTCGGAGTTTCTACAGTCAACAGTTTGCGAAGGATTGTCTCATGACCAATGCCCAGTACAAAAAAAGTCTCTGAGCATTTGTTCTAGGAATCCCTCAAATTCACAATGTCCTGCGAGGCGCTTTAGTTCGGCGACATAGCTCGCCACTTCATGGCCCTCCGATCGTTGACACCTGTAGAACCGATATCTCGCCATCAAAACACTTTCCTTAGGATTTAGGTGCTCCCAGACCAGCGTACACAATTCTTCGTAGGATTTCTCTGTTGGTTTTGCCGGAGCTAGGAGATTCTTCATGAGGCCATAGGTTGTTGCCCCACAGACAGTTAGGAGGATCGCCCTTCGTTTGGCAGCATTCTCATCCCCTTCCAGCTCGTTGGCCACAAAGTATTGGTCGAGTCTCTCCACAAAGGTCTCACAATCGTCCCCTTCTGAGAACTTCTCCAGGATACCAACTGTTCTTTGCATTTTCGCGTGGCTGTTCGTTACCTCATCGCCAATTGTTACGTTCATAATAAAGGATGGAAACTGAGTACTGTGCACAATGAGCAAGTGTGACCTTAGCTCCTTTAACGCGACTCCAGAGTGCAGGTACCTCAAGGGTGGCCTGCTTATATACCGTGCTCCCAAGTGATGCTGGGATCCCTTGGGACTCCTACAGGTAGGCCCTCTGGTGGTAGTGTAATACAGGTTATAAGTGGTTAAATACATAACACTACCCTTGTTTGGAAGCAACTTCTTTCAACACAAGCTTTTAAATGAATGAAAAAGTATGTCAGCACCAGCCAGACCACTTACTATTGAAACTTTTGGCAAGTATAGGAAAGCTCTAAAAACATATACAATTGCACCAGCAGCCAGAAGAAATAATTCAGTAATTAAACTGTAAGTAGTTTGTAATCCCTTTAAATAATGCTGCTGGGATGTTCTTTAATGCTGTGCTCAGCTGTGCGAGGTTAAGACAGGGCATAGGCTGGAGCATGGCATTCAAAAATGGCAGCGCTGGCGTCAAATCAGCATTTCATACTGATTGACATCATAATCTGCCTGCTCTGCATGCTGCCAGTGGTCGTTAGGTGCGCATGCGCAAACCCCTTTACCAAGATGGCCTCCAGCGCACTTGTGTGCGCATGCATCTCGGGCGCCATTTTGGAGCATTAGAAGGCTGCGAAGCATCTAAAAACAGGGGTTAGAGAGCCCATTTTCTCCCCCTTCGTTGAGTTAATTGCCGTCAGTGGGACCTTGTGCAAAAATTGATTGGCATGATTCCTACATTAACTATACTTCAAAAGTAATTAATTGGCTGTAAAGTGATTTTCTGAGGACATGAAAGGCGCTATATAAAAATAAGTTGTTCTTTCCTCTTTAGTTCTAATTTTAAACATTCAATTCTTTTGGAGTCAGGTTTCCAGACAACTTATTGATCAAACTATTCATAAATATAAAGCCTCAGACATAAATAAGATAATAAACTAACTAGCAGATCTCCTGTGGCATTGCTTATGGTGAGTTACAGGTTACACCATTGCAAAGTGGAGGTGGGGTGTGTTGTTGGTGTATGGAAGTGGGGAAGAGATCTGGAAAGAAAGTTTGTAAGTGATCTCCATAGAGACAGTGAAGAAAGTATATTAATTAAAAGTATTTTCCTTGTAGACAAATAAAGAATTTATTCCCCTCACATATCAGAGTTGCATAAATCAATCTCTTTTCTGTCCGATCTTGAATAATATTATTGTCTTCCTAGAATTTGCTGTTTATTTCATAGCTCAAACATATAAAAAAAATACCAATGAAATGTAGCTGGTATGACCATTTTGAATACATTACAAAATATAACGATTAAACAATGCCAAATTCTAAAAACAGCAGGTAGCACTAATATAACATGCTGCCTGCAACACAATGAATGAGTGTGGGTTAATCAGGTACCATGATCCCTACACCCATTTTTGGGGGTAATCCAATTTAACCTCTATACTATTTGCTTCAATGTCCTAATAAACGTCTCCAATAGCCTTTTCCTCTGAAGAGGGAATTGGATGGTACAGAGCTGAGCAACGTGATACTGCTTCCACTGCTGCATGACCTACCGTGACATAAATTCAGTATCCTGGTCGGACTGAGATTTTTTCAGAAATTGGAACATTGACAATATTACTGAATGAAATAACTTGCATTTATATAGTGCCTTTAATGACCTCAGGACGTCCCGAAATGTTTTACAGTTAATGAAGTACTTTTGAAGTGTAGTCACTGTTGTAAAGTAGGAAAGGCAACAGCCAATGGCAAGGTTCCACAAACAGCAATGAGATAAATTACCAGATATTCTGTTTACTGATGTTAGTTGAGGGATAAATAAGGGCTAGGACACTGAGAGAAATCCCCTCCTTCTAATAGTGCCACGGGATCTTTTACATTCACCTGAATGGGCAGACAGGATCTCGGTTAAACGTCTCATCCAAAAGACAGCTCCTCCAACAATGCAGTGCTGCACTGAATTACGTGCTCAAGTCTCTGGAGTGGGGCTTGAACCCACAACGTTCTGACTCAGAGGTGAGCTAAGGCTGACACACTCAAAGAGCAGAAACAACTACCACTGTGTTAACTGAGTACTACCACAACGAGATACCTGGATAAAAAGTCAACCAGCATCAATATATACCTATTCCTGAGCTACTAATAACTAGCAATGGTCCCGTTATATCTATGCCCACGCTTTTCAAAGGTCTGTTGATAACGGATAGGAATTGAGGGCACACTTCACTTCAATTTGTTAAATGGCAAATTAACTTTGACCTAGATAAATGTGAGGTGATGCATTTTGGTAAGAAAATAAAAGTATCAACTACACCTTAGAAAATAAGAAACCGAATGGGGTAGAAGAACAAAGGGATCCAGGGATACAGGTGAATAAATCATTAAAAGCAGCATTGTAGGTCAGCAAAACAATTAAAATGCTAATAAAGGATTTAGTTCTCGGGGTATAACATTCAAAAGTAGTGAAGTTATGTTAAACTTGTATAGGACCCTGATCAGGCCATACTTAAGAGTACTGTGCACAGTTCTGGTCTCCACACTATAAAAATTACATAGAAGCACTGGAAAAATGCAAAAAAGATTTACAAGGATGGTACCAGAACTGAGAGATTACAACTACTGGGAAAGATTGAACTGGTTGGGGCTTTTCTCTCTAGAAAAGAGAAGACTTAGAGATTACCTGATAGAGGTATTTAAAATTATGAACAGGTTGAACAGGGCAGATGTGGAGAGAATGGGCCCAAGTTTCGGGACGCGCCTAAAACGGCGCAGCCCAGACCTGGACGCCCGTTTTTCGCGCCAGAAAGTGCGCCTAAAAAAAACTTCCCTATTCTCCGGCTCCCTGCAGGTCTTCTGCAGCCGGGTGCAGCGCAGTACGAGCTGTTGGGGGCGGAGCCAGGTCCCTGCGCTGAAAACAGTGCCGGGACCTCTACAGTGGGCGCGCATGTGCAGTAGCTCCAGGCGCCCAAAACTGTGTGGGAGGGGCCCGAAGCACGCAGTCCTTAGCCCTGGCTGGAAGGCCTCACTGGGGCTGTGTGAATAAGGCTCCTCCCAAGCCCAGCTCCTGCTTCCTCCCGACCCGACCCCCGCTCCCCTCCCCCATCCCCCGGCGACCCGACCTCCGCGACTTTCTCCCCCCCAACGGACCTCCGCGACTCTCTCCCCCCCACCCCCCGGACCTCCGCGACTCTCTCTTCCCCCCCCCCGACCTCCGCGACTCTCTCCCTCTCCCCCCCCCCCCACCCCGGACCTCCGCGACTCTCTCTCCCCCACCCCCGCCGGACCTCCATGACTCTCTCTCCCCCCCCCCCCGGACCTCTGCGACTCTCTCCCCCCCCCCACCCCGGACCTCCGCGACTCTCTCTCCCCCCTGCCCCCCCCCGACCTCCGCGACTCTCCCTCCCCCCCACCCCCGACCTCCGCGACTCTCCCTCCCCCCACCCCGACCTCCCCGACTCTCTCTCTCCCCCCGCCCCGGACCTCCCCGACTCTCTCCCCCCCCCCCCCCGGACCTCCGCGACTTTCTCCCCCTCCCCCACCCCCCCCGGACCTCCGCGACTCTCTCTCTCCCCCCCCCCCTCCCCATGCCTGATTTGTAACCTACGCCAGATTTTCTAAAGTGTAGACAAGGTTTTTTTGAGCCTACAAAAATCTTCACTTATTCCATTCTAAGTTAGTTTGGAGTAAGTTTTCACTGCCGAAACTTTGAAAACAGGCGTAAGTGGCCGGACACGCCCCCTTTTGAAAAAAAAAATTCTGTTCCAAAGTGAAACTGTTCTAATTGACTAGAACTGGAGCAAACTAAATGCCGAGAATTTGAATTTCTAAGATACTCCATTCTACATCAGTTGCTCCAAAAAATCAGGAGCAACTGAGGCTGAAACTTGGGCCCAATGTTTCCACTTGTGGGAGAATCCAAAACTAGG